>NC_088223.1:2744434-2799434 GCF_036934945.1 Oncorhynchus masou masou | reverse complement strand
GATGGTAGTAGTGGTAGTACAGTAGAAGGGGTGATGATGATGATGATGGTAGTAGTAGTAGTTGTAGTACAGTAGAAGGAGTGATGATGATGATGGTAGTAGTAGTAGTAGTACAGTAGAAGGGGTGATGATGATGATGGTAGTAGTAGTAGTAGTACAGTAGAAGGGGTGATGATGATGATGATGGTAGTAGTAGTAGTACAGTAGAAGGGGTGATGATGATGATGGTAGTAGTAGTAGTAGTACAGTAGAAGGGGTGATGATGATGATGATGATGGTAGTAGTAGTAGTCGTATAGTAGAAGGAGTGATGATGATGATGGTAGTAGTAGTAGTAGTAGTAGTAGTGGTAGTACAGTAGAAGGAGTGATGATGATGATGGTAGTAGTAGTAGTACAGTAGAAGGGGTGATGATGATGATGATGGTAGTAGTAGTAGTTGTAGTACAGTAGAAGGAGTGATGATGATGATGGTAGTAGTAGTAGTAGTACAGTAGAAGGGGTGATGATGATGATGGTAGTAGTAGTAGTAGTACAGTAGAAGGGGTGATGATGATGATGATGATGGTAGTAGTAGTAGTCGTATAGTAGAAGGAGTGATGATGATGATGGTAGTAGTAGTAGTAGTAGTAGTACAGTAGAAGGAGTGATGATGATGATGATGATGGTAGTAGTAGTACAGTAGAAGGGGTGATGATGATGGTAGTAGTAGTAGTAGACCAGTAGAAGGGGTGATGATGATGATGATAGTAGTAGTAGTAGTAGTACAGTAGAAGGAGTGATGATGATGGTAGTAGTAGTAGTAGTACAGTAGAAGGGGTGATGATGATGATGATGGTAGTAGTAGTAGTAGACCAGTAGAAGGGGTGATGATGATGATGATGGTAGTAGTAGTAGTAGTAGTAGTAGTCGTATAGTAGAAGGGGTGATGATGGTAGTAGTAGTAGTAGTAGTAGTAGTAGTCGTATAGTAGAAGGGGTGATGATGGTAGTAGTAGTAGTAGTAGTAGTAGTAGTAGGACAGTAGAAGGGGTGATGGTAGTAGTAGGACAGTAGAAGGGGTGATGATGGTGGTAGTAGTAGTAGGAGGAGTAATAGTAGTAGTAGTAGGACAGTAGAAGGGGTGATGATGGTAGTAGTAGTAGTAGTAGTAGTAGTAGTAGTAGTAGTAGTAGTAGTAGTAGTAGGAACAGTGAACAGATTGTCACCACTACGTTCTGTGGAACAGTGAACAGATTGCTGGTGGCTACATGGCGGCAGAGAGGGCAGTCTGCAGGATGGAATAGGAACAGTAGCTGGAGTGCAGATGGGTGGCACTGTGTGTGTGTGTGTCACTGTGAGTGTGTGTGTGTGTGTGTGTGTGTGTGTGTGTGTGTGTGTGTGTGTGTGTGTGTGTGTGTGTGTGTGTGTGTGTGTGTGTGTGTGTGTGTGTGTGTGTGTGTGTGTGTGTGTGTGTGTGTGTGTGTGTGTGTGTGTGTGTGTGTGTGTGTCACTGTGAGTGTGTGTGTGTGTGTGTGTGTGTGTCACTGTGAGTGTGTGTGTGTGTGTCACTGTGAGCGTGTGTGTGTGTGTGTGTCACTGTGAGTGTGTGTGTGTGTGTCACTGTGAGTGTGTGTGTGTGTGTGTGTGTCACTGTGAGTGTGTGTGTGTGTGTGTGTGTGTGTGTGTGTGTGTGTGTCACTGTGAGTGTGTGTGTGTGTGTGTGTGTCACTGTGAGTGTGTGTGTGTGTGTGTGTGTGTCACTGTGAGTGTGTGTGTGTGTGTGTGTCAGTACTGCTCAAGTGTCCCTGAACTGGCACAGACACATTGCTGGTCACAGCTGCATCCTTCCAGCGTGGGGAGCATCGCTGACTGGCTACACACACACACACACACAACAACAACAACACAATACAGCCTTCATCACCACATGTTGTGAAACCAGAGCTCTCTAACAGCTAAACATCTCCATGGTAACATTCCCTCGTCCTTCTGTCTCAGACCTGTCTGATAACTTCCTGATTCTACATCGAGCTAATTTGTTTTTTTTGTGGCGGTAGAATCAGTATTTAAGAAAATTAAAAATGTACACGAAAATGAGCTGTTAGTTGGCTATTGTCTGCTCGCTGGCTGAACCAAATCAATTCACAAAAGACAGGGATGCTCACAACACCGGAACCAAATCAATTCACAAAAGACAGGGATGCTCACAACACCGGTTCGCACACTGAACACTCCCTCTATATAGCTAGTGTAGTGACGTCACAGCTAACTCACTAATGAGTTGTCATGACGTTGTGTGTACTGCCGTGATGTAGTGCACCGAGATCCACAGCAGGGCTGGCTACCCTCTGTGACGTCATCACTTCAAGCCAATTGTTCCAAAGTAGCGAGGCGCCCTCGAGCCAGCTGTCAGTCAGATACCTGCCCGATTCGGTGGGAACAGAGCCGGGACTTTGGTGCCGTACAACTTCATCAACAAGCTAGAGAAGTAGCTATCACATTGGCCCTTCCAAGCTAGAGAAGTAGCAATCACATTGGCCCTTCCAAGCTAGAGAAGTAGCTATCACATTGGCCCTTCCAAGCTAGAGAAGTAACTATCACATTGGCCCTTCCAAGCTAGAGAAGTAGCTATCACATTGGCCCTTCCAAGCTAGAGAAGTAGCTATCACATTGGCCCTTCCAACTAGAGAAGTAGCTATCACATTGGCCCTTCCAAGCTAGAGAAGTAGCTATCACATTGGCCCTTCCAAGCTAGAGAAGTAACTATCACATTGGCCGTTCCAAGCTAGAGAAGTAACTATCACATTGGCCCTTCCAAGCTAGAGAAGTAGCTATCACATTGGCCCTTCCAAGCTAGAGAAGTAGCTATCACATTGGCCCTTCCAAGCTAGAGAAGTAGCTATCACATTGGCCCTTCCAAGCTAGAGAAGTAGCTATCACATTGGCCCTTCCAAGCTAGAGAAGTAGCTATCACATTGGCCCTTCCAAGCTAGAGAAGTAACTATCACATTGGCCCTTCCAAGCTAGAGAAGTAGCTATCACATTGGCCCTTCCAAGCTAGAGAAGTAGCTATCACATTGGCCCTTCCAACTAGAGAAGTAACTACCACATTGATTGGCCCTTCCAAGCTAGAGAAGTAGCTATCGCATTAGCCCTTCCAAGCTAAAGAAGTAGCTATCACATTGATTGGCCCTTCCAAGCTAGAGAAGTAGCTATCACATTGGCCCTTCCAAGCTAGAGAAGTAGCTATCACATTGGCCCTTCCAAGCTAGAGAAGTAGCTATCACATTGGCCCTTCCAAGCTAGAGAAGTAGCTATCACATTGGCCCTTCCAAGCTGGAGAAGTAGCTATCACATTGGCCCTTCCAAGCTAGAGAAGTAGCTATCACATTGGCCCTTCCAAGCTAGAGAAGTAACTATCACATTGATTGGCCCTTCCAAGCTAGAGAAGTAGCTATCACATTGGCCCTTCCAAGCTAGAGAAGTAGCTATCACATTGGCCCTTCCAAGCTGGAGAAGTAGCTATCACATTGGCCCTTCCAAGCTAGAGAAGTAGCTATCACATTGGCCCTTCCAAGCTAGAGAAGTAACTATCACATTGATTGGCCCTTCCAAGCTAGAGAAGTAGCTATCACATTGGCCCTTCCAAGCTAGAGAAGTAGCTATCACATTGGCCCTTCCAAGATAGAGAAGTAACTATCACATTGGCCCTTCCAAGCTAGAGAAGTAATTATCACATTGGCCCTTCCAAGATAGAGATGTAGCAATCACATTGGCCCTTCTAAGCTAGAGAAGTAGCTATCAAATTGGCCCTTCCAAACTAGAGAAGTAACTATCAAAATTGACCCTTCCAAGCTAGAGAAGTAACTATCACATTGGCCCTTCCAAGCTAGAGAAGTAATTATCACATTGGCCCTTCCAAGATAGAGAAGTAGCAATCACATTGGCCCTTCTAAGCTAGAGAAGTAGCTATCAAATTGGCCCTTCCAAACTAGAGAAGTAGCTATCGCATTAGCCATTCCAAGCTAGAGAAGTAGCTATCTTATTGGCCCTTCCAAGCTAGAGAAGTAGCTATCGCATTAGCCCTTCCAAGCTAAAGAAGTAGCTATCACATTGATTGGCCCTTCCAAGCTGGAGAAGTAGCTGTCGCATTGGCCCTTCCAAGCTAGAGAAGTAGCTATCTTATTGGCCCTTCCAAGCTAGAGAAGTAACTATCACATTGGCCCTTCCAAGCTAGAGAAGTAGCTATCGCATTAGCCATTCCAAGCTAGAGAAGTAGCTATCACATTGGCTCTTCCAAGCTAGAGAAGTAGCTATCACATTGGCCCTTCCAAGCTAGAGAAGTAGCTATCACATTGGCCCTTCCAAGCTAGAGAAGTAGCTGTCGCATTAGCCCTTCCAAGCTAGAGAAGTAACTATCACATTGGCCCTTCCAAGCTAGAGAAGTAGCTATCGCATTAGCCCTTCCAAGCTAAAGAAGTAGCTATCACATTGATTGGCCCTTCCAAGCTGGAGAAGTAGCTGTCGCATTGGGCCTTCCAAGCTAGAGAAGTAGCTATCACATTGGCCCTTCCAAGCTAGAGAAGTAGCTATCACATTGGCCCTTCCAAGCTAGAGAAGTAACTACCACATTGACTCTTCCAAGCTAGAGAAGTAGCTATCACATTGGCCCTTCCAAGCTAGAGAAGTAGCTATCACATTGGCCCTTCCAAGCTAGAGAAGTAGCTATCGCATTGGCCCTTCCAAGCTAGAGAAGTAGCTATCACATTGGCCCTTCCAAGCTAGAGAAGTAGCTATCACATTGATTGGCCCTTCCAAGCTGGAGAAGTAGCTATCACATTGGCCCTTCCAAGCTAGAGAAGTAGCTATCACATTGGCCCTTCCAAGATAGAGAAGTAGCTATCACATTGGCCCTTCCAAGCTAGAGAAGTAGCTATCGCATTGGCCCTTCCAAGCTAGAGAAGTAGCTATGGCATTAGCCCTTCCAAGCTAGCACTCGACTGCTAGTTGGAGCACGTTTGCTCAGCTGACGGTTGTCATAGCTACCGAGAGACGAGTGGTTTTCAGAATTAGGAACTAGTACTAGGGTGAGTTCCTACAAGACAGATCGGTTTGAGGAGACGAGCGTCGCGTAAGACTGACGCCATCTGACTGTCCTGTTACACGGACAACAGAAAGACCGCAGAGTGTTTAGATGGAAACTCCATTAAACACAACACTGTTTAGGAACAAGTGGTGCTGAAAGGACAATGTACATCGCATAGACATAGAATGAATAGAACGCGTGTCCCCGTTCAAGTCAATGACGGCATAATGGTTTGACTGGCGGCCGTTGCGAGTGTACATATAGACGGGTTGGTTGCTGAGCAACAAAACCAACGCGTGAGCAAGTATGGGGCAAAATAAACAGGGTTGGCCTAGACTGTAAACAACAACATTTAAACTGTATTTTGTCTCCCATAAATACATTTGCATAATGAGCACTTGCTGTCTCTCAAATACATAGTTACAGTTGTTGTTTGGGTAGCTAGTGAATTTTTGCCATATTAGCATAGACATGACATCAGGCAAAACACCTCAAAACAAGACATGGTATCAATAACAAGATGAAACGAGCCTCCTATACGATTCATGGCAGCTTCTTGTCATTGTTGCTAACTATCTGAAACGAGCCTCCTATACGATTCATGGCAGCTTCTTGTCATTGTTGCTAACTATCTGAAACGAGCCTCCTATACGATTCATGGCAGCTTCTTGTCATTGTTGCTAACTATCTGAAACGAGCCTCCTATACGATTCATGGCAGCTTCTTGTCATTGTTGCTAACTATCTGAAACGAGCCTCCTATACGATTCATGGCAGCTTCTTGTCATTGTTGCTAACTATCTGAAACGAGCCTCCTATACGATTCATGCCAGCTTATTGTCATTGTTGCTAACTATCTGAAACGAGCCTCCTATACGATTCATGGCAGCTTCTTGTCATTGTTGCTAACTATCTGAAACGAGCCTCCTATACGATTCAAGGCAGCTTCTTGTCATTGTTGCTAACTATCTGAAACGAGCCTCCTATACGATTCAAGGCAGCTTCTTGTCATTGTTGCTAACTATCTGAAACGAGCCTCCTATACGATTCATGGCAGCTTCTTGTCATTGTTGCTAACTATCTGAAACGAGCCTCCTATACGATTCATGGCAGCTTCTTGTCATTGTTGCTAACTATCTGAAACGAGCCTCCTATACGATTCAAGGCAGCTTCTTGTCATTGTTGCTAACTATCTGAAACGAGCCTCCTATACGATTCAAGGCAGCTTCTTGTCATTGTTGCTAACTATCTGAAACGAGCCTCCTATACGATTCATGCCAGCTTCTTGTCATTGTTGCTAACTATCTGAAACGAGCCTCCTATACGATTCATGGCAGCTTCTTGTCATTGTTGCTAACTATCTGAAACGAGCCTTCTATACGATTCATGGCAGCTTCTTGTCATTGTTGCTAACTATCTGAAACGAGCCTCCTATACGATTCATGGCAGCTTCTTGTCATTGTTGCTAACTATCTGAAACGAGCCTCCTATACGATTCATGGCAGCTTCTTGTCATTGTTGCTAACTATCTGAAACGAGCCTCCTATACGATTCATGCCAGCTTCTTGTCATTGTTGCTAACTATCTGAAACGAGCCTCCTATACGATTCATGCCAGCTTCTTGTCATTGTTGCTAACTATCTGAAACGAGCCTCCTATACGATTCATGGCAGCTTCTTGTCATTGTTGCTAACTATCTGAAACGAGCCTCCTATACGATTCATGGCAGCTTCTTGTCATTGTTGCTAACTATCTGAAACGAGCCTCCTATACGATTCATGGCAGCTTCTTGTCATTGTTGCTAACTATCTGAAACGAGCCTCCTATACGATTCATGGCAGCTTCTTGTCATTGTTGCTAACTATCTGAAACGAGCCTCCTATACGATTCATGGCAGCTTCTTGTCATTGTTGCTAACTATCTGAAACGAGCCTCCTATACGATTCATGGCAGCTTCTTGTCATTGTTGCTAACTATCTGAAACGAGCCTCCTATACGATTCAAGGCAGCTTCTTGTCATTGTTGCTAACTATCTGAAACGAGCCTCCTATACGATTCAAGGCAGCTTCTTGTCATTGTTGCTAACTATCTGAAACGAGCCTCCTATACGATTCATGGCAGCTTCTTGTCATTGTTGCTAACTATCTGAAACGAGCCTCCTATACGATTCATGGCAGCTTCTTGTCATTGTTGCTAACTATCTGAAACGAGCCTCCTATACGATTCAAGGCAGCTTCTTGTCATTGTTGCTAACTATCTGAAACGAGCCTCCTATACGATTCAAGGCAGCTTCTTGTCATTGTTGCTAACTATCTGAAACGAGCCTCCTATACGATTCATGCCAGCTTCTTGTCATTGTTGCTAACTATCTGAAACGAGCCTCCTATACGATTCATGGCAGCTTCTTGTCATTGTTGCTAACTATCTGAAACGAGCCTCCTATACGATTCATGGCAGCTTCTTGTCATTGTTGCTAACTATCTGAAACGAGCCTCCTATACGATTCATGGCAGCTTCTTGTCATTGTTGCTAACTATCTGAAACGAGCCTCCTATACGATTCATGGCAGCTTATTGTCATTGTTGCTAACTATCTGAAACGAGCCTCCTATACGATTCATGGCAGCTTCTTGTCATTGTTGCTAACTATCTGAAACGAGCCTCCTATACGATTCATGCCA
The DNA here is from genome assembly GCF_036934945.1 of Oncorhynchus masou masou. Taxonomy (NCBI): domain Eukaryota; kingdom Metazoa; phylum Chordata; class Actinopteri; order Salmoniformes; family Salmonidae; genus Oncorhynchus; species Oncorhynchus masou. Next base: position 2,791,690 of record NC_088223.1, on the reverse strand, counting down.
GCTTCTTGTCATTGTTGCTAACTATCTGAAACGAGCCTCCTATACGATTCATGGCAGCTTCTTGTCATTGTTGCTAACTATCTGAAACGAGCCTCCTATACGATTCATGCCAGCTTCTTGTCATTGTTGCTAACTATCTGAAACGAGCCTCCTATACGATTCATGGCAGCTTCTTGTCATTGTTGCTAACTATCTGAAACGAGCCTCCTATACGATTCAAGGCAGCTTCTTGTCATTGTTGCTAACTATCTGAAACGAGCCTCCTATACGATTCATGCCAGCTTCTTGTCATTGTTGCTAACTATCTGAAACGAGCCTCCTATACGATTCATGGCAGCTTCTTGTCATTGTTGCTAACTATCTGAAACGAGCCTCCTATACGATTCAAGGCAGCTTCTTGTCATTGTTGCTAACTATCTGAAACGAGCCTCCTATACGATTCAAGGCAGCTTCTTGTCATTGTTGCTAACTATCTGAAATGAGCCTCCTATACGATTCATGCCAGCTTCTTGTCATTGTTGCTAACTATCTGAAACGAGCCTCCTATACGATTCATGGCAGCTTCTTGTCATTGTTGCTAACTATCTGAAACGAGCCTCCTATACAATTCATGCCAGCTTCTTGTCATTGTTGCTAACTATCTGAAACGAGCCTCCTATACGATTCATGCCAGCTTCTTGTCATTGTTGCTAACTATCTGAAACGAGCCTCCTATACGATTCATGGCAGCTTCTTGTCATTGTTGCTAACTATCTGAAACGAGCCTCCTATACGATTCATGCCAGCTTCTTGTCATTGTTGCTAACTATCTGAAACGAGCCTCCTATACGATTCATGTCAGCTTCTTGTCATTGTTGCTAACTATCTGAAACGAGCCTCCTATACGATTCATGGCAGCTTCTTGTCATTGTTGCTAACTATCTGAAACGAGCCTCCTATACGATTCATGCCAGCTTCTTGTCATTGTTGCTGACTATCTGAAACGAGCCTCCTATACGATTCAAGGCAGCTTCTTGTCATTGTTGCTATCTATCTGAAACGAGCCTCCTATACGATTCATGCCATCTTCTTGTCATTGTTGCTAACTATCTAAAACGAGCCTCCTATACGATTCATGGCCGCTTCTTGTCATTGTTGCTAACTATCTGAAACGAGCCTCCTATACAATTCATGGCAGCTTCTTGTCATTGTTGCTAACTATCTGAAACGAGCCTCCTATACGATTCATGGCAGCTTCTTGTCATTGTTGCTAACTATCTGAAACGAGCCTCCTATACGATTCATGGCAGCTTCTTGTCATTGTTGCTAACTATCTGAAACGAGCCTCCTATACGATTCATGGCAGCTTCTTGTCATTGTTGCTAACTATCTGAAACGAGCCTCCTATACGATTCATGGCAGCTTCTTGTCATTGTTGCTAACTATCTGAAACTAGCCTCCTATACGATTCATGGCAGCTTCTTGTCATTGTTGCTAACTATCTGAAACGAGCCTCCTATACGATTCATGGCAGCTTCTTGTCATTGTTGCTAACTATCTGAAACGAGCCTCCTATACGATTCATGTCAGCTTCTTGTCATTGTTGCTAACTATCTGAAACGAGCCTCCTATACGATTCAAGGCAGCTTCTTGTCATTGTTACTAACTATCTGAAACGAGCCTCCTATACGATTCATGGCTGCTTCTTGTCATTGTTGCTAACTATCTGAAACGAGCCTCGTATACGATTCATGCCAGCTTCTTGTCATTGTTGCTAACTATCTGAAACGAGCCTCCTATACGATTCATGGCAGCTTCTTGTCACTGTTGCTAACTATCTGAAACAAGCCTCCTATACGATTCAAGGCAGCTTCTTGTCATTGTTGCTAACTATCTGAAACGAGCCTCCTATACGATTCATGGCAGCTTCTTGTCATTGTTGCTAACTATCTGAAACGAGCCTCCTATACGATTCATGGCAGCTTCTTGTCATTGTTGCTAACTATCTGAAACAAGCCTCCTATACGATTCAAGGCAGCTTCTTGTCATTGTTGCTAACTATCTGAAACGAGCCTCCTATACGATTCAAGGCAGCTTCTTGTCATTGATGCTAACTATCTGAAACGAGCCTCCTATACGATTCATGGCAGCTTCTTGTCATTGTTGCTAACTATCTGAAACGAGCCTCCTATACGATTCATGGCAGCTTCTTGTCATTGTTGCTAACTATCTGAAACGAGCCTCCTATACGATTCATGGCAGCTTCTTGTCATTGTTGCTAACTATCTGAAACGAGCCTCCTATACGATTCATGGCAGCTTCTTGTCATTGTTGCTAACTATCTGAAACGAGCCTCCTATACGATTCATGGCAGCTTCTTGTCATTGTTGCTAACTATCTGAAACGAGCCTCCTATACGATTCGTCAGCTTCTTGTCATTGTTGCTAACTATCTGAAACGAGCCTCCTATACGATTCAAGGCAGCTTCTTGTCATTGTTACTAACTATCTGAAACGAGCCTCCTATACGATTCATGCCAGCTTCTTGTCATTGTTGCTAACTATCTGAAACGAGCCTCCTATACGATTCATGGCAGCTTCTTGTCATTGTTGCTAACTATCTGAAACGAGCCTCGTATACGATTCATGCCAGCTTCTTGTCATTGTTGCTAACTATCTGAAACGAGCCTCCTATACGATTCAAGGCAGCTTCTTGTCATTGTTGCTAACTATCTGAAATGAGCCTCCTATACGATTCATGGCAGTTTCTTGTCATTGTTGCTAACTATCTGAAACGAGCCTCCTATACGATTCATGGCAGCTTCTTGTCATTGTTGCTAACTATCTGAAACAAGCCTCCTATACGATTCAAGGCAGCTTCTTGTCATTGTTGCTAACTATCTGAAACGAGCCTCCTATACGATTCATGGCAGTTTCTTGTCATTGTTGCTAACTATCTGAAACAAGCCTCCTATACGATTCAAGGCAGCTTCTTGTCATTGTTGCTAACTATCTGAAACGAGCCTCCTATACGATTCAAGGCAGCTTCTTGTCATTGTTGCTAACTATCTGAAACGAGCCTCCTATACGATTCATGGCAGCTTCTTGTCATTGTTGCTAACTATCTGAAACGAGCCTCCTATACGATTCATGGCAGCTTCTTGTCATTGTTGCTAACTATCTGAAACGAGCCTCCTATACGATTCATGGCAGCTTCTTGTCATTGTTGCTAACTATCTGAAACGAGCCTCGTATACGATTCATGGCAGCTTCTTGTCATTGTTGCTAACTATCTGAAACGAGCCTCCTATACGATTCATGGCAGCTTCTTGTCATTGTTGCTAACTATCTGAAACTATCCTCCTATACGATTCATGCCAGCTTCTTGTCATTGTTGCTAACTATCTGAGCGTTCAGGATCATAACGATACCCCCATTATGGCCACATCGATGTGTGTAAATCATTCTGGTGACGTTGTCTGCCAAACCGTCTATAGGAGCAAAGCAGGAAGTAAAAGCAGGAAGTAAAAGCAGGAAGTAAAAGCAGGAAGTAAAAGCAGGAAGTAAAAGCAGGAAGTAAAAGCAGGAAGTGGACCCATCTATGTGCTGTGATTTGACTCAACTCAACGATTACAAAAAAATACATTTCATTGCATGAGCCACATCGTAAGCATCATTTGAATGAATATTCTACATTTACCACGGGAAATGTTTAATCAGGCTGCCATTTCGAGTGTACCCATGAGTTTACCTGTCAAATTGCCAGGGTTCACGGTTTCCCTGTCCGTTCATTCAATTTCTACGGTACAATACAGTTTCCCTCAGGGAGCCCAGTAGCCTCTTCACCCCTTACAACCATAAGTCCTTCTTGACCACATCACTATTCCATACCCCCTCCCTCTCTCACCGAGGTCAAATGAGCTTTATATGGGATATTCAGTACTGTCACGTCAATAGCTATTGAACCAAGCATGCCATGACTATGAAAACAAGGCAACAGTAAACATGTCGTTCCCCACAAATGATTAATCGCCCCACTTTGGGCCAATTGAGAGATTGCATGTGACTAAAAATTTCAGTTAATTACTAGAGCTCCTGCCTTGGGCTAATCAGTGTTATTTAGAAAAATGCCAGATCTCTATGGCAACACGCATCATTCACCCAAGTATTTTTTTAAACTGGGCCGGTGCTGTCTGAGATATTGTGTGTGACTGACGTACAGTTGAAGTGGGAAGTTTACATCCACTTAGGTTGGAGTCATTAAAACTCATTTTCCAACCACTCCTCAAATGTATTGTTAACAAACTGTAGTTTTGGCAAGTCTGTTAGGACATCTACTTTGTTCATGACACAAGTCATTTTTCCAACAATTGTTTGCAGACAGATTATTTCACTTATAATTCACTGTAACAAAATTCCAGTGGGTCAGAAGTTGATTTATTCTGAATCAAGGATGGACAAAGATCCACAGCTAATCCTGTGGTTGAAAATGTGGATGTTTATTACATTTTCTGCGGCTTTCAATCTTCAATAGTTCATGGCTGCACTATGAACATGATATATTCTGAATCAGGGGAGAACAATCCATAGCTTTGCTGTGTTTGTCAACTAAACATGAAAACCATCCCTGTAAGGTTTATTGATTATTTCATGGTGGAAGGTGAGTCTACCTGAACAACATCGGCTGATATCTAAGGGACAAATGGGGGGGAGACGTAGTCAGTTGTAAAAATGAATGCATTCAACTGAAATGTGTCTTCCACATTTAACACCCTCTGATTCAGAGAGGTGCGGGTTGCTGCCTTAATCGAAATCCACGTCTTTGGCGCCCGGGGAACAGTGGTTAACATCTTTGCTCAGAGGCAGAACGACAGAATTTTACCTTGTCAGGTGACCTTTCGGTTACTGGCCCAACGCTCTAACTACTTATTGAGCGTGAGAGGAGAATGTACTAGGGTCAAATGGCTAGCTAGTTAGCGGTGCACGCTAGTAGCATTTCAATCGGTGATGTCACTTGCTCTGAGACCTTGAAAAAGTTGTTTCCCCTTGCAGAGACAGGTAATGATGCTTTAATTGGGACTGTTGTCAATGTGTTCAAAGGGTCCCTGGTTTGAACTCAGGTTGAACCCAGGTTGATCCCAGGTTGATCCCAGGTTGAACCCAGGTTGATCCCAGGTTGATCCCAGGTTGATCCCAGGTTGATCCCAGGTTGAACTCAGGTTGAACCCAGGTTGATCCCAGGTTGATCCCAGGTTGATCCCAGGTTGAACTCAGGTTGATCCCAGGTTGATCCCAGGTTGATCCCAGGTTGAACTCAGGTTGAACCCAGGTTGATCCCAGGTTGATCCCAGGTTGATCCCAGGTTGATCCCAGGTTGATCCCAGGTTGATCCCTGGTTTGAACTCAGGTTGAACCCAGGTTGATCCCAGGTTGATCCCAGGTTGAACCCAGGTTGATCCCAGGTTGATCCCAGGTTGATCCCAGGTTGATCCCAGGTTGAACCCAGGTTGATCCCAGGTTGATCCCAGGTTGATCCCAGGTTGATCCCAGGTTGATCCCTGGTTTGAACTCAGGTTGAACCCAGGTTGATCCCAGGTTGATCCCAGGTTGAACCCAGGTTGATCCCAGGTTTGGGAAAGGAGAGGGACAGAAGCAATACTGCTACACTTGTGAATAGATGTTGACACGGAAAGAGGACTCCTGTCACAGGATTCAGGCAGAAACGGGACAGGACAGAGCAGGACAGGACAGAGCAGGACAGGACAGGACAGGACAGGACAGGGCAGGACAGGACAGGACAGAGCAGGACAGAGCAGGACAGGACAGAGCAGGACAGGACAGAGCAGGACAGGACAGAGCAGGACAGGGCAGGGCAGGGCAGGGCAGGGCAGGGCAGGGCAGGGCAGGACAGAGCAGGACAGGACAGAGCAGGACAGGACAGGGCAGGGAAGGGCAGGGCAGGACAGAGCAGGACAGGACAGAGCAGGACAGGACAGGACAGGGCAGGGCAGGACAGAGCAGGACAGGACAGAGCAGGACAGGACAGAGCAGGACAGGACAGAGCAGGACAGGACAGGGCAGGGAAGGGCAGGGCAGGACAGAGCAGGACAGGACAGAGCAGGACAGAGCAGGACAGGACAGAGCAGGACAGGACAGAGCAGGACAGGGCAGGGCAGGACAGAGCAGGACAGGACAGAGCAGGACAGGACAGGGCAGGGAAGGGCAGGACAGGACAGAGCAGGACAGAGCAGGACAGGACAGAGCAGGACAGGACAGGGCAGGGAAGGGCAGGGCAGGACAGAGCAGGACAGGACAGAGCAGGACAGGACAGGGCAGGGCAGGGCAGGACAGAGCAGGACAGGACAGAGCAGGACAGGACAGAGCAGGACAGGACAGAGCAGGACAGGACAGGACAGGACAGAGCAGGACAGGACAGAGCAGGACAGGACAGAGCAGGACAGGACAGGGCAGGACAGGACAGAGCAGGACAGGACAGGGCAGGACAGGGCAGGGCAGGACAGGACAGAGCAGGACAGGACAGGGCAGGGCAGGACAGAGCAGGACAGGACAGGGCAGGACAGGACAGAGCAGGACAGGACAGAGCAGGACAGGACAGGGCAGGGCAGGACAGAGCAGGACAGGACAGAGCAGGACAGGACAGAGCAGGACAGGACAGAGCAGGACAGGACAGAGCAGGACAGGACAGGACAGAGCAGGACAGGACAGAGCAGGACAGGACAGAGCAGGACAGGACAGAGCAGGACAGGACAGGGCAGGACAGGACAGAGCAGGACAGGACAGGGCAGGACAGGGCAGGGCAGGACAGGACAGAGCAGGACAGGACAGGGCAGGGCAGGACAGAGCAGGACAGGACAGGGCAGGACAGGACAGAGCAGGACAGGACAGAGCAGGACAGGACAGAGCAGGACAGGGCAGGACAGGACAGAGCAGGACAGGACAGGGCAGGACAGGACAGAGCAGGACAGGACAGAGCAGGACAGGACAGAGCAGGACAGGACACGGCAGGACAGGACAGGGCAGGACAGGACAGAGCAGGACAGGACAGAGCAGGACAGGACAGGGCAGGGCAGGACAGAGCAGGACAGGACAGGGCAGGACAGGACAGAGCAGGACAGGACAGAGCAGGACAGGACAGAGCAGGACAGGACAGGGCAGGGCAGGACAGGACAGAGCAGGACAGGACAGAGCAGGACAGGACAGAGCAGGACAGGACAGAGCAGGACAGGACAGGGCAGGGCAGGACAGGACAGAGCAGGACAGGACAGGGCAGGGCAGGACAGGACAGAGCAGGACAGGACAGAGCAGGACAGGACAGAGCAGGACAGGACAGAGCAGGACAGGACAGGGCAGGGGCAGGACAGGACAGAGCAGGACAGGACAGGGCAGGGCAGGACAGGACAGAGCAGGACAGGACAGAGCAGGACAGGACAGAGCAGGACAGGACAGGGCAGGGCAGGGCAGGACAGGACAGAGCAGGACAGGACAGAGCAGGACAGGACAGAGCAGGACAGGGCAGGGCAGGGCAAGGCAGGACAGGACAGAACAGGACAGGGCAGGACAGGACAGAGCAGGACAGGACAGGGCAGGACAGGGCAGGGCAGGGCAGGACAGGACAGGGCAGGGCAGGACAGGACAGAGCAGGACAGGACAGAGCAGGACAGGACAGAGCAGGACAGGACAGGGCAGGACAGGACAGAGCAGGACAGGACAGGGCAGGACAGGGCAGGACAGGGCAGGGCAGGGCAAGGCAGGACAGGGCAGGGCAGGGCAGGGCAGGGCAGGGCAGGGTGGGACAGGACAGGACAGGACAGGGCAGGGCAGGGCAGGGCAGGGCAGGATCGACAGTCCACAGGGACAGGCAGTACAGTCATTTTGTTTTTGGATTAGAAATAGTTCATGTGTGGAGCATTTCATTTAGAAACAGCAGGGGTTCAAACTGCAGAACCCAGTTCCTCCATTTGAATATAAAAATTGATTTTATCAAACAAAACTGTGCTACATTTTTATCTCTGGGACCCTCAGGATGACCAATCAGAGCCAGATTACTGAATGTAAGGGATTTCACCCCCGTAGTGGACAAAAATGAATGGCAAGTTATTGGCATAGGCCAAACCATGCACACATTGGCCAATACCACCCAAAGCGGCGTTGATTCATGCAAAGTTTACTGCTATTGCCATATGGGTATTGCCAGTTGTAACACTTCAAAAATCCAACAGGTGGCGATTGCACTCCACCATGGTTTTTCATATTGGTATTGGACTCCAAGTCAACATCCAAAAGCCAAATTTTGAAAAAACGAATTTTTTGAAAAAAACGTATCACCCCTTAAAAAAGTGCTTTCTGGACCGTTTTTCGAAATTCTTTCGCTTTTTTTGACAATTACACATGTATAAGAACTGTATGAAAATACTTTTGTCCAATTTTATTAACATAATTTTTTTAATTTTTTTACTTGCGCATATTGCATATGTTTTGTCCATTTGCAATATGATTTCATAGGAAGTCAGAAGTCAAAAGTCAAAAATTCTTAAATTTCATAAAAAACTTCACACACCCCTAAAAAAGTGCTTTCTGGACCGTTTTTCGAAATTTTTTCGCATTTTGTGTCAGTTACACACGTATAAGAACTGTATCAACATACTTTAGTCATATTTTATTATCATAATTTTTTTTTTTTTTTTTTTTTTTTTTTTTACTTGCGCATATTGCATGTGTTTTGTCCATCTGCAATATGATTTCATAGGAAGTCAGAAGTCAAAAGTCAAAAATTATTAAATTTCATAAAAAACTTCACACACCCCTAAAAAAGTGCTTTCTGGACCGTTTTTCGAAAAATTTTCGAATTTTGTGTCAGTTACACAAGTATAAGAACTGTATAAGAACAATACTTTAGTCATATTTTATTATCATAATGGTTTTTTTTTTTTTTTTGCTTGTGCATAAGGCATATGTTTTGTGGGGGCCAAATGTCATAAGAAATTTGACATGCTCAAAAATCCTTCAGAAATGCAAAATTGACTGGCCTGATGAACTCGGGATGGCCGGGCAGTGATTGTTGTTCCTTTCAATCACTCGTGGTGTTGATTTCATCATGTCCATTTGTTTATGTTTTCTCACTTTTGCAAAGTCACTGTGCATTTGCCATATGGTTAACTGGGCAGTCACCATCACCAATTTGTCATGCCATAAAAATCATGCAGGAATGCCAAATTGACTGGCCCGATGAACTCGGGATGGCTGGGCAGTGATTCTGGAACCTCTCCATCGCTCGTTTGGCTTGATTTCAGAATGTCGCTTTTGGTGATGGTACCTCACTGTTAAAACATATTGCAAATGTTCCTTACTTTTGCAAAGTCACTGAAAATTTTTGCAGGAATGCCAAATTGACTGGCCCGATGACCTCAGGATGGCTGGGCAGTGATACTGGTACCTCTCCATCGCTCGTTAGGGTTGATTCCAGAATGTCCATTTGGTGATTTTTCTCACTCTTTCAAAGTCACTGTGCATTTGCCATATGGTTAACTGGGCATTCACCATCACCAATTTGTCATGCCATAAAAATCATGCAGGAATGCCAAATTGACTGGCCCGATGACATAGGGATGGCTGGGCAGTGATTTTGGTACCTCTCCATCGCTCGTTTGGGTTGATTTCAGAATGTCGCTTTTGGTGATGGTACCTCACCGCTTAAACATATTGCAAATGTTCCTTACTTTTGCAAAGTCACTGAAAATTTTTGCAGGAATGCCAAATTGACTGGCCCGATGACCTCGGGATGGCTGGGCAGTGATACTGGTACCTCTTCATGGCTCGTTTGGGTTGATTTCAGAATGTCGCTTTTGGTGATGGTACCTCACTGTTAAAACATATTGCAAATGTTCCTTACTTATGCAAAGTCACTGAAAATTTTTGCAGGAATGCCAAATTGACTGGCCCGATGAACTCGGGATGGCTTGGCAGTGATTCTGGTACCTCTCCATCACTCGTTAGGGTTGATTTCAGAATGTCCATTTGGTCATGTTTTCTCACTTTTGCAAAGTCACTGTGCATTTGCCATATGGTTAACTGGGCAGTCACCATCACCAATTTGTCATGCCATAAAAATCATGCAGGAATGCCAAATTGACTGGCCCGATGACCTCGGGATGTCTGGGCAGTGATTATGGTACCTCTCCATCGCTCGTTAGGGTCGATTCCAGAATGTCCATTTGGTGATTTTTCTCACTCTTTCAAAGTCACTGTGCAGTTGCCATATGGTTAACTGGGCAGTCACCATCACCAATTTGTCATGCTATAAAAATCATGCAGGAATGCCAAATTGACTGGCCCGATGACCTCGGGATGGCTGGGCAGTGATACTGGTACCTCTCCATGGCTCGTTTGGGTTGATTTCAGAATGTCGCTTTTGGTGATGGTACCTCACTGTTAAAACATATTGCAAATGTTCCTTACTTTTGCAAAGTCACTAAAAAATTTTGCAGGAATGCCAAATTGACTGGCCCGATGACCTCGGGATGGCTGGGCAGTGATACTGGTACCTCTCCATCGCTCGTTTGGGTTGATTTCAGAATGTCGCTTTTGGTGATGGTACCTCACTGTTAAAACATATTGCAAATGTTCCTTACTTTTTGCAAAGTCACTGAAAATTTTTGCAGGAATGCCAAATTGACTGGCCCGATGACCTCGGGATGGCTGGGCAGTGATACTGGTACCTCTCCATGGCTCGTTTGGGTTGATTTCAGAATGTCCATTTGGTGATTTTTCTCACTCTTTCAAAGTCACTGTGCATTTGCCATATGGTTAACTGGGCAGTCACCATCACCAATTTGTCATGCTATAAAAATCATGCAGGAATGCCAAATTGACTGGCCCGATGACCTCAGGATGGCTGGGCAGTGATACTGGTACCTCTCCATGGCTCGTTTGGGTTGATTTCAGAATGTCGCTTTTGGTGATGGTACCTCACTGTTAAAACATATTGCAAATGTTCCTTACTTTTGCAAAGTCACTGAAAATTTTTGCAGGAATGCCAAATTGACTGGCCCGATGACCTCGGGATGGCTGGGCAGTGATACTGGTACCTCTCCATGGCTCGTTTGGGTTGATTTCAGAATGTCGCTTTTGGTGATGGTACCTCACTGTTAAAACATATTGCAAATGTTCCTTACTTTTGCAAAGTCACTGAAAATTTTTGCAGGAATGCCAAATTGACTGGCCCGATGACCTCGGGATGGCTGGGCAGTGATACTGGTACCTCTCCATGGCTCGTTTGGGTTGATTTCAGAATGTCGCTTTTGGTGATGGTACCTCACTGTTAAAACATATTGCAAATGTTCCTTACTTTTGCAAAGTCACTGAAAATTTTTGCAGGAATGCCAAATTGACTGGCCCGATGAAGTCGGGATGGCTTGGCAGTGATTCTGGTACCTCTCCATCGCTCGTTAGGGTTGATTCCAGAATGTCCATTTGGTGATTTTTCTCACTCTTTCAAAGTCACTGTGCATTTGCCATATGGTTAACTGGGCAGTCACCATCACCAATTTGTCATGCTATAAAAATCATGCAGGAATGCCAAATTGACTGGCCCGATGACCTCAGGATGGCTGGGCAGTGATTTTGGTACCTCTCCATGGCTCGTTTGGGTTGATTTCAGAATGTCGCTTTTGGTGATGGTACCTCACTGTTAAAACATATTGCAAATGTTCCTTACTTTTGCAAAGTCACTGAAAATTTTTGCAGGAATGCCAAATTGACTGGCCCGATGACCTCGGGATGGCTGGGCAGTGATACTGGTACCTCTCCATGGCTCGTTTGGGTTGATTTCAGAATGTCGCTTTTGGTGATGGTACCTCACTGTTAAAACATATTGCAAATGTTCCTTACTTTTGCAAAGTCACTGAAAATTTTTGCAGGAATGCCAAATTGACTGGCCCGATGACCTTGGGATGGCTGGGCAGTGATACTGGTACCTCTCCATGGCTCGTTTGGGTTGATTTCAGAATGTCGCTTTTGGTGATGGTACCTCACTGTTAAAACATATTGCAAATGTTCCTTACTTTTGCAAAGTCACTGAAAATTTTTGCAGGAATGCCAAATTGACTGGCCCGATGACCTCGGGATGGCTGGGCAGTGATACTGGTACCTCTCCATGGCTCGTTTGGGTTGATTTCAGAATGTCGCTTTTGGTGATGGTACCTCACCGCTTAAACATATTGCTAATGGACAAGAGTCACCTGCAAGTCACTGTCCATCAGTCAATTTGATATCATTCAAAGCTAACTATTGGAGGCACTGTCAGTCTCTACGCACCCCAATGATACGTCCCTCCATCCATGTTGTGTATCTGTGTGATTTAGTTTTCCTTTGAATTTTTATGGGAAAAATGACTGATTTACAGTTCATGGGGGTTGCCTAATCATATATATGAAGTTTTGGAAAGATCTGATATTTTTAACCCCTCCAAACAGCCCATGAGAGACCAATTATGGCACTTCCGGTTGGCACAGGAAGCTGTAACTCAACATACATCCTCATTGGGCTATTCCATTAGAGAATCCTGAGTTTTAAGTCTTTACCATTAAAACTGACTGATTTACACAGGGTTCAATGCACTATGTCCATCAAATTGCAGGCAGTGTATGGGTATACACTTTTAGGGCGATTTGGACCACTTCCGGTTGGTCCAGGAAGCTTAGAATCGACACAGGTAGACCTTATAGTGGTCTGATGGACTGGTACCAAAGACAGGTTCATACAACATTCATAACCCATATAGACTCCAGGTTGTATTTAGTGGAGCAGCCAATATATTCCTATGGGGAGAGAAGTCAATGAACACTGTTTTTATGTAAACACCTTCTTTTGACTGTGAAGGGTTAATGTCACACGGTCAAGGATAGGCTTGGACAGATCAGGAGGACCTTAGGAACAGTCCTGTGGTTGAATTGTCTTTCTAAACCTAACGGTTCCGCCGCTGTCACCCAAAATCAAATGACGTACTGGTGAAGGCTTCATATTGGGCCTATTTTTCTCATGGTCGCTGCGCTCAGACCGAGCGAGCTACGGTCAAGCGGGGCACCTCGTTGGACTCGGCACAGTCTGGACACTATGGTCATGCCATTGTTTGTGTTGATTTCAGAATGTCCATTTGGTCATGTTTTCTCACTTTTGCAAAGTCACTGTGCATTTGCCATATGGTTAACTGGGCAGTCACCATCACCAATTTGTCATGCCATAAAAATCATGTAGGAATGCCAAATTGACTGGCCCGATGACATAGGGATGGCTGGGCAGTTATTCTGGTACCTCTCCATCGCTCGTTTGGGTTGATTTCAGAATGTCGCTTTTGGTGATGGTACCTCACTGTTAAAACATATTGCAAATGTTCCTTACTTTTGCAAAGTCACTGAAAATTTGTGCAGGAATGCCAAATTAACTGGCCCGATGAACTCGGGATGGCTTGGCAGTGATTCTGGTACCTCTCCATCACTCGTTAGGGTTGATTCCAGAATGTCCATTTGGTGATTTTTCTCACTCTTTCAAAGTCACTGTGCATTTGCCATATGGTTAACTGGGCAGTCACCATCACCAATTTGTCATGCCATAAAAATCATGTAGGAATGCCAAATTGACTGGCCCGATGACATAGGGATGGCTGGGCAGTTATTCTGGTACCTCTCCATCGCTCGTTTGGGTTGATTTCAGAATGTCGCTTTTGGTGATGGTACCTCACCGCTTAAACATATTGCAAATGTTCCTTACTTTTGCAAAGTCACAAATAATTCTTGCAGGAATGCCAAATTGACTGGCCCGATGACCTCGGGATGGCTGGGCAGTGATACTGGTACCTCTCCATCGCTCGTTTGGGTTGATTTCAGAATGTCGCTTTTGGTGATGGTACCTCACTGTTAAAACATATTGCAAATGTTCCTTACTTTTGCAAAGTCACTGAAAATTTTTGCAGGAATGCCAAATTGACTGGCCCGATGACCTCGGGATGGCTGGGCAGTGATACTGGTACCTCTCCATCGCTCGTTTGGGCTGATTTCAGAATGTCCATTTGGTGATTTTTCTCACTCTTTCAAAGTCACTGTGCATTTGCCATATGGTTAACTGGGCAGTCACCATTACCAATTTGTCATGCCATAAAAATCATGCAGGAATGCCAAATTGACTGGCCCGATGACCTCGGGATGGCTGGGCAGTGATTTTGGCACCTCTCCATCGCTCGTTTGGGTTGATTTCAGAATGTCGCTTTTGGTGATGGTACCTCACTGTTAAAACATATTGCAAATGTTCCTTACTTTTGCAAAGTCACTGAAAATTCGTGCAGGAATGCCAAATTGACTGGCCCGATGAACTCGGGATGGCTTGGCAGTGATTCTGGTACCTCTCCATCACTCGTTAGGGTTGATTTCAGAATGTCCATTTGGTCATGTTTTCTCACTTTTGCAAAGTCACTGTGCATTTGCCATATGGTTAACTGGGCAGTCACCATCACCAATTTGTCATGCCATAAAAATCATGCAGGAATGCCAAATTGACTGGCCCGATGACATAGGGATGTCTGGGCAGTGATACTGGTACCTCTCCATCGCTCGTTTGGGTTGATTTCAGAATGTCGCTTTTGGTGATGGTACCTCACCGCTTAAACATATTGCTAATGGACAAGAGTCACCTGCAAGTCACCGTCCATCAGTCAATTTGATATCATTCTGACACCAAACTGATACAAACTGACACCAAACCCACTTTTCCCAACTCATTTAGGAGCCAAGTATAACATACTTCAGAGCTGGCCCAAAATTCACAAGGCCTTCGGTACAAAACATTAAAAAACCATAAAACACATAGTTACTTTTAGCTGCGGGGCCAGTTCGGACATTATGTGTAGTCCTATGTGAGGCGACCCCGAATCCCGAGTTTCGGCCCGATAGGTCATTTGGTGTCCGAGTAAAAGCCTAATTGGTGCTGAAAATCCACTTTTTCAATGCCTTGCTACGGGGTCCTTGAATGAGCTATCGGACCGAGATGTTGGGTTCTGTCTCTATGGGCCGAGACGGTCACAATGCACCTAGTCTTGTGTCTCTGGGACATTTCTAAATGTCGCCATTTTCGTAATGGTCAAAATGAATTGAAGTCATTGCAAATGTTCGACGCTGTTTCTCGGTCCGAGAACATTCTAGAGCGCCGTAACTCACCACGCACTATCTACCTGAGGTCTAGAACAGGATTCTAAAGTTTCGGAACTCTAGGTCTGACGGTTCTTTTTTAGCTCGAACAAAGCTAACTATTGGAGGCACTGTCAGTCTCTACACACCCCAATACGTCCCTCCATCCAAGTTGTGTATCTGTGTGATTTATTTTTCCTTTGAATTTTTATGGGAAAAATGACTGATTTACAGTTCATGGGGGTTGTCTAATCACACATATGAAGTTTTGGACAGATCTGATTTTTTTAACCCTTCCAAACAGCCCCTGAGTCACCAATTATGGCACTTCCGGTTGGCACAGGAAGCTATAAATACACACATGTCTTGACTGACATAGAAACCTAGGGAATCCTGAGTTTTAAGTCTTTAAGTTGAGAATTGACTGATCTACACAGGGTTGAATAATGCAGAGGCCTCGGCACCTTTCGAGGTGATGTACATCCAAATACCTTTTGGGTCAATCTAACCACTTCCGGTTGCTCCAGGAAGCTTAGAATCGACACAGGTAGACCTCATAGTGGTCTGATGGAATGTCATAGAAGACAGGTTCATACAGCATTCATAACCCATATAGACTCCAGGTTGTATTTAGGGGAGCAGGCAATGTATTCCTATGGGGAGAGAAGTCAATGCACACTGTTTTTTTGTAAACACCTTCTTTTAACTGTGAAAGGTTAATGCCACACAGTCAAGGTTAGGCTTGCACAGATCGGGAGGACCTTAGGAACAGTCCTGTGTTTGAATTGTCCTTCTAAACCTAACGGTTCCGCCGCTGTCACCCAAAATCCAATGACATTGTGGTGCAGGCATCATTGTGGGCCTATTTTTCTCATGGTCGCTGCGCTCAGACCGAGCGAGCTACGGTCAAGAGGGGCACCTCGTTGGACTCGGCACGGCCTTGGGATTATGTTTATGCCATTGCCTGCTCTCTGTGTCTTTAAACACCACGCTTTGTCACTCCATCCTTGCTGTGTGTGTGTGTGAGAGCTTTTCTTTGACATCTGTTGGGAAAAATGACTGATTTACAGTTCATGGGGGTTGTCTAATCACACAGATGAAGTTTTGGACAGATCTGATTTTTTTAACCCTTCCAAACAGCCCCTGAGTCACCAATTATGGCACTTCCGGTTGGCACAGGAAGCTATAAATACACACATGTCTTGACTGACATAGAAACCTAGGGAATCCTGAGTTTTAAGTCTTTAAGTTGAGAATTGACTGATCTACACAGGGTTGAATAATGCAGAGGCCTCGGCACCTTTCGAGGTGATGTACATCCAAATACCTTTTGGGTCAATCTAACCACTTCCGGTTGCTCCAGGAAGCTTAGAATCGACACAGGTAGACCTCATAGTGGTCTGATGGAATGTCATAGAAGACAGGTTCATACAGCATTCATAACCCATAAAGACCCCAGGTTGTATTTAGGGGAGCAGGCAATGTATTCCTATGGGGAGAGAAGTCAATGCACACTGTTTTTTTGTAAACACCTTCTTTTAACTGTGAAAGGTTAATGCCACACAGTCAAGGTTAGGCTTGCACAGATCGGGAGGACCTTAGGAACAGTCCTGTGTTTGAATTGTCCTTCTAAACCTAACGGTTCCGCCGCTGTCACCCAAAATCAAATGACATTGTGGTGCAGGCTTCATTGTGGGCCTATTTTTCTCATGGTCGCTGCGCTCAGACCGAGTGAGCTACGGTCAAGCGGGGCACCTCGTTGGACTCGGCACGGCCTTGGGATTATGTTTATGCCATTGCCTGCTCTCTGTGTCTTTAAACACCACGCTTTGTCACTCCATCCTTGCTGTGTGTGTGTGTGTGAGAGCTTTTCTTTGACATCTGTTGGGAAAAATGACTGATTTACAGTTCATGGGTGTTGTCTAATCACACATATGAAGTTTTGGACAGATCTGATTTTTTTAACCCTTCCAAACAGCCCCTGAGACACCAATTATGGCACTTCCGGTTGGCACAGGAAGCTATAAATAAACTCATATCCTCATTGGGGTATGCCTTTACAGAATCCTGAGTTTTAAGTCTCTACGTTAAGAACTGAGTTATTTACGGAGGGTTTAGTGAGTGTGTGTTATTTCAGAAAATCATAGAAAATCACAGAAATGTCGCAGAGCTCCGCAGCACATTTTAAAAATACTCGTATGAACACCCTGCAACTGGATCTGTAACCGTTGAAAAAAAAAACACCTATATCTGAACATCACGATCTGGTCAACGTACGATTTCTCGTAAATGACGATAGATAAATGGCCGATTTTTTTTATTGACACCGGAGGCTCCTTGACTTTGACGTGAAGTGAAAAAATCTTTTCTCTATTTTCATTTTGGACCTTTAATCCCAGAAATATGGCCATAACTCAAAAACCGTTGAGGCCTAGACGCCATCTTGTTCGGGGCCATCTTCTCATAATGCCAAACCTACGCTCACCAAGTTTCGGCTTCGAAATATTTTCGGTTTCCGAGATATGGCACGTCGTGATTCGTGATGTTTTGTCCAATAGCAATATGATTGCTTATGCCCTCTTGTGGGATATTTCGGCATTGCGCAAAAATGGGCTAAAATTTGTTTATTTTATTAAACGAAAACCGAATGTCCGACAAAGTTCATTTGATGACTTCCCGGTAGGTCTGGCCCTACCGCTCGGCCCGACGCCGTCCCCGAATTTCTAAAATGTTTTCGGACGTCTAGTAAGGGACCGTACAGTTCCAATAGGGACTTTCTCACTAACTATACGGTGATTGTCGAAATGTTCCCTTAATGTATGTAAGTACATTATGTACCTTCAGAGGTGATGTATCAAACCAGTTGCTCCTCAAACATGGTACCATGGTATTCTTTCACTGTAACAGCTACTGTAAATTGGACAGTGCAGTTAGATTAACAATAATTTAAAAGTTCTGCCCATATAAGGACATATCTATTCCTTGGAAAGTTGGATGTTACTTACCACATCATTTAAAAAAATTATATATATTTTCCTTTATTTAACTAGGCAAGTTAGTTAAGAACAAACTCTTATTTTCAATGACGGCCTAGGAACAGTGGGTTAACTGCCTTGTTCAGGGGCAGAACGACAGATTTGTACCTTGTCAGCTCAGGGATTTGATCTTCCAAACTTTCGGTTACTAGTCTAACGCTCTAACCACTAGACTACCCTGCCGCCCCAACCCCCATTCTAGTCACATTAGTGCACGTTATCAACAACCGTCCCGGGATAGGGCCACCGATCCCATAGAGGTTTTAAAAAACGATTTTTAGGCCTTGAGACAATAGAGACATGGATTGTGTATGTGTGCCATTCAGAGGGTGAATGGGCAAGACAAAAGATTTAAGTGCCTTTGAACGGGGTATGGTAGTAGGTGCCAGGCGAACTGGTTTGCAACGCTGCTGGGTTTTTCATGCTCAACAAATTCCCGCATGTATCAAGAATGGTCAACCACCCAAAGGACATCCAGCCAAATTGACACAACTGTGGGAAGCATTCGAGTCAACATGAGCCAGCGTCCTTGTGGAGTTCACGCCCCGAAGAATTGAGGCTGTTCTGAGGTCAAAAGGGGGGGTGTAACGCAATATTATGAAGGTGTTCCTAATGTTTTGTACACTCAGTGTCGTTTACTTAGCCTAATATATATTTTGTTATCAAAATAAATAAAAAATCCTCCCTCCCCCTTTCCATCGGCTCACTCTCACGCCTCGCTCCAGTTGAAGCCAGTCCGGAGACATACACATGTCCATATCCACCAGGCAAAGTAAAAGGCTGCCTTCATTGCCAAAGTCTTGTAATGTGTTTGTTAACAGCTGTGTGTACAGGCAACTGTCTCGTGAGCACCGAAGCAGAAAAACGGAGCAGTTGCTATGGCTACTCACTACTCACTCACCGAGCAGGGACAGACAGACGAGCGGCTAATGGAGGATGTTATTTGGAACCCCTTTTTGGTTCCAGGTAGAACCCTTTTGGAACCCCTTTTTCTAGGTTCCAGGTAGAACCCGTTTGGAAACCCTTTTTCTAGGTTCCAGGTAGAACCCGTTTGGAACCCCTTTTTCTAGGTTCCAGGTAGAACTTGTTTGGAACCCTTTTTCTAGGTTCCAGGTAGAACCCGTTTGGAACCCTTTTTCTTGGAGTGTAGGTGCATCACAGATGAGCTGCTCTTAGTGCCAAGTGATTACCCAACATACATTTTTTTTCCCCTTGATTTTTAAAAAACGAATTGGCCCGAGATCGATTCAATTCCATTTAGTAGGCAAGTCAAAGGTATTTTCGTGATTTCAGTTTAACCATCAATATCAATAAATCGAAGCATGTTTTTGGGCTCATTCAGTAGTTTTTACGGGATGAAATAGAATCATTGTAATGAAAAGGTGTAGATTCACGCGCAGAGTGCGGCAGGTGTTTATTTCACAGAAGGCTGGAATAGTAAGAAAATAAATACAGAACCTTACAATCATGTTGAAACATATTATATTAAAACAGAAGTTGAAAATGATACTGTTGTCATGGATTTGTGATTTATAGCCCAGTGTCAAAACACCGGTTTTAAACACCGGTTCTAAATGTCCAAATTCATAATAAATATACTGAAATAGGTTGTGATATTTTTGAAGAACAAAACATGAAAATGACTCCCTATACATACAGTATGTATTTATATGTAAAAAAGTTAAATTTATTCGCTCACATTGATATTGTATAGAAATCATGATGTTATTTTGGGTGTAGCCGAATGCTTGTGTTTCTAGCTCCACAGTGCAGTAATATCTAACAATTCACAACAATACAATACACAAACATCTAAAAGTAAAATAATTGAATTAAGAATAATATAATATAAAATATAAATATTAGGATGAGCAATGTCGGAGTGGTATTCACTAAAATACAGTAGAATACAGTTTATACAGTATGTATAGGGCAGCAGCCTATAAGGTGCAGGGTTGAGTAACTGGGTTGTAGCCGGCTAGTGATGGTAATTTCACAGTGTGTTGGCCTTGAGATAGAAGCTGTTTTTCAGTCTCTCAATCCCTGCTTTGATGCGCCTAAACTGACCATGCCTTCTTGATGATAGAAGGGTGAACAGGCCAAGTGGTTCGGGTGGTTGATGTCCTTGATGATCCTGTGACATCGGGTGCTGTAGGTTGTGGGCAAGCAGTGTTTCCCTGGTGATGTGTTGAGCAGACTGTACCACCCTCTGGAGAGCCCTGTGGTTGTGGGCGATGCAGTCTAATTGTGCTGCTGTCCTGGGGCTCTGTGGGGTGTGTTTGTGTTTGTGAACAGAGCCCCAGGACCAGCTTGCTTAGGGGACTCTTCTCCAGGTTCATCTCTCTGTAGGTGATGGCTTTGTTACGGAAGGTTTGGGAATCACTTCCTTTTAGGTGGTTGTAGAATTTAAAGGCTATTTTCTGGATTATGATCATTAGTGGGTATCGGCCTAATTCTGCTCTGCATGCATTATTTGGTGTTCTTCGTTGTACACGGAGGATATTTTTGCAGAATTCTGCATGCAGAGTCTCAATTTGGTGTTTGTCCCATTTTGTAAAGTCTTGGTTGGTGAGCGGACCCCAGACCTCACAACCATAAAGAGCAATGGGCTCTATGACTGATTCAAGTATTTTTAGCCAGATCCTAATTGGTATGCTGAATTTTATGTTCCTTTTGATGGCATAGAATGTCATCAAAAGTGTGCTCTATGGCAACGGTGTGCTCTTGGGCAATGGTGTCTAGATGGAATTTGTATTTGTGGTCCTGACTACTGGACCTTTTTTGGAACACCATTATTTTGGTCTTACTGAGATTTAGTGTCAGTGACCAGGTCTGGCAGAATCTGTGCAAAATATCTAGGTGCTGCTGTAGGCCCTCCTTGGTTGGTGACAGAAGCACCAGATCATCAGCAAACAGTAGACATTTGACTTCAGATTCTAGTAGGGTGAGACCGGGTGCTGCAGACTTTTCTAGTGCCCTTGCCAATTCGTTGATATATATGTTGAAGAGGGTGGGGCTTAAACTGCATCCCTGTCTCACCCCACGACCCTGTGGGAAGAAATGTGTGTGTGTTTTTTGCCAATTTTAACCGCACACTTGTTGTTTGTGTACATGGATTTTATAATGTCGTATGTTTTACCCCCAACACCACTTTCCATCAGTTTGTATAGCAGACCCTCATGCCAAATTGAGTCGAAGGCTTTTTTGAAATCAACAAAGCATGAGAAGACTTTGCCTTAATTTTGGTTTGTTTGGTTGTCAATTGTGGTTCTGTTGTACGGTAATTTAGTAAAAAGCCAATTTGACATTTGCTCAGTACATTGTTTTCATTGAGGAAATGTACGAGTCTGCTGTTAATGATAATGCAGATGCTTTTCCCAAGGTTACTGTTGACGCATAGTTCAAGGATATGAACGCGTCAAATTTGTCTCCACTTTTGTGAATGAGGTAATATCTACATGTCGGTAGGTGGGTGTCACGTTCTGACCTTAGTTATTTTATTTAGGTCTTTGTTTTAGTATGGTCAGGGCGTGAGTTGGGTGGGTTGTCTATGTTCGTTTTTGAGTTTGGCCTGGTATGGTTCTCAATCAGAGGCAGGTGTCGTTAGTTGTCTCTGATAGAGAATCATACTTAGGTAGCCTTTTCCACCTGTGTTTCATGGGTGTTTATTTTCTGTTCTGTGTTTTGTTGCACCGTTCAGGACTGTTCGTTTGTCGTGTATTGTTTTTGTTTCAGTATTCATTCTTTATTAAATTACAATGAATATTTCCCACGCTGCACCTTGGTCCTCTCTTTCTCCCGACGACAGCCGTTACAATATTACAATAACATATTCCACGGTAGTTATTGGGGTCAAATTTGTCTCTATTTTTGTGGATTGGGGTTATCAGTCCTTGGTTCCAAATATTGGGGAAGATGCCAGTGCTAAGGATGATGTTAAAGAGTTTTAGTATAGCCAATTGGAATTTGTTGTCTGTATATTTGATCATTTCATTTATTTGATCATTTCATTAAGGATACCATCAACACCCCACATGCCTTTTTGGGTTGGAGGGTTTTTATTTTGTCCTGTAGTTCATTCAAGGTAATTGGAGAATTCAGTGGGTTCTGGTAGTCTTTAATAGTTGATTATAAGATCTGTATTTGATCATGTATATGTTTTTGCTCTTTATTCTTTGTTATAGAGCCAAAAAGATTGGAGAGTTTACCCATACATCTCCATTTTGGATAGATAATTCTTTGTGTTGTTGTTTGTTTAGTGTTTTCCAATTTTCCCAGAAGTGTCTATGGATTCTTCAATTACATTGAGCTGATTTCTGACGTGCTGTTCCTTCTTTTTCGGGAGTGTATTTCTGTATTGTTTTAGTGATTCACCATAGTGAAGGCTTAGACTCAGGTTTTCTGGGTCTATGTTTTTGGTTGGACAGGTTTCTCAATTTCATTCTTAGAATTTTGCATTTTTCATCAATCATTTGTCATTGTTGTTAATTTTCTTTGGTTTTCTATTTTAGATTTTTAGATTTGATAGGGAAGCTGAGAGGTCAAATATAGTGTTAAGATGCTCTACTGCCAAGTTTACACCTTCAGGAAATTGTCTAAAAGGGATTGAATTTGTTGTTGCCTAATTGTTTTTTGGTAGGTTTCCAAACTGAATTCCTTCCATCTATAGCATTTCTTAATGTTACTCAGTTCCTTTGGCTTTGATGCCTCATGATTGAGTATTGCTCTGTTCAAGTAGACTGTGATTTTCTGTGGTCTGATCTCTCTCCCTCTCTACATCACAACAGCAGCAACATCCTCAACTCCCTTCCTCCCTCCCTCGCCCCTCCTCATCCTACACCACCACTACACAACCAATAGCCTTATTAAAAAGAGAACATCTATGAGAGTCATTACTAACAAAGGAATTGTTCTGCTTCAGCTGCTGTGTTGTAACTCTCTGGAGAAGCATCTTCCCTTCTCCCTTCCTCCTCCTCCTCTCTTTCCCTCCTCACTTCCCTTGTCATCTCCCTTCCTCCGCCTCCTCTCTCTCCCTCCTCACTTCCCTTGTCATCTCCCTTCCTCCTCCTCCTCTCTTTCCCTCCTCACTTCCCTTGTCATCTCCCTTCCTCCTCCTCCTCTCTTTCCCTCCTCACTTCCCTTGTCATCTCCCTTCCTCCTCCTCTTCTCTTTCCCTCCTCACTTCCCTTGTCATCTCCCTTCCTCCTCCTCTCTCTCCTCCTCCCTCTCTCTCTCATCTCCTCCCAGGCTGCAGTAATCACAGCTTATGATAAACGTACTGCATGTCTGGTCTTCTCAGTCCCTGTCAAATAGAAGGCATTTCTCACCCTCGTCCTCCCCTCTCCTCCTCCCCCTCTCCCCCTCTTCTCCTCCTCTCCTCCCCCTCTCCTCCACTTCTCCTCCCCCTCTCCTACTCTCCTCTCTACCCGGCACCTTAACGTGTATGTGTTTGTGTCAGACAGTCAGCCAGATTCACCTTCATGAATGGGGATGTGTGTGTGTGTGTGTGTGTGTGTGTGTGTGTGTGTGTGTGTGTGTGTGTGTGTGTGTGTGTGTGTGTGTGTGTGTGTGTGTGTGTGTGTGTTGATGTGTGCTGATAAACAACAGCAGTGACTAGGCCTGTTCCCCAGAGACACTATCTCACTATCCTCACATCCACTCACCCACTCTGGCAATCAGACATGGTTAGGGCTACGCAGCCCCCCCCCCACTCCCCCACAGAGTTATCTTCATGCCTGAAATCTATTCTCCAAGAAAAAAGAAACAGGACAAGAAGAAAGACAGCTAAGAGGATTCCGTCTGACTGACTGGCTGACTGGCTGGCTGCCAGCTGACTGGCTGACTGGATGACTGAATGGCTGGCTGACTGGCTGACTGGCTGGCTGACTGGCTAATTGGCTAACTGACTGACTGACTGGCTGGCTGACAGACTTGCTGGCTGGCTGGCTGGCTGGCTGGCTGGCTGGCTGACTGACTGACTGGCCTACTGATTGGCTGACTTGCTGGCTGGCAGGCTGACTGGCTGACTGACTGGATGGCTGACTGGCTGGCTGGCTGGCTGGCTGGCTGACGGGCTGACCGACTGGCTGGCTGGCTGCCTGACTGTCTGACTCACTGAGCGACTGGCTGACTGCCTGACTGGCTGATTGACTTGCTGACTGGCTGGCTGGCTGGCTAATTGGCTGAGTGACTGGCTGGCTTACTGGATGGCAGACTGGCTGACTAGCTGGTTGGCTGGCTGACTTGCTGGCTGGCTGGCTGGCTGGCTGGCTGTCTGACTGGCTGGCTGGCTGACTGGATAACTGGCTGACTGACTGACTGAGTGGCTGGCTGGCTAACTGACTGGCTGACTGATTGACTGGCTGGCTGGCTGGCTCACTGACCGAGTGGCTGACTGGCTGATTGACTTGCTGACTGGCTGGCTGACTGGCTGGCTGGCTGGCTGAGTGACTGGCTGACTTGCTGGCTGACTGGCTGGCTGGCTGTCTGGCTGGCTGGATAACTGGCTGACTGACTGACTGAGTGGCTGGCTGGCTAACTGACTGGCTGACTGATTGACTGGCTGGCTGGCTGACTGTCTGGCTCACTGACCGAGTGGCTGACATGCTGGCTGGCTGACTGGCTGACTGCCCGACTGGCCGACATGCTGACTGGCTGATTGACTGACTGGCTGACTGATTGGCAGGCTGGCTGTCTGACTGGCTTACTGGCTAATTGGCTGACTGATTGGCTGACTGGCTGGATGATTCTCTGACTGAGTGGCTGGCTGGCTGGCTGGCTGTCTGATTGACTGACTGACTGGCTGACTGACTTGCTGACTGAGTTGCTGGCTGGCTGACTGGCTGACTGGCTAACTGACTGGCTAACTGACTGGCTGACTGATTGACTGACTGGCTGGCTGGCTGGCTGGCTGACTGGCTGACTGATTGACTGGCTGACTGCCTGGCTCATTGACCGGCCTGGCTTCCTGTCAGGGTTGAATAGACAAACCTCTCTTGATTTGTTGGAAGACTTCATAAACTCCACGGTTTCACACACACAAACACACACACCCACACACACACACACACACACACACACACACACACACACACACGCGCTCGCACACACGCACGCACACACACACACACGTAGTATGTAGTCATGTGGTCCGTATGTAGCCATGTAGTCATGGCTCTATGTAGTACTGTGTAACTCCCATAGTCTGTTCTGGACTTGGGGACTGTGAAGAGACCTCTGGTGGCATGTCTTGTGGGGTATGCATGGGTGTCTGAGCTGTGTGCTAGTCATTTAAACAGACATCTCTGTGCTTTCAACATGTCAATACCTCTCATAAATACAAGTAGTGATGAAGTCAAACTCTCCTCTACTTTGAGCCAGGAGAGATTGACATGCAGCAAGTTTTAAGTTCCTCGGCATACACATCACAGACAAACTGAATTGGTCCACTCACACAGACAGCATCGTGAAGAAGGCGCAGCAGCGCCTCTTCAACCTCAGGAGGCTGAAGAAATTCGGCTTGTCACCAAAAGCACTCACAAACTTCTACAGATGCACAATCGAGAGCATCCTGGCGGGCTGTATCACCGCCTGGTACGGCAACTGCTCCGCCCTCAACCGTAAGGCTCTCCAGAGGGTAGTGAGGTCTGCACAACGCATCACCGGGGGCAAACTACCTGCCCTCCAGGACACCTACACCACCCGATGTTACAGGAAGGCCATAAAGATCATCAAGGACATCAACCACCCGACCCACTGCCTGTTCACCCCGCTATCATCCAGAAGGCGAGGTCAGTACAGGTGCATCAAAGCTGGGACCGAGAGACTGAAAAACAGCTTCTATCTCAAGGCCATCAGACTGTTAAACAGCCACCACTAACATTGAGTGGCTGCTGCCAACACACTGACACTGACTCAACTCCCGCCACTTTAATAATGGGAATTGATGGGAAATGATGTCAAATATATCACTAGCCACTTTAAACAATGCTACCTTATATAATGTTACTTACCCTACATTATTCATCTCATATGCATACGTATATACTGTACTCTATATCATCGACTGCATCCTTATGTAATACATGTATCACTAGCCACTTTAACTATGCCACTTTGTTTACATACTCATCTCATATGTATATACTGTACTCGATACCATCTACTGTATCTTGCCTATGCTGCTCTGTACCATCACTCATTCATATATCTTTATGTACATATTCTTTATCCCCTTACACTGTGTATAAGACAGTAGTTTAGGAATTGTTAGTTAGATTACTTGTTGGTTATTACTGCATTGTCGGAACTAGAAGCACAAGCATTTCTCTACACTCGCATTAACATCTGCTAACCATGTGTATGTGACAAATAAAATTTGATTGATTGATTGATTAATATTAGCTCTCTGTGAACATCCAAGGGCCAGCCGTGCTGCCCTCTTCTGAGCCAATTGCAATTTTCCTAAGTCCCTCTGTGGCCCCTGAACACACGACTGAACAGTAGTCCAGGTGCAACAAACTAGGTCTTGTAGGACCTGCCTTGTTGATAGTGTTGTTAAGAAAGCAGAGCATCGCTTTATTATAGACAGACTTCTCCCTGTCTTAGCTACTACTGCAGCAATATGTTTTGACCGTAACAGTTTACAATCCAGAGTTACTCCAAGCAGTTTAGTCATCTCAACTTGCTCAATTTCCTCATTATTTATTACAAGATTTAGTTGAGGTTTAAGATTTAGTGAGTGCTGTGTTCCAAATACAATGCTTTTAGTATTATCAATATTTAGAGCTAATTTATTCCTTCCCACCCACTCTGAACTAATTGCAGCTCTATGTTGAGTCATTTCAGTTGCTGTAGTAGCTGATGCTGACGTGTTTTCCTAATTCCTTTTTTGTGGCTCCTGACCACATGACTGAACAGTAGTCCAGGTGCAACAAAACTAGGGCCTGTAGGACGTGCCTTGTTGATAGTGTTGTTAAGAAGGTAGAAACTAGGGCATGTAGGTCCTGCCTTGTTGATAGTGATGTTGAGAAGGTAGAAACTTGGGCCTGTAGGACCTGCCTTGTTGATAGTGTTGTTGAGAAGGTAGAAACTAGGGCCTGTAGGTCCTGCCTTGTTGATAGTGTTGTTGAGAAGGTAGAAACTAGGGCCTGTAGGACCTGCCTTGTTGATAGTGATGTTGAGAAGGTAGAAACTTGGGCCTGTAGGTCCTGCCTTGTTGATAGTGTTGTTGAGAAGGTAGAAACTAGGGCCTGTAGCACCTGCCTTGTTGATAAGAAGACAGAGCAGTGCTTTATTATTATCGTCTTAGCTACTACTGCATCAATATGTTTAGTCATCTCAACTTGCTCAATTTCCACATTATTTATTATAAGATTTAGTTGAGGTTTAGGGTTTAGTGCTTTTAGTTATAGAAATATGTAGGGCAAATTTATTCCTTGCCACCTACTCTCAAACTAATTGCAGCACTTTGTTGAGTGTTGCAGTCATTTCAGTCGCTGTAGTAGCAGATGTATATAGTGTTGAGTCATCTGCATACATAGAAACTCTGGCTTCACTCATTTAAGTTTCAGTGAATGATTGGTCCCAAATACAATGCTTTTAGCTTTTTCTTTTACATTTTGGACTAACTTATTCCTTGCCACCAATTCTGAAACGAACTGCAGCTCTTTGTGTTGCAGTGATAACAGTTTCTGCAGTAGCTGACGTGTATAGTGTTGAGTCATCCGCATATATTGACACACTGGCTTTACTCAAAGCCAGTAGCATGTCGTTAGTAAAGATTGAAAAAAGTAAGGGGCCTAGACAGCTGCCCTGGGGAATTCCTGATTCTACCTGGATTATGTTTCAGAGGCTTCCATTAAAGAACATACCTTAAGGGATCATTTTGACATTTGCCGTATGGTTAGTGAGAAAGTCCATATTGCAAATGTACGGTCCCTTACTAGACGTCCGAAAACATTTGTAAAATTTGCGGACGCCGTCGGGCCGTGTGGCAGGGCTGGATCTACCGGGAAGTCAAACGAACTCTCTCGGACATTCGGTTTCCATTTTATAAAATAATCAAATTTTGGTCATTTTTTCCGCTGTCCCGGTAAATCCCACAAGAGGGCATAAGCAATCATATTGCAAATGTACAAAACATCACAAATCACGAAGTGGCCTTATCTCCAAAACGGAAAATATTTCGAAGCCGAAACTTGGTGAGCGTAGGTTTGGCATAATGGGCAGTTGGCCCCGAACAAGATGGCGTCTAGGCCTCAACGGTGTTTGAGTTATGGCCATTTTTCTGGGATTAACAATCAGGATACGAGTTTATTCATAGCTTCCTGTGCCAACCGGAAGTACCTTAAATGGTGTCATAGTGGCTGTTTTGAAGGGTTAAAATGGTCAGATCTTTTCAAAACTTCATATGTGTGATTAGGCAACCCCCATGAACTGTAAGTCAGTCATTTCTCCCAACAGATGTCAAAGAAAAGCTCTCTCTCGCACGCACGCACGCGCGCGCGCGCACGCACGCACACACACACACACACACACACACACACACACACACACACACACACACACACACACACACACACACACACACACACACACACAGCAAGGATGGAGTGACAAAGTGCGGTGCTTAAAGACACACAGAGCCTGCAATGGCATTTCCATATTCTCTAGGCCGTGCCGAGTTCAACGAGATGCCCCGCTTGACCGTAGCTCGCTCTGAGTGCAGCGACCATGAAAAAAAGTAGGCCCAAAATGAAGCCTGGCCCTCAATGTCATTTGCTTTTGGGTGACAGTGAGAGAACTGTTAGGGTGAGAAGCACAATTCAACCGCAGGTACGATCCTGAGGTCCTCCCGATCTGACCTAACCTTGACCGTGTGGCATTAACCCTTAACAGTAAAACAGGGTTTTTTGATCTCACAGATTACAATGACATATCTCCCCATAGGAATACATTGCCTGCTCCTCTAAAGTAAACCTGAAGCCTATGTGGGTTATGAATGCCGTATGAACCTGTCTTCGATGACAGTCCATCAGGACACTATGAGGTCTACCTGTGTCGATTCTAAGCTTCCTGGACCAACCGGAAGTGGTTAAAATCACCCTAAAAGTGTATATCCATACCCTGCCTGCAGTTTGATAGAAATAGTGCATTCAACCCTGTGTAAATAACTCAGTTCTTAACGTAAGGACTTAAAACTCAGGATTCTGTAAAAGCATACCCCAATGAGGATATGTGTTGACTTATAGCTTCCTGTGCCAACCGGAAGTGCCATAATTGGTGTCTCATGGGCTGTTTCGAGGGGTTAAAAAAATCAGATCTTTCCAAAACTTCATATATGTGATTAGGCAACCCCCATGAACTGTAAATCAGTCATTCTTCCCATTAAATGTCAAAGGAAAACTAAATCATATACCCACACAGCTTGGACGGAGGGACACGTTGGGGTGCATAGAGACATACACTGCCTGCATTAGTTAACCTTGTTGGAACTTTTAACCTGTTAAGGCTGCTGCAAATTTTCGCAGCTTTTTTGTTAAAAATCACGCAACATTTCAACGTCCTGCTAGTCATGCCAGGAATATAATATATGCATATGATTAGTATGTGTGGATAGAAAAAACTCTGAAGTTTCTAAAACTGGTTAAATGATGACTATAACAGAACGTGTGTCGGAGTCGAAATCGCAAGGACACCTGATCACAAAATCGACGAAGAAAAAATCAATCCGCCAGTCTCTGTATTGTCTATTGCAAGGTATAATAGATAGCGACCGGCTTACAGTTCCTACAGCTTCCACACGATGTCGCCAGTGTTCTGAATTCTATTCAGGTAAATCCTTGGTCAGATGAGTAATAGGCACATCCTGTTATGGAGTCTCCCAGAGGAAGTTATGAAAGGTGCAAACTGGGAGACGATTTCCAAACTTGCAGCTATTGAATACAGATCTCTCCGTGATCAATTTAATCGTTTATTAACGTTTACTAATACCTAAAGTTGGATTACAAAAGTAGTTTGAAGTGTTTTGTCAAAGTTTATAGGCAACTTTTTTAATTTTAAAAAATGACGTTGCGTTTGGAAACAGGAGTTTTTTCCTGGATTTCAAGGTGTTCATAAATGGACATTTTGGGTATATATGGACCGATTAAATCGAAAAAAAGACCCAATTGTGATGTTTATGGGACATATAGGAGTGCCAACAAAGAAGCTCGTCAAAGGTAATGAATGTTTTATATTTTATTTCTGCGTTTTGTGTAGCGCCGGCTACGCTAATTTCTTTGTTTACTTCCCCTTCGTGTGTTTCTGAGGGCTGCATGCTATCAGATAATAGCTTCTCATGCTTTCGCCGAAAAGCATTTTACAAATCTGACATGTTGGCTAGATTCACAATGAGTGTAGCTTTAATTGAGTACCTTGCATGTGTGTTTTAATGAAAGTTTGAGTTGTATCGAGTACTATTAGTTGGCGCTCTGGAATTTCCGCTGATTTGATCCCTGTACAGGTACAGCAGCCATATTAAAGAACCGTCAGACCTAGAGTTCCGAAACTTTAGAATCCTGTTCTAGACCTTAGGTCGATAGTGCGTGGTGAGTTACGTGGCTCTAGAAGGTTCTCGGACCGAGAAACAGCCTCGTACATTTGCAATAACTTCAATTCATTTTTGCATCACGAAAATTATGACATTTAGAAATGTCCCAGAGTCGCAAGACTAGGTGCATTGCGACCGTCTCGGCCCATATAGACGGACCCCAACGTTTCTGTCTGATAGCTCATTCAAGGACCCCTTAGCAAGGCATGGAAAAAAGTGGATTTTCAGCACCAATTAGGGTTTTACTCGGACACCAAATTACCTATCGAGCCGAAACTTGGGATCCGGGGTCGCCTCAGCTAGGCCTACACATGACATCTAAACTGGACCCGCAGCTGGAACGTAACTACGTGTTTCACGTTTTTATTTTGGTTTGAATAGAATGCGTTGTGAATTTTGGGCCAGCTCTGAAGTATGTGATAGTAAGTCGCTCTGGATAAGAGCGTCTGCTAAATGACTTAAATGTAATGTAAATGTAATAGTTGGCTACTAAACAAGTTGGAAAAAGTGGGTTTGGTGTCAGTTTGTATCAGTTTGATGTCAGAATGATATCTAATTGACTGATGGACGGTGACTTGCTGGTGACTCTTGTCCATTTGCAATATGTTTAAACAGTGAGGTACCATCACCAAAGTGACATTCTGAAATCAACACAATGAGCGATGGAGAAGAACCACTATCAATAACCCGGCCATCCTGTGTCCATCAGGCCAGTCAATTTCACATTCCTGCAGGATTTTTGAACATGAAAAATTCGTGATGGTATATGCCCATTGAAACATATTGCAAATGCACGTGCACTTGCAATATGATTCAACAGTGAAAAAACATCCCCAAATGGACATGATGAAGTCAACACAACGAGCGATGGAAAGGAACAACTATCACTGCCCGGCCATCCTGTGTTCATCAGGTCAGTCAATTTTGCATTCCTGCAGGATTTTTGAGCACGACAAATTCGTAATGGTAAATGCCCATTGAAACATATTGCAAATGCGCGTGCATTTGCAATATGATTCTATAGTGAAAAAAATAACCAAATGGACATGATGAAATCAACAGAACAAGCGATGGAAAGGAACAACGATCACCGCCCGGCCATCCTGTGTTCATCAGGCCAGTCAATTTTGCATTTCTGCAGTTCTTTTGAGCATGTCAAATGTCTTATGGCATTTGGCCCCAAAAAGAGTGACTTTTGACTTCCTATGAAATCATATTGCAAATGGACAAAACATATGCCTTATGCACAAGTAAAAAATAAATAAAAATAATGATAATAAAATAGGACTAAAGTATGTTGATACAGTTCTTATACGTGTGTAATTGACACAAAATTCGAAAGAATTTCGAAAAACGGTCCAGAAAGCACTTTTTAAAGGGTGTGTGAAGTTTTTTATAAAATGTTGCTATTTTGACTTTAGACTTTTGACTTCCTATGAAATCATATTGCATATGGACAAAACATGTGCCTTATGTGCAAGTCATAAAATATATAAAAATATCATAATAAAATTGGACAAAAGCATAGTCATACAGTTCTTACACATGTGTAATTGACAAAAAAATCGAAAGAATTTTGAAAAACGGTCCAGAAAGCACTTTTTTAAGGGGTTGCTAGGTTATGGAATTTTTTTCTCGCTTTTTCAAAATTTTGCTTTTGGATGTTGACTTTGGTGGCATTTGCAATATGAAAAACCACGGTGGAGCGCACTCGCAACCTGTTGCATTTTCAAAGTGTTACACTTGGCATTTGCAATCAACTTTACATGAAACGACGCCAAATTGGGTGGTATTGGACACCGTGTATATGGTTTGTCCAATGCCATTGACTTCCCATTCATTTTTGTCCATTTCAGGAGGGTGTTCCCTTACATTAAAGAACACACTCTGTGTTCTGTTAGACAGGTAACTCTTTATCCACAATATAGCAGGGGGTGTAAAGCCATAACACATATGTTTTTCCACCAGCAGTCTATTGTCGATAATGTCAAAAGCCGCACTGAAGTCTTACAAAACCACCCCTACAAGATTTTCATCATACATTTCTCTCAGCCAATCATCAGTCATTTGTGTAAGTGCTTTGCTTGTTGAGTGTCCTTCCATATAAGTGCTGTAAGTCTGTTGTCAATTTGTTTACTGTGAAATAGCATTGTATCTGATCAAACCATTTTTTCCAGAAGTTTACAAAGGGTTGGTAACAAGCTGATTGGTCGACTATTTGAGCACGTAAAGGGGGCTTTACTATTCTTAGGTAGTGGAATGACTTCCCTCCAGTTCTGAGGAAACACACTTTCTAAAAGGATGAAATTGAAGATATGGCGAATAGTGGCAATATCGTCCTCTATTATCCTCAGTCATTTTCCATCCAAGTTGTCAGACCCCGGTGGCTTGTCCATGTTGATAGACAACAATAATATTTGACCTCTTCCACACTCACTTTACGGAATTCAAAATTACAATTATTGTCTTTCAAAATATGGTCAGATATACTTGGATGTGGAGTGTCAGTTGTTGGCAGGTCATGCCGAAGTTTGCAAATCTTGATATGCATCAGTTTTGTGATGAATGAGCAATCTGCTTCAATGAATGTTAATTTGCTAGGTAAGTCAGTTAAGAACAAATTCTTATTTTCAATGACGGCCTAGGAACAGTGGGTTAACTGCCTGTTCAGGGGGAGAATGACAGATTTTTACCTTTTTTTCAATTCCTCATCAATCCACTGGGATTTAACAGTTTTTACAGTAATTTTCTTAATTGGATTATTAGTAACAATTTCATAAATTATGTCAAGTGCAGCGTCTGCTTGCTCCTCATTACACATCACAGACCAGCAATTATTCTTCACATCAACAACATATGAATCACTACAAAACTTATTGTATGACCTCTTATACACTATATTAGGCCCAGCCTGACCTCTTATACACTATATTAGGCCCAGCCTGACCTCCTATACACTATATTAGGCCCAGCCTGACCTCTTATATACTATATTAGGCCCAGCCTGACCTCCTATACACTATATTAAGCCCAGCCTGACCTCTTATACACTATATTAGGCCCAGCCTGTCCTCTTATACACTATATTAGGCCCAGCCTGACCTCTTATACACTATATTAGGCCCAGCCTGACCTCTTATACACTATATTAGGCCCAGCCTGACCTCTTATACACTATATTAGGCCCAGCCTGACCTCTTATACACTATATTAGGCCCAGCCTGACCTCTTATACACTATATTAGGCCCAGCCTGACCTCTTATACACTATATTAGGCCCAGCCTGACCTCCTATACACTATATTAGGCCCAGCCTGACCTCTTATACACTATATTAGGCCCAGCCTGACCTCTTATACACTATATTAGGCCCAGCCTGACCTCTTATACACTATATTAGGCCCAGCCTGACCTCTTATACACTATATTAGGCCCAGCCTTTGGAACTGTGGTTTTCCTAGATATGGCTACTATATTGTGATCACTACAGCCAATGGATCTGGATACTGCTTTACAGCAGGTTTCTGCAGCATTAGTAAAGATGTGATCAATACATGTTGATGATTCCCTTCCTGTGCTGTTTGTAACTACCCTGGTAGGTAGGCTGACAAACTGAACCAGGTTGCAGGCACACGTTAATGCTTTAAGCTTTTTCTTGAGTTTGGCAGTTTGATGAAAGCCAGTCAATATTTAAATCACCCAGAAAATATACCTCTCTGTTGATATCACATACATTATCAATCATTTCACACATGTTATCCAGATACTGACTGTTCACTGCTGCCTGACTCAGATGGAAGGGGAAGAATTAACCATTAGCTTCGAAGGACCGATTTTCCACACAGCTGGAGGTTATTAGCATTTCCCTGCAAGAAACAACCCACAAGGAAGCCAGCACAGCTAGAGACAGAGCTAGAGCAGACAGAGAGAGACAGAGATAGAATTACAGAGAGAGACAGAACCCAGAGTTACAGAGAGACAGAGCTAGAGCAGACAGAGTGAGACAGAGATAGAGTAACAGAGAGAGAGACAGCAATAGAGTTACAGAGAGAGAGAGTGACAGCGATAGAGTTGCAGAGAGAGAGAGACAGAGGGACAGAGAGAGAGAGAGAGAGAGAGAGAGAGAGAGAGAGACAGGGAGAGTTACAGAGAGAGAGACAGAGCCCAGAGTAACAGAGAGAGAGAGACAGGGAGAGTTACAGAGAGAGAGAGACAGGGCGAGTTACAGAGAGAGAGACAGAGGGAGTTACAGAGAGAGAGACAGAGGGACAGAGAGAGAGAGAGACAGAGCCCAGAGTTACAGAGAGAGAGACAGAGGGACAGAGAGAGAGAGACAGAGAGAGAGAGAGAGAGAGACAGAGCCCAGAGTTACAGAGAGAGAGACAGCCCAGAGTAACAGAGAGAGACAGAGAGTTACAGAGAGAGAGACAGAGGGACAGAGAAAGAGAGAGAGAGAGAGCCCAGAGTTACAGAGAGAGACAGAGCCCAGAGTTACAGAGAGAGAGACAGAGATACAGACAGAGACACAGACAGAGACACAGACAGAGATACAGACAGGGATACAGACAGGGATACAGACAGGGATACAGACAGGGACACAGACAGAGATACAGACAGAGATACACAACCAGCCTCCGAACACTCTAATGTAGCACGTTAGAAACACACAACCAGCCTCCGAACACTCTAATGTAGCATGCTAGAAACACACAACCAGCCTCCGAACACACTAATGTAGCACGTTAGAAACACACAACCAGCCTCCGAACACTCTAATGTAGCACGTTAGAAACACACAACATCACTCTTATCGGGAAGCCTTCCAAATAGACCAGCATAAGATGTTAAAATCAAATCAAATTGTATTTGTCAATTGCTTTGTAAACAACAGGTGTAGACTAACAGTGAAATGCTGAATGACTGGCCCTTACCAACAATGCAGAGTTAAAGATAAAGAGTTAAAATAAATACAGAAACATTTTGAAATAGTGAAACGAGGAATAAGTTCACAGCGAATTACAATAACCAGTAAAAATAGCTTGGCTATATACAGGGAGTACCAGGTAATAACGTGGTTATATACAGGGAGGTAATAACATGGTTATATGCAGGGAGGTAATAACATGGCTATATACAGGGAGTACCAGATAATAACATGGTTATATACAGGGAGGTAATAACATGGCTATATACAGGGAGTACCAGATAATAACATGGCTATATACAGGGAGTACCAGGTAATAACGTGGTTATATACAGGAAGTAGCAGGTAATAACATGGCTATATACAGGGAGTACCAGGTAATAACATGGTTATATACAGGGAGGTAATAACATGGTTATATACAGGGAGTATCAGGTAATAACATGGCTATATACAGGGAGTACCAGGTAATAACATGGCTATATACAGGGAGGTAATAACATGATTATATACAGGGAGGTAATAACATGGTTATATACAGGGAGGTAATAACATGGTTATATACAGGGAGTATCAGGTAATAACATGGCTATATACAGGGAGTACCAGGTAATAACATGGTTATATATAGGGAGGTAATAACATGGTTATATACAGGGAGTACCAGGTAATAGCATGGCTATATACAGGGAGTACCAGGTAATAACATGGCTATATACAGGGAGTACCAGGTAATAACGTGGCTATATACAGGGAGGTAATAACATGGTTATATACAGGGAGTACCAGGTAATAACATGGCTATATACGGGGAGATAATAACATGGTTATATACAGGGAGGTAATAACATGGTTATATACAGGGAGTACCAGGTAATAACGTGGTTATATACAGGGAGTACCAGGTAATAACATGACTATATACAGGGAGGTAATAACATGGCTATATACAGGGAGGTAATAACATGGCTATAAACAGGGAGGTAATAACATGGCTATATACAGGGAGTACCAGGTAATAACATGGCTATATACAGGGAGTACCAGGTAATAACATGGCTATATACAGGGAGGTAATAACATGGCTATATACAGGGAGTACCAGGTAATAACATGACTATATACAGGGAGTACCAGGTAATAACATGGATATATACAGGGAGTACCGGGTAATAAAATGGCTATATACAGGGAGTACCAGATAATAACATGACTATATACAGGAAGTAGCAGATAATAACATGGCTATATACAGGGAGGTAATAACATGGCTATATACAGGAAGTACCAGGTAATAACGTGGCTATATACAGGGAGTACCAGGTAATAACGTGGTTATATACAGGGAGTACCAGGTAATAACATGGTTATATACAGGGAGGTAATAACATGGTTATATACAGGGAGTACCAGGTAATAACATGGTTATATACAGGGAGGTAATAACATGGTTATATACAGGGAGTACCAGGTAATAACATGGTTATATACAGGGAGTACCAGGTAATAACATGGCTATATACAGGGAGTATGAGGTAATAACATGGCTATATACAGGGAGTACCAGGTAATAACATGGCTATATACAGGGAGTACCAGGTAATAACATGGCTATATACAGGGAGTACCAGGTAATAACATGACTATATACAGGAAGTAGCAGGTAATAACATGGCTATATACAGGGAGGTAATAACATGGTTATATACAGGGAGTACCAGGTAATAACGTGGTTATATACAGGGAGTACCAGGTAATAACATGGCTATATACAGGGAGTACCAGGTAATAACATGACTATATACAGGAAGTACCAGGTAATAACATGGCTATATACAGGGAGGTAATAACATGGTTATATACAGGGAGTACCAAGTAATAACGTGGTTATATACAGGGAGTACCAGGTAATAACATGGCTATATACAGAGAGGTAATAACATGGCTATATACAGGGAGGTAATAACATGGCTATATACAGGGAGGTAATAACATGGTTATATACAGGGAGTATCAGGTAATAACATGGTTATATACAGGGAGTACCAGGTAATAACATGGCTTTATACAGGGAGTACCAGGTAATGACATGGCTATATACAGGGAGTAGCAGGTAATAACATGGCTATATACAGGGAGTACCAGGTAATAACATGGCTTTATACAGGGAGTACCAGGTAATGACATGGTTATATACAGGAAGTAGCAGGTAATAACATGGTTATATACAGGAAGTAGCAGGTAATAACATGGTTATATACAGGGAGGTAATAACATGGTTATATACAGGGAGTACCAGTTAATAACGTGGCTATATACAGGGAGTACCAGGTAATAACATGGTTATATACAGGGAGGTAATAACATGGCTATATACAGGGAGTACCAGGTAATATCATGGCTATATACAGGGAGGTAATAACATGGTTATATACAGGGAGTACCAGGTAATAACATGGCTATATACAGGGAGTACCAGGTAATGACATGGTTATATACAGGAAGTAGCAGGTAATAACATGGTTATATACAGGAAGTAGCAGGTAATAACATGGTTATATACAGGGAGGTAATAACATGGTTATATACAGGGAGTATCAGGTAATAACATGGTTATATACAGGGAGTACCAGGTAATAACATGGCTATATACAGGGAGTACCAGGTAATAACATGGCTATATACAGGGAGTACCAGGTAATGACATGGTTATATACAGGAAGTAGCAGGTAATAACATGGCTATATACAGGGAGTACCAGGTAATAACATGGTTATATACAGGGAGTACCAGGTAATAACATGGCTATATACAGGGAGTACCAGGTAATATCATGGTTATATACAGGGAGGTAATAACATGGTTATATACAGGGAGTACCAGGTAATAACATGGCTATATACAGGGAGTACCAGGTAATAACATGGCTATATACAGGGAGTACCAGGTAATGACATGGTTATATACAGGAAGTAGCAGGTAATAACATGGCTATATACAGGGAGTACCAGGTAATAACATGGTTATATACAGGGAGTACCAGGTAATAACATGGCTATATACAGGGAGTACCAGGTAATATCATGGTTATATACAGGGAGGTAATAACATGGTTATATACAGGGAGGTAATAACATGGTTATATACAGGGAGTACCAGGTAATAACATGGCTATATACAGGGAGTACCAGGTAATAACATGGCTATATACAGGGAGTACCAGGTAATATCATGGTTATATACAGGGAGGTAATAACATGGTTATATACAGGGAGGAAATAACATGGCTATATACAGGGAGTACCAGGTAATAACATGGCTATATACAGGGAGTACAGGTAATAACGTGGCTATATACAGGGAGTACCAGGTAATAACATGGCTATATACAGGGAGGTAATAACATGGCTATATACAGGGAGGTAATAACATGGCTATATACAGGGAGTACCAGGTAATAACGTGGCTATATACAGGGAGGTAATATCATGGCTATATACAGGGAGTACCAGGTAATAACATGGCTATATACAGGGAGTACTAGGTAATAACATGGCTATATACAGGGAGTACTAGGTAATAACATGGCTATATACAGGGAGGTAATAACATGGCTATATACAGGGAGTACCAGGTAATAACATGGCTATATACAGGGAGTACCAGGTAATAACATGGCTATATACAGGGAGTATGAGGTAATAACATGGCTATATACAGGGAGTACCAGGTAATAACATGGCTATATACAGGGAGTATGAGGTAATAACATGGCTATATACAGGGAGTACCAGGTAATAACATGGCTATATACAGGGAGTACCAGGTAATAACACGGCTATATACAGGGAGGTAATAACATGGCTATATACAGGGAGTACCAGGTAATAACATGGCTATATACAGGGAGTATGAGGTAATAACATGGCTATATACAGGGAGTATGAGGTAATAACATGGCTATATACAGGGAGTACCAGGTAATAACATGGCTATATACGGGGAGTACCAGGTAATAACATGGTTATATACAGGGAGTACCAGGTAATAACATGGCTATATACAGGGAGGTAATAACATGGTTATATACAGGGAGGTAATAACATGGCTATATACAGGGAGTACCAGGTAATAACACGGCTATATACAGGGAGTACCAGGTAATAACATGGTTATATACAGGGAGGTAATAACATGGCTATATACAGGGAGTACCAGGTAATATCATGGCTATATACATGGAGTACCAGGTAATAACATGGTTATATACAGGGAGTACCAGGTAATAACACGGCTATATACAGGGAGTACCAGGTAATAACATGGTTATAGACAGGGAGGTAATAACATGGTTATATACAGGGAGTATCAGGTAATAACATGGCTATATAGAAGAAGTACCAGGTAATAACATGGTTATATACATGGAGTACCAGGTAATAACATGGCTATATACAGGTAGTACCAGGTAATAACATGGCTATATACAGGGAGTACCAGGTAATAACATGGCTATATACAGGGAGTACCAGGTAATAACATGGCTATATACAGGGAGTATGAGGTAATAGCATGGCTATATACAGGGAGTACCAGGTAATAACATGGCTATATACAGGGAGTACCAGGTAATAACACGGCTATATACAGGGAGTACCAGGTAATAACATGGCTATATACAGGGAGTACCAGGTAATAACATGGTTATATACAGGGAGTACCAGGTAATAACATGGCTATATACAGGGAGATAATAACATGGTTATATACAGGGAGTACCAGGTAATAATATGGCTATATACAGGGAGTAACTCCACTCACTACTTGTAGTTGTATAGTCTGTTAGTAACTCCACTCACTACTTGTATTTGTATAGTCTGTTCGTAACTCCACTCACTACTTGTAGTTGTATAGTCTGTTAGTAACTCCACTCACTACTTGTAGCTGTATAGTCTGTAACTCCACTCACTACTTGTAGTTGTATAGTCTGTTAGTAACTCCACTCACTACTTGTATTTGTATAGTCTGTTCGAAAACTCCACTCACTACTTGCAGTTGTATAGTCTGTTAGTAACTCCACTCACTACTTGTAGTTGTATAGTCTGTTAGTAACTCCACTCACTACTTGCAGTTGTATAGTCTGTTAGTAACTCCACTCACTACTTGCAGTTGTATAGTCTGTTAGTAACTCCACTCACTACTTGTAGTTGTATAGTCTGTTAGTAACTCCACTCACTACTTGTAGTTGTATAGTCTGTGAGTAACTCCACTCACTACTTGTAGTTGTATAGTCTGTTAGTAACTCCACTCACTACTTGTAGCTGTATAGTCTGTAACTCCACTCACTACTTGTAGTTGTATAGTCTGTTAGTAACTCCACTCACTACTTGCAGTTGTATAGTCTGTTAGTAACTCCACTCACTACTTGTAGTTGTGTAGTCTGTTAGTAACTCCACTCACTACTTGCAGTTGTATAGTATGTAACTCCACTCACTACTTGTAGCTGTATAGTCAGTTTGTTTGTGTTGTTGTGATTGGCTAGCTTAATGTTCTGTTAGCTAGCTGTTACCCCCTCCCTCACATGGCTGCTAGCAGCTCATGAAAAGGGGCATGAGGGAAGCCCTACAGTATTATGTTTCTCGAAGTAGTGAGAACGCTCGGTAGGAGGCAATGATGAAAAGTCCTTTTTAGACTTGTTGAACTTTTCCCCAAATGTAGTTTTGTAATGGACTAAAACAAGCAGATAACAAGAAAATGAGTTTTTGAAAAAGGTCAAGTTTTTGCTGTGAGCTAATAGGGTAACCTAGGGAACCACAGGCTGTTTCCTCACGAGCGGGCATTTCAGCGCTGTTCTCTCTGACACCGACTGGACTACGGCAAGCCATGCAGGTCCAGGTGCATCTTTTGAAAATAAAAACAAAAAGGGGTTGAAATTGAATACCTTCAAGATATTACAACACAGGTAAAGATTCCAACTAAAATCCCAACAGCCCGAAATGCATGAGATTACTTTGTCCCTGAATTCATTAAGGTACGTGATAAACATGCACTTTGTAGAACAGTGAACATTAAGGTCTTTCACCTGCCCTGGGTTAGAGCTGCCTTAACACATATATGTACAGAGAAAGCGATAGAACTAAAGATCCAACTGTTTGGGAATCCAGCAGAAAATTAAGAAATGCCAGTTAAACTACAACTCAAAATACTAAATTCTCATTCCACATGGAGAGTACTACAAAAACAAAAAGAAAAAAAGAAATACACCAATGACCTTTTACATGGATAAAATAATCAACATGTCCAGCAAATTACCTTTAATGACCGTGTCATTCAGGAGCCAGCAGATATAGCTGATGTTTGATACCTCAAATAATGATTTCACCCACAATTCCACCAATGATAGATATACTGATCAACTGATATACATATCAACTGATAGACTGATCAACTGATATACAGATCAACTGATATACAGATCAACTGATATACAGATCAGCTGATATACAGACCAACTGATATACTGATATACTGATATACTGACATACTGATATACTGATCAACTGATATACTGATCAACTGATATACTGATCAACTGATATACTGATATACTGATATACTGATATACTGATATACTGATCAACTGATATACTGATCAACTGATATACTGATATACTGATCAACTGATATACTGATATACTGACATACTGATCAACTGATATACTGATCAACTGACATACTGATATACTGATATACTGATATACTGATATACTGATCAACTGATATACTGATATACTGATATACTGATATACTGATATACTGATCAACTGATATACTGATATACTGATATACTGATATACTGATCAACTGATATACTGACATACTGATCAACTGATATACTGACATACTGACATACTGATCAACTGATATACAGATCAACTGATAGACTGATCAACTGATATACTGATCAACTGATATACTGATATACTGATATACTGATATACTGATATACTGATCAACTGATATACTGATATACTGATATACTGATCAACTGATATACTGATATACTGATATACTCATCAACTGATATACTGATCAACTGATATACTGATATACTGATATACTGATCAACTGATATACTGATCAACTGATATACTGATCAACTGATATACTGACATACTGATCAACTGATATACTGACATACTGATCAACTGATATACTGATCAACTGACATACTGATCAACTGATATACTGATCAACTGATATACTGACATACTGACATACTGATCAACTGATATACTGATCAACTGACATACTGATCAACTGACATACTGATCAACTGATATACTGACATACTGATCAACTGATATACTGATCAACTGACATACTGATCAACTGATATACTGATCAACTGATATACTGACATACTTATCAACTGATATACAGATCAACTGATATACTGACATACTGATCAACTGACATACTGATCAACTGATATACTGATATACTGATCAACTGATATACTGATCAACTGATATACTGACATACTTATCAACTGATATACAGATCAACTGATATACTGACATACTGACATACTGATCAACTGACATACTGATCAACTGACATACTGATCAACTGATATACTGATATACTGACATACTGATCAACTGATATACTGACATACTGATCAACTGATATACTGACATACTGATCAACTGACATACTGATCAACTGACATACTGATCAACTGATATACTGATCAACTGATATACTGATATACTGACATACTGATCAACTGATATACTGACATACTGATCAACTGATATACTGACATACTGATCAACTGACATACTGATATACTGACATACTGATCAACTGATATACTGACATACTGATCAACTGACATACTGATCAACTGACATACTGATCAACTGATATACTGATATACTGGTATACTGATCAACTGATATACTGATCAACTGATATACTGACATACTGATCAACTGACATACTGATCAACTGACATACTGATCAACTGATATACTGATATACTGATATACTGATCAACTGATATACTGATCAACTGACATACTGATCAACTGACATACTGATCAACTGACATACTGATCAACTGACATACTGATCAACTGATATACTGATATACTGACATACTGATCAACTGATATACTGACATACTGATCAACTGA
The DNA here is from genome assembly GCF_036934945.1 of Oncorhynchus masou masou. Taxonomy (NCBI): domain Eukaryota; kingdom Metazoa; phylum Chordata; class Actinopteri; order Salmoniformes; family Salmonidae; genus Oncorhynchus; species Oncorhynchus masou. The sequence continues at coordinate 2,747,763 of NC_088223.1, read as the reverse complement.
TATACTGACATACTGATCAACTGATATACTGACATACTGATCAACTGATATACTGACATACTGATCAACTGATATACTGACATACTGATCAACTGATATACTGATCAACTGATATACTGACATACTGACATACTGATCAACTGATATACTGATCAACTGATATACTGACATACTGATCAACTGATATACTGACATACTGATCAACTGACATACTGATCAACTGACATACTGATCAACTGATATACTGATATACTGACATACTGATCAACTGATATACTGACATACTGATCAACTGATATACTGACATACTGATCAACTGATATACTGACATACTGACATACTGATCAACTGATATACTGACATACTGATCAACTGATATACTGACATACTGATCAACTGACATACTGATCAACTGACATACTGATCAACTGATATACTGATATACTGGTATACTGATATACTGATATACTGATATACTGACATACTGATCAACTGATATACTGATATACTGATATACTGACATACTGATCAACTGATATACTGATATACTGACATACTGATCAACTGATATACTGATATACTGACATACTGATCAACTGATATACTGATCAACTGATATACTGATATACTGACATACTGACATACTGATCAACTGATATACTGATATACTGGTATACTGATATACTGATATACTGACATACTGACATACTGATCAACTGATATACTGATATACTGATATACTGACATACTGATCAACTGATATACTGATATACTGACATACTGACATACTGATATACTGATATACTGACATACTGATCAACTGATATACTGATATACTGACATACTGACATACTGATATACTGACATACTGATCAACTGATATACTGATATACTGACATACTGACATACTGATATACTGATATACTGATATACTGACATACTGACATACTGATATACTGACATACTGATCAACTGATATACTGATATACTGATATACTGACATACTGACATACTGATATACTGATATACTGATATACTGATATACTGACATACTGATATACTGACATACTGACATACTGATCAACTGATATACTGATATACTGATATACTGACATACTGACATACTGATCAACTGATATACTGATATACTGATATACTGACATACTGACATACTGATATACTGATATACTGACATACTGACATACTGATATACTGATATACTGACATACTGACATACTGATCAACTGATATACTGATATACTGATATACTGACATACTGACATACTGATATACTGATATACTGACATACTGACATACTGATATACTGATATACTGACATACTGACATACTGATCAACTGACATACTGACATACTGATATACTGATATACTGACATACTGACATACTGACATACTGATCAACTGATATACTGACATACTGACATACTGATATACTGATATACTGATATACTGACATACTGATATACTGACATACTGATCAACTGATATACAACTGATATACAACTGATCATCTGATATACTGCATGTCCTCTATGAGATCAATATCAACAAGGAGCAGGTCTAGATGGTGTCAGGCCCTGACCTTAGAGAGCCTTTCTAGATCTCTATTTTGGTTTGGTCAGTGTGTGATTTGGGTGGGCATTCTATGTTCTTTATTTCTTTGTTTCTGGCCGAGTGTGGTTCCCAATCAGAGGCAGCTGTCTATCGTTGTATCTGATTGGGTATCATACTTAGGCAGTCCTTTTCCCTCCTTCTGTGTGGGATCTTGTTCTTTGTTTGTGTGCAGGTATTTGGCACAACGAAGCCGTTCGGTCGTTGAATTCTTTATTGTTTTGTCTTTTCTAAAGTTTCACTTTGTTAATATAATGTGTGGAACTCAAAGAACGCTGCGCCTCGGTCTCATCCTTCGACGACAGACGTTACAGATGGACTGGAACCCACGTGTATGAAGTGGTCTGCTGATGTTAGACTGTTTCCTCTCGCAGACCTATTCAGCATGTCTTTAACGACTGGTGAAATACCTTCTGGATGGAAATGTGCCTAAGTCACGCCTCTTCATAAAGGTGGAAACTCCTTAGACCTAAATAACTATAGACATATATCAATCGTCTGTTCAATAGCAAAACAATTTAAGAAATGAATGTATTCCTAAATGCATTCATGATATAGATGATTAGTCTGACCAAGGCCACGACAGCATTAGTTAAACTTACTAATGATATAGATGATTAGTCTGGCCAAGGCCACGACAGCATTAGTTAAACTTACTAATGATATAGATGATTAGTCTGACCAAGGCCACGACAGCATTAGTTAAACTTACTAATGATATAGATGATTAGTCTGACCAAGGCCACGACAGCATTAGTATCAGTAGAATACCAGTAGAGTATTCGTAGAGTATCAGTAGAATACAAGTATAATACCTGTAGAGTATCAGTAGAATACCAGTAGAGTATCAGTAGAATACCAGTAGAATACCAGTAGAATACCAGTAGAGAATCAGTAGAATACCAGTAGAGTATCAGCAGAGTATCAGAGAATACCAGTAGAATACCAGTAGAGTATCAGTAGAGTATGAGTTGAATACCTGCACAGTATCAGAGAATACCAGTAGAGTATCAGTAAAATACCAGTAGAGTATCAGTAAAATACCAGTAGAGTATCAGTAAAATACCAGTAGAATATCAGTAAAATACCAGTAGAGTATCAGTAGAATACCAGTAGAGTATCAGTAAAATACCAGTAGAGTATTATAGAATACCAGTAGAATACAAGTAGAATACCAGTATAATACCAGTAGAGTATCAGTAGAATACAAGTATAATACCAGTAGAGTATCAGTAGAATACCAGTAGAATACAAGTATAATACCAGTAGAGTATCAATAGAATACCAGTAGAATACCAGTAGATTACAAGTAGATACCAGTAGAGTATCGGTAGATTACCAGTAGAGTATTATAGAATATCAGTAGAGTATCAGTAAAATAACTGTAGAGTATCAGTAAAATACCCGTAGAGTATCAGTACAATACCAGTAGAGTATCAGTAAAATACCAGTAGAGTATCAGTAAAATACCAGTAGAGTATCAGTAAAATACCAGTAGAGTATCAGTAAAATACCAGTAGAGCATCAATAGAATACCAGTAGAATACCAGTAGATACCAGTAGAGTATTATAGAACACCAGTAGAGTATCAGTAAAATACCAGTAGAGTATCAGTAAAATACCAGTCGAATATCAGTAGAATACCTGTAGAGTATCAGTAAAATACCAGTAGAGTATCAGTAAAATACCACAAGAGTAT
>NC_088223.1:2721934-2741934 GCF_036934945.1 Oncorhynchus masou masou | reverse complement strand
AGAGAGAGAGAGAGAGAGAGAGAGAGAGAGAGAGAGAGAGAGAGGGAGAGAGAGAGAGAGAGAGAGAGAGAGAGAGAGACAGAGAAGGTCCGCAGCAACAGGAAACAGTGATTCCAGATTCCTGAACACAGCCCTGTTCCAACACAATGGATACTGAAAAGACGGAACCACAGGCTGACCAGAGATTGGGTCAAGTCCGCTGTAGCTACATCCTGCTGGGCCGGGGATCACCGGGTGGACCCAGTCTGTCCTGCTGGTTCCTATGGTTCCTGACAAAGGACTATCTCTGACCCACAGTTCCTTCCATTTAGTGTGTATTGTTCAGGATGTTTTGCTCCTCAGGTAAGGAAAGTCAGAAGCAGAGTCAGAGGCACTCAAGTACTGGGGCTGTATCTGGCTTCCCTCAGGCCCTTGTCTGAACAATGTCTGTCTGATCCCTGCCTGTCTGACCCCCAGTCTGACTTACCCCTGTCTGTCTGATCGCTGTCTGTCTGATCCCAGTCAGTCTGACCCCTGTCCACCTGACCCCTGTCCACCTGATACCTGTCTGTTGATCCCAGTCTGACTGACCCCTGTCCACCTGATCCCTGTCTGCCTGACCCTTGTCTGACCCCTGTCTCTCTGACCCCTGTCCCTCTGACCCCTGTGTGTCTGACCCCTGTCTGTCTGATCCCTGTGTGTCTGATCCCTGTCTGTCTGATCCCTGTTCCTCTGACCCCTGTCTGTCTGTCTGACCCCTGTCCCTCTGACCCCTGTCTGTCTGACCCTTGTCTGACCCCTGTCCCTCTGACCCCTGTCTGTCTGATCCCTGTTCGTCTGACCCCTGTTCCTCTGACCCCTGTCTGTCTGTCTGTCTGACCCCTGTCCCTCTGACCCCTGTCTGTCTGACCCTTGTCTGACCCCTGTCCCTCTGACCCCTGTCTGTCTGATCCCTGTCTGTCTGACCCCTCACGCCTGTCTACCTGGCCCATATCTACCTGACCCGTGTCAGCCTCACCCCTGTCTACCTGGCCCATATCTACCTGACCCGTGTCAGCCTCACCCCTGTCTACCTGGCCCATATCTACCTGACCCGTGTCAGCCTCACCCCTGTCTACCTGGCCCATATCTACCTGACCCATGTCAGCCTCACCCCTGTCTACCTGGCCCATATCTACCTGACCCGTGTCAGCCTCACCCCTGTCTACCTGGCCCATATCTACCTGACCCGTGTCAGCCTCACCCCTGTCTACCTGGCCCATATCTACCTAACCCGTATAAGCCTCTCGCCTGTCTATCTGGCCCCTGGGCTGCGGGCTGGGGTTAAGCTTTGGACGCAACCTCTGCTCTGCCTATCCCACAGTCAGGAGTCAGGACTACAATGGGACAGTCAGAACACTAATCCTGGATCAATCAGGACCCAAGCCCTAACCCTGGGCCAGTCAGAACCCTAACCCTGGGCCAGTCAGAACCCTAACCATGGGCCAGTCAGGACTGTAACCCTAACCATGGGCCAGGCAGGACCCTAACCCTGGGCCAGGCAGGACCCCAACCCTGGGCCAGTCAGGACCCCAACCCTGGGCCAGTCAGGACCCTAACCCTGGGCCAGTCAGGACCCTAACCCTGGGCCAGTCAGGACCCTAACCCTGGGCCAGTCAGGACCCTAACCCTGGGCCAGTCAGGACCCTAACCCTGGGCCAGTCAGGACCCTAACCCTGGGCCAGTCAGGACCCTAACCATGGGCCAGTCAGGACTGTAACCCTAACCATGGGCCAGGCAGGACCCTATCCCTGGGCCAGTCAGGACCCTATCCCTGGGCCAGTCAGGACCCTATCCCTGGGCCAGTCAGGACCCTAACCATGGGCCAGTCAGGACTGTAACCCTAACCATGGGCCAGTCAGGACTGTAACCCTAACCATAGGCCAGTCAGGACCCTAAACCTGGGCCAGTCAGGACTCTAACCCTGGACCAGTCAGGACTCGAACCCTGGACCAGTCAGGACTCTAACCCTGAGCCAGTCACGACTCTAACCCTGGGTCAGTCAGGACTCTAACCCTGGGCCAGTCAGGACTCTAACCCTGGACCAGTCAGGACTCTAACCCTGGACCAGTCAGGACTCTAACCCTGGGACAGTCAGGACTCTAACCCTGGGCCAGTCAGGACTCAAACCCTGGACCAGTCAGGACTCGTACCCTGGACCAGTCAGGACTCTAACCCTGAGCCAGTCAGGACTCTAACCCTGGGCCAGTCAGGACTCTAACCCTGGGCCACTCAGGACTCTAACCCTGGGTCAGTCAGGACTCTAACCCTGGGCCAGTCACGACTCTAACCCTGGACCAGTCAGGACCCTAACCCTAAGCCTGCAACAGTCAGGACTCTAACACTGGGTCAGTCAGGACTCGAACCCTGGACCAGTCAGGACTCTAACACTGGGCCAGTCAGGACCCTAACCCTGGGCCACTCAGGACTCTAACCCTGGACCAGTCAGGACTCTAACCCAGGGCCAGTCACGACTCTAACCCTGGACCAGTCAGGACTCTAACCCAGGGCCAGTCACGACTCTAACCCTGGACCAGTCAGGACTCTAACTGCATTGTCAGGACTCTATGTCCTCATGCCCTCATGTCTCACTCCAAACATAACATGCTCAGCCAACGTGGACCACGAGTATCAGTCTAGACCAGTGGAGGCTCCTCAGGAGGAAAGGGGGGACCATCCTCCTCAGCGAATATCTTTTCTTTTTTTTAAATTGTGGAACATTTAAAAAATGTACCTTTTTTGGATAAAACTATACTAAATATATTCACGTTAACAAATAATTGATGAAAGACTGTTTTGAAATGCAAGTCTACAGTCGTCTCAACAACACTCTGTGGGATAAGACCACACAGCAGGAGTGTTGGGCCAGTAACCGAAAGGCCGTTCTAACCCTCAGAAAGGCAGTTAACCCACTGTTCGCCTGAGCGAGGCAGTTAACCCACTGTTCCCCTGAGCAAGGCAGTTAACCCACTGTTCCCCAAGGCAGTTAACCCACTGTTCCCCTGAACAAGGCAATTAACCCACTGTTCCCCAAGGCAGTTAACCCACTGTTCCCCTGAACAAGGCAGTCAATCCACTGTTCCCCTGAACAAGGCAGTTAACCAATGTTCCCCTGAGCATGGCAGTTAACCCACTGTTCCCCTGAACATGGCAGTTAACCCACTGTTCCCCTGAACATGGCAGTTAACCCACTGTTCCCTGAACAAGGCAGTTAACCCACTGTTCCCCTGAACAAGGCAGTTAACCCACTGTTCCCCTGAACAAGACAGTTAACCCACTGTTCCCCTGAACAAGGCAATTAACCCACTGTTCCCCTGAACAAGGCAGTCAACCCACTGTTCCCCTGAGCATGGCAGTTAACCCACTGTTCCCATGAACATGGCAGTTAACCAACTGTTCCCCTGAACATGGCAGTTAACCCACTGTTCCCCTGAACATGGCAGTTAACCCACTGTTCCCCTGAACAAGGCAGTTAACCCACTGTTCCCCTGAACGAGGCAGTTAACCCACTGTTCCCCTGAACAATACAGGTAACCCACTGTTCCCCTGAGCAAGGCAGTTAACCCACTGTTCCCCTGGACAAGGCAGCTAACCCATTGTTCCCCTGAACAAGGGAGTTAACCCATTGTTCCCCTGAACAAGGCAGTTAACCCATTGTTCCCCTGAACAAGGCAGTTAACCCATTGTTCCCCTGAACAAGGCAGTTAACCCATTGTTCCCCTGAACAAGGCAGTTAACCCATTGTTCCCCTGGACAAGGCAGTTAACCCATTGTTCACCTGAACAAGGCGGTTAACCCATTGTTCCCCTCAACAAGGAAGTTAACCCATTGTTCCCCTGAACAAGGCAGTTAACCCACTGTTCCCCTGAACAAGGCAGTTAACCCATTGTTCCCCTGAACAAGGCAGTTAACCCATTGTTCCCCTGAACAAGGCAGTTAACCCATTGTTCTCCTGGACAAGGCAGTTAACCCACTGTTCCCCTGAACAAGGCAGTTAACCCAATGTTCCCCTGAACAAGGCAATTAACCCACTGTTCCCCGGGCGCCGATGACGTGGATGACGATTAATGCAGACCCCAGTACCTCTCTGATTCAGAGGGGTTGCGTTGAATACGGAAGACACATTTCAATTGAATGCATTCAGATGTACAACTGACTAGGTCTCCCCCTTTCCCTTTCCCATGGTTTAGCCGGAGGACAGCTAGTTTCCGTCCTCCTCTGGGTACATTGACTTCAATTCAAAACATAGGAGAGTCGTGGTCACCCCCTTCTATATACCAGGTGAAAGCTACGATCCTTTATTGATGTCCCCTGTTAAATCCACTTCAATCAGTGTAGATGAAGGAGAGGAGACAGGTTAAAGAAGGCCTTGAGACAGTAGAGACATGGATTGTGTATGTGTGCCATTCAGAGGGTGAATGGGCAAGACAAAAGATTTAAGTGCCTTTGAACAAAGTACGTCAACATAAGCCAGCATCACTGTGGAACACTTTCGCCACCTTGTAGAGTCCATGACCCGATGAAATCAGACTGTTCTGAGGGCAAAGGGGTCTCAATATTAGGAAGGTGTACATTATATATATGTTTTATTAAAGGGTTCTTTAATCTCCTCCAAAGAACCAAAAGTGTTTACAAAAGGTTCTATGTAGAACACCAAAGAACCAAAAGTGTATACAAAAGGTTCTATATAGAACACCAAAGAACCAACATGTTCTATATAGAACACCAAAGAACCAACATGTTCTATATAGAACACCAAAGAACCAAAAGTGTATACAAAAGGTCCTATATAGAACACCAAAGAACCAACATGTTCTATATAGAACACCAAAGAACCAACATGTTCTATATAGAACACCAAAGAACCAAAAGTGTATGCAAAAGGTCCTATATAGAACACCAAAGAACCAACATGTTCTATATAGAACACCAAAGAACCAACATGTTCTATATAGAACACCAAAGAACCAACATGTTCTATATAGAACACCAAAGAACCAAAAGTGTATACAAAAGGTTCTATATAGAACACCAAAGAACCAACATGTTCTATATAGAACACCAAAGAACCAAAAGTGTATACAAAAGGTTCTATATAGAACACCAAAGAACCAACATGTTCTATATAGAACACCAAAGAACCAAAAGAGTATACAAAAGGTTCTATATACAGTGGGGCAGAAAAGTATTTAGTCAGCCACCAATTGTGCAAGTTCTCCCACTTAAAAAGATGAGAGAGGCCTGTAATTTCCATCATAGGTAGACTTCAACTATGACAGACAAAATGAGAAAAAAAATCCAGAAAATCACATTGTAGGATTTTTAATTAATTTATTTGAAAATCATGTGGTTCCCACCGTGAAGAATGGAGAAGGAGGTGTGATGGTGTGTGGTTCCCACCGTGTAGCATGGAGGAGCAGGTGTGATGGTGTGTGGTTCCCACCGTGAAGCATGGAGGAGGAGGTGTGATGTTGTGTGGTACCCACCGTGAAGCATGGAGGAGCCTACCTATACTAACCCTCTCAGTCTGCACTACCTATACCAACCCTAACCCTCTCTGTGTACCCTACCTATACCAACCCTCTCTGTCTACCCTACCTATACTAACCCTCTCTGTCTACCCTCCCTATACCAACCCTCTGTCTACAATACCTATACTAACCCTCTCTGTCTACCCTACCTATACTAACCCTCTCTGTCTCCCCTACCTATACAAACCCTCTCTGTCTACCCTACCAACCCTCTCTGTCTACCCTACCTATACCAACCCTCTCTGTCCACCCTACCTATACTAACCCTCTCTGTCTACCCTACCTACACTAACCCTCTCTGTCTATCCTACCTATACTAACCCTCTCTGTCTACCCTACCTACACTAACCCTCTCAGTCTACCCTACCTATACTAACCCTCTCTGTCTACCCTACCTATACTAACCCTCTCTGTCTACCCTACCTACACTAACCCTCTCTGTCTACCCTACCTATACTAACCCTCTCTGCCTACCCTACCTACACTAACCCTCTCAGTCTACCCTACCTATACCAACCCTCTCTGTCTACCCTACCTATACCAACCCTAACCCTCTCTGTCTACCCTACATATAGTAACCCTCTGTCTACCCTACCTCTACTAACCCTCTCTGTCTACCCTACCTATACCAACCCTAACCCTCTCTGTCTACCCTACCTATACCAACCCTAACCCTCTCTGTCTACCCTACCTACACTAACCCTCTCAGTCTACCCTACCTATACCAACCCCCTCTGTCTACCATACCTATACTAACCCTCTCTGTCTACCCTACCTATACCAACCCTCTCTGTCTCCCCTACCTATACAAACCCTCTCTGTCTACCCTACTAACCCTCTCTGTCTACCCTACCTATACCAACCCTCTCTGTCCACCCTACCTATACTAACCCTCTCTGTCTACCCTACCTACACTAACCCTCTCTGTCTACCCTACCTATACTAACCCTCTCAGTCTACCCTACCTATACTAACCCTCTCTGTCTACCCTACCTATACTAACCCTCTCTGTCTACCCTACCTATACCAACCCCCTCTGTCTACCATACCTATACTAACCCTCTCTGTCTACCCTACCTACACTAACCCTCTCAGTCTACCCTACCTATACCAACCCCCTCTGTCTACCATACCTATACTAACCCTCTCTGTCTACCCTACCTATACCAACCCTCTCTGTCTCCCCTACCTATACAAACCCTCTCTGTCTACCCTACCAACCCTCTCTGTCTACCCTACCTATACCAACCCTCTCTGTCCACCCTACCTATACTAACCCTCTCTGTCTACCCTACCTACACTAACCCTCTCTGTCTACCCTACCTATACTAACCCTCTCAGTCTACCCTACCTATACTAACCCTCTCTGTCTACCCTACCTATACCAACCCCCTCTGTCTACCATACCTATACTAACCCTCCCTGTCTACCCTACCTATACCAACCCTCTATGTCTACACCTATCTAAACATACTTGACATTGTTTGCAACATCAGACATAATATCATTATAATCCAAGTGTTCATTTTCAGAAATGATTAGTCTTTTCAATTCCACAATGAATGAACACCCATCAAACAGATCATGAAATAGTCGCAGCAGTAAAATTAAAGCAATCAATCCAGCGAGATAAGTGACATCCCTCAAACCCTTGAAGTACAGAGCCTTCAGAAAGTATTCAGACCCCTTGACTTTTTACACTTTTTGTTACATTACAGCCTTATTCTAAAATATATGACATTTTATGTTTCCTCATCAATCTACACACAATACCCCATAATGACATCACAATACCCCATAATGACATCCCAATAGCCCACAATGACATCACAATACCCCATAATGACATCACAATACCCCATAATGACATCACAATACCCCATAATGACATCACAATACCCCCTAATGACACCACAATACCCTATAATGACAAAGCAAAAACAGGTTTTAGACATTTTTAGAAATGTTTTACAAATAAAAAACTGATATAACATTCACATACAGTAAGTATTCAGACCCTTTACTCAGTACTTTGTTGAAGCACCTTTGGCAGCGATTGCAGCCTCGAGTCATCTTGGGTATGACGCTACAAACTGTTCTCTTAGCCCTTCGGACCTTCGACCTCATGGCTTGGTTTTTGCTCTGACATCAACTGTCCCCTGGACCATATATAAACAGCTGTGTGCCTTTTCAAATCATGTCCAATCAATTGAATTTACAACAAGTGCACTCCAGTCAAGTTTTAGAAACATCTCAAGGATGATAACTGGAAACAGGATGCACTTGAGCTCAATTTCAAGTCTCATATCAAAGGGCTGAATACTTATGTAAATAAGGTATTTCTTAATTGTGGTGTCATTATGGAGTATAGTGATGTCATTATGGAGTATAGTGATGTCATTATGGAGTATAGTGATGTCATTATGGAGTATAGTGATGTCATTATGGAGTATTGTGATGTCATTGTGGGCTATTGTGATGTCATTATGGAGTATTGTGATGTCATTATGGGGTATTGTGATGTCATTATGGAGTATTGTGATGTCATTATGGGGTATTGTGATGTCATTATGGGGTATTGTGATGTCCTTGTGGGGTATTGTGATGTCATTATGGGGTATTGTGATGTCATTGTGGGGTATTGTGATGTCATTATGGGGTATTGTGATGTCATTATGGGGTGTTGTGTGTAGATTGATGAGGAACATTTTTTAAAATATAATTTTAGAATAAAGCTGTAATGTGGAAAAAGTCGATTGGTCTGAATAATTTTTGAGGGCTCAGTATATGGCTGAAAAAGACAGATCCTGAGTTGGCCGGGGCATGCGCGTTGGTAGTGTGTGTGAATGTGTGTGTTGAGGGAGGGGAAGACGGTTAGATTTCCAAACATCAGCTGCACCATAGTATTTGATCCCTCTGCCAATTAGGAAATAGGCCATTAAGATCACATCTTAGCTGCGCTGCCAAAGTCCTCTGCATATTCCTCAAGCTTCCATCTTCTTACACTGTGTCAAAACCAGAAGGTGGGAGACTAACACAATACCACATCTGAAGACAAGGCAGGAGGGAGGGAGAGAGGAGGGGGGGAGGAGTGGGGGGGGGGGAGTGGGGGAAGGGGAGAGGAGGAGGGAAGAGGAGGGAGGAGAAAGTAGGGAGGAGGGAGAAGAGGAGGAAGGAGGAGGGGGGAGGAATGAGGAGAGGGAGGAATGAGGAGGAGGAGGGAGGAGATAGTGTCTAGATGGCCACCATTTAAAGGGCCTGAAAGCTGTTTTGGGTGGGGGGGGGGTTGTCTTGCTAAAGGCCCTGAACACTAGGAGACATTCAAAGAAAGAGGCAGTAGTTTGTCAGGTCACTAGGGAGACATCAGACTAAAAAATGATTTACACTTATGGAAAAAGTGGAGAGAAAAAACCCAATCCTTTTTCCCTCTGAAACATTATACAATTTTGTGAATGGTATGGAGTAACGGCTAGCATATGTGAACGTCGAGGCTCGGCAGAGAACAGCGTAGCCGTAGTCAGTTGGGGTCAGGGCTCGGCAGAGAACAGCGTAGCCGTAGTCAGTTGGGGTCAGGGCTCGGCAGAGAACAGCGTAGCCGTAGTCAGTTGGGGTCAGGGCTCGGCAGAGAACAGCGTAGCCGTAGTCAATTGGGGTCAGGGCTCGGCAGAGAACAGTGTAGCCGTAGTCAGTTGCAGTCAGGGCTCGGCAGAGAACAGCGTAGGCGTTATCAGTTGGGGTCGAGGCTCGGCAGAGAACAGCTTAGACGTAGTCAGTTGGGGTCAGGGCTCGGCAGAGAACAGCGTAGCCGTAGTCAGTTGGGGTCGGGTTTTGGCAGAGAACAGCGGAGACGTAGTCAGTTGGGGTCAGGGCTCGGCAGAGAACAGCGTATATGTAGTCAGTTGGGGTCGGGGCTCGGGCAGAGAACAGCGTAGATGTAGTCAGTTGGGGTCGAGGCTCGGCAGAGAACAGCGTAGCCGTAGTCAGTTGGGGTCAGGGCTCGGCAGAGAACAGCGTAGCCGTAGTCAGTTGGGGTCGGGTTTTGGCAGAGAACAGCGTAGACATAGTCAGTTGGGGTCAGGGCTCGGCAGAGTACAGTGTAGATGTAGTCAGTTGGGGTCGGGGTACGGCAGATAACAGCGTAGACGTAGTCAGTTGGGGTCAGGGCTATCCGCGTAGAAGTAGTCAGTTGGGGTCAGGGCTATCCGCGTAGCCATAGTCAGTTGGGGTCAGGGCTCTCCGCATAGCTGTAATCAGTTGGGGTCAGGGCTATCCGCGTAGCCATAGTCAGTTGGGGTCAGGGCTATCCGCGTAGCCGTAGTCAGTTGGGGTCAGGGCTATCCGCGTAGCCGTAGTCAGTTGGGGTCAAGGCTATCCGCGTAGCCATAGTCAGTTGGGGTCAGTGCTATCCGCGTAGCCGTAGTCAGTTGGGGTCGAGGCTCGGCAGAGAACAGCGTAGACGTAGTCAGTTGGGGTCGGGGCTCAGCAGAGAACAGCGTAGAAGTAGTCAGGTGGGGTCGGGGTTCGGCAGAGAACAGCGTAGCCGTAGTCAGTTGGGATCAGGGCTCGGCAGAGAACAGCGGAGACGTAGTCAGTTGGGGTCAGGGCTCGGCAGAGAACAGCGTATATGTAGTCAGTTGGGGTCGGGGCTCGGGCAGAGAACAGCGTAGATGTAGTCAGTTGGGGTCGAGGCTCGGCAGAGAACAGCGTAGCCGTAGTCAGTTGGGGTCAGGGCTATCCGCATAGCCGTAGTCAGTTGGGGTCAGGGCTATCCGCGTAGCCGTAGTCAGTTGGGGTCAGGGCTATCCGCGTAGCCGTAGTCAGCTGGGGTCAGGGCTATCCGTGTAGCAATAGTCAGTTGGGGTCAGGGCTATCCGCGTAGCCGTAGTCAGTTGTGGTCAGGGCTATCCGCGTAGCCGTAGTCAGTTGGGGTCAAGGCTATCCGCGTAGCCATAGTCAGTTGGGGTCAGTGCTATCCGCGTAGCCGTAGTCAGTTGGGGTCGAGGCTCGGCAGAGAACAGCGTAGACGTAGTCAGTTGGGGTCGGGGCTCAGCAGAGAACAGCGTAGAAGTAGTCAGGTGGGGTCGGGGTTCGGCAGAGAACAGCGTAGCTGTAGTCAGTTGGGGTCAGGGCTCGGCAGAGAACAGCGGAGACGTAGTCAGTTGGGGTCAGGGCTCGGCAGAGAACAGCGTATATGTAGTCAGTTGGGGTCGGGGCTCGGGCAGAGAACAGCGTAGATGTAGTCAGTTGGGGTCGAGGCTCGGCAGAGAACAGTGTAGCCGTAGTCAGTTGGTGTCAGGGCTATCCGCTTAGCCGTAGTCAGTAGGGGTCAGGGCTATCCGCGTAGCCGTAGTCAGTTGGGGTCAGGGCTATCCGCGTAGCCGTAGTCAGCTGGGGTCAGGGCTATCCGTGTAGCAATAGTCAGTTGGGGTCAGGGCTATCCGCGTAGCCGTAGTCAGTTGTGGTCAGGGCTATCCGCGTAGCCGTAGTCAGTTGGGGTCAGGGCTATCCGCATAGCCGTAGTCAGTTGTGGTCAGGGCTATCCACGTAGCCTTAGTCAGTTGGGGTCAGGGCTATCCGCATTGCCATAGTCAGTTGGGGTCAGGGCTATCCGCGTAGCCGTAGTCAGTTGTGGTCAGGGCTATCCACGTAGCCGTAGTCAGTTGGGGTCAGGGCTATCCGCGTAGCCATAGTCAGTTGGGGTTAGGGCTATCCGCATTGCCGTAGTCAGTTGGGGTCAGGGCTATCCGCGTAGCCGTAGTCAGTTGGGGTCAGGGCTATCCGCATATCCGTAGTCAGTTGGGGTCAGGGCTATCCGCATAGCCGTAGTCAGTTGGGGTCAGGGCTATCAGCGTAGCCATAGTCAGTTGGGGTCAGGGATATCCGCGTAGCCGTAGTCAGTTGGGGTCAGGGATATCCGCGTAGCCGTAGTCAGTTGGGGTCAGGGCTATTCGCGTAGCCGTAGTCAGTTGGGGTCAGGGCTATCCGCATAGCCGTAGTCAATTGGGGGCAGGGCTATCCGCATTGCCGTAGTCAGTTGGGGTCAGGGCTAGCCGCGTAGCCGTAGTCAGTTGGGGTCAGGGCTATCCGCGTAGCCGTAGTCAGTTGGGGTCAGGGCTATCCGCGTAGCCGTAGTCAGTTGGGGTCAGGGCTAGCCGCGTAGCCGTAGTCAGTTGGGGTCAGGGCTATCCGCGTAGCCGTAGTCAGTTGGGGTCAGGTTTATCCGCATAGCCGTAGTCAGTTAGGGTCAGGGCTATCTGCATAGCCGTAGTCAGTTGGGGTCAGGGCATTTCCGCATAGCCGTAGTCAGTTGGGGTTAGGGCTATCCGCATAGCCGTAGTCAGTTGGGGTCAGGGATATCCGCGTAGCCGTAGTCAGCTGGGGCCAGGGCTATCCGCATAGCCATAGTCAGTTGGGGTCAGGGCTATCCGCATTGCCATAGTCAGTTGGGGTCAGGGATATCCGCGTAGGCGTAGTCAGCTGGGGTCAGGGCTAGCCGCGTAGCCATAGTCAGTTGGGGTCAGGGCTATCCGCGTAGCCGTAGTCAGTTGGGGTCAGGGCTATCCGCGTAGCCATAGTCAGTTGGGGTCAGGGATATCCGCATAGCCGTAGTCAGTTGGGGTCAGGGCTATCCGCGTAGCCGTAGTCAGTTGGGGTCAGGGCTCTCCGCATAGCCGTAGTCAGTTGGGGTCAGGGCTATCCGTGTTGCCGTAGTCAGTTGGGGTCAGGGCTATCCGCATTGCCGTAGTCAGTTGGGGTCAGGGCTATCCGCATTGCCGTAGTCAGCTGGGGTCAGGGCTAGCCGCGTAGCCGTAGTCAGTTGGGGTCAGGGCTATCCGCGTAGCCGTAGTCAGTTGGGGTCAGGGCTCTCCGCATAGCCGTAGTCAGTTGGGGTCAGGGCTACCCGAGTTGCCGTAGTCAGTTGGGGTCAGGGCTATCCGCATTGCCGTAGTCAGTTGGGGTCAGGGCTATCCGCATTGCCGTAGTCAGCTGGGGTCAGGGCTAGCCGCGTAGCCGTAGTCAGTTGGGGTCAGGGCTATCCGCGTAGCCGTAGTCAGTTGGGGTCAGGGCTATCCGCGTAGCCGTAGTCAGTTGGGGTCAGGGCTCGGCAGAGATCCGCGTAGTCGTAGTCGGTCAAGGCTAACCTAATAGTAAGAGCATATCCGTGAACCCTGGTCCTATGAAGGAAACCTGGTCCTATAAAGGAACCCTGGTCCTATGAAGGAACCCTGGGCCTACGAAGGAACCCTGGTCCTTTAAAGGAACCCTGGTCCTATAAAGGAGCCCTGGTCATATGAAAGAACCCTGGTCCTATGAAGGAACCCTGGTCCTATAAAGGAACCCTGGTCCTATAAAGGAACCCTGATCCTATGAAGGAACCCTGGTCCTATAAAGGAACCCTGGTCCTATGAAGGAACCCTGGTCCTATAAAGGAACCCTGGGCCTATGAAGGAACCCTGGTCCTATGAAGGAGCCCTGGTCCTATGAAGGAGCCCTGGTCCTATGAAGGAACCCTGGTCAAATAAAGGAACCCTGGTCCTATGAAGGAACCCTGGTCCTATGAAGGAACCCTGGTCCTATAAAGGAACCCTGATCCTATGAAGGAACACTGGTCCTATGAAGGAACCCTGGTCAAATAAAGGAACCCTGGTCCTATGAAGGAACCCTGATCCTATGAAGGAACCCTGGTCCTATAAAGGAACCCTGGTCCTATGAAGGAACCCTGGTCCTATAAAGGAACCCTTGTACCATCTTTCTCACCGTGGCCTGGTGAGGTCCGCTGCACCTCTCCAGATGTTGATAAAGAGCCATAGAGACAGATGGAGAAGACATTACTGGCACCTGAAAAATGTCCTTAAACACCTCAACACTATGTCCTTATAAGGAAGAGAGAGATTTATAACTGCTAGCCTATTGTATTTCTTCGTTAGACCCTTTCCTTGTTCTCTGTCCTGAGTCTGCAGAGTCAGAGAGAGATTGACACCACTTTACCACCAGACTGAGTCACAGAGAGACTGGGACTGACACCACTTTACTACTAGACTGAGTCACAGAGAGACTGGGACTGACACCACTTTACCACTAGACTGAGTCAAAGAGAGACTGGGACTGACACCACACTACTACCAGACTGAGTCACAGAGAGACTGGGACTGACACCACTTTACCACTAGACGGAGTCACAGAGAGACTGGGACTAACACCACTTTACCACCAGACGGAGTCACAGAGAGACTGGGACTGACACCACTTTACTACCAGACTGAGTCACAGAGAGACTGGGACTGACACCACACTACTACCAGACTGAGTCACAGAGAGACTGGGACTGACACCACTTTACCACTAGACGGAGTCACAGAGAGACTGGGACTAACACCACTTTACCACCAGACAGAGTCACAGAGAGACTGGGACTGACACCACTTTACTACCAGACTGAGTCACAGAGAGACTGGGGCTGACACCACTTTACCACCAGACGGAGTCACAGAGAGACTGGGACTGACACCACTTTACTACCAGACTGAGTCACAGAGAGACTGGGACTGACACCACTTTACTACCAGACTGAGTCACAGAGAGACTGGGACTGACACCACTTTACCACTAGACTGAGTCAAAGAGAGACTGGGACTGACTCCACTTTACTTACAGATTGAGTCACAGAGAGACTGGGACTAACACCACTTTACCACCAGACTGAGTCACAGAGAGACTGAGACTGACACCACTTTACTTACAGACTGAGTCACAGAGAGACTGGGACTGACACCACTTTACCACCAGACTGAGTCACAGAGAGACTGGGACTGACACCACTTTACCACCAGACTGAGTCACAGAGAGACTGGGACTGACACCACTTTACCACCAGACTGAGTCACAGAGAGACTGGGACTGACACCACTTTACCACCAGACTGAGTAACAGAGAGACTGGGACTGACACCACTTTACCACTAGACTGAGTCACAGAGAGACTGGGACTGACACCACTTTACCACTAGACTGAGTCACAGAGAGACTGGGACTGACACCACTTTACCACCAGACGGAGTCACAGAGAGACTGGGACTGACACCACTTTACCACCAGACGGAGTCACAGAGAGACTGGGACTGACACCACTTTACTACCAGACTGAGTCACAGAGAGACTGGGACTGACACCACTTTACTACCAGACGGAGTCACAGAGAGACTGGGACTGACACCACTTTACCACCAGACTGAGTCACAGAGAGACTGGGACTGACACCACTTTACCACCAGACGGAGTCACAGAGAGACTGGGACTGACACCACTTTACCACTAGACTGAGTCACAGAGAGACTGGGACTGACACCACTTTACCACCAGACGGAGTCACAGAGAGACTGGGACTGACACCACTTTACCACTAGACTGAGTCACAGAGAGACTGGGACTGACACCACTTTACCACTAGACTGAGTCACAGAGAGACTGGGACTGACACCACTTTACCACCAGACGGAGTCACAGAGAGACTGGGACTGACACCACTTTACCACTAGACTGAGTCACAGAGAGACTGGGACTGACACCACTTTACCACCAGACTGAGTCACAGAGAGACTGGGACTGACACCACTTTACCACCAGACTGAGTCACAGAGAGACTGGACTGACACCACTTTACCCCCAGACTGAGTCACGGTACATATTCTGCTGGAACAATGACTTATCCATATGTCCATAAAATAATAATAACAACATTAATAACAACAACAATAATAATAATAACAACAATAACAATAAAAATAATAATAATACGAATAATAAAAATAAAAATAACAACAATAACAATAATAATCATAATAATAACAGCAACAATAATAACAACAACAAGAACAACAATAATAATAACAACAACAACAATAACAACAATAATAATAACAATAATAATAATACATGCTATTTGGGGAACACCTTTCAATTATATATTCAAGAACAGTTTACATTATCAGTAGGCCACCATAACATAAAGTGCCATAAAATTAAATGCATAAATTAAAAGTGCAATTTAAAATCAATGGACCAGACAAATCATGACAGATAAAAAGAGGAGGGAGGGGAAATGGCGTGGACCCAGTTTGGGGTAAGGGTCAGGGTTCAGGGGATAGGGTTGGGGAGAGGATTGGGGTAAGGGTTAGGGTTCAGGGGATAGGGTTGGGGAGAGGTTTGGGGTAAGGGTCAGGGTTCAGGGGATAGGGTTGGGGAGAGGATTGGGGTAAGGGTTAGGGTTCAGGGGATAGGGTTGGGAAGAGGTTTGGGGTAAGGGTCAGGGTTCAGGGGATAGGGTTGGGAAGAGGTTTGGGGTAAGGGTCAGGGTTCAGGGGATAGGGTTGGGGAGAGGATTGGGGTAAGGGTTAGGGTTCAGGGAATAGGGTTGGGAAGAGGTTTGGGGTAAGGGTCAGGGTTCAGGGGGTAGGGTTGGGAAGAGGTTTGGGGTAAGGGTCAGGGTTCAGGGGATAGGGTTGTGAAGAGGATTGGGGTAAGGGTTAGCGTTCAGGGGGTAGGGTTGGGAAGAGGATTGGGTTAAGGGTTAGGGTTCAGGGGATAGGGTTGGGAAGAGGTTTGGGGTAAGGGTTCGTGTTAGGGTTCAGGGGGTAGGGTTGGGAAGAGGTTTGGGGTAAGGGTCAGGGTTCAGGGGATAGGGTTGGGGAGAGGATTAAGGTTAAGGGTTAGGGTTCAGGGGATAGGGTTGGGAAGAGGTTTGGGGTAAGGGTTAGGGTTCAGGGGGTAGGGTTGGGAAGAGGATTGGGGTAAGGGTTAGCGTTCAGGGGGTAGGGTTGGGAAGAGTTTTGGGGTAAGGGTTAGGGTTCAGGGGTAGGGTTGGGAAGAGGTTTGGGGTAAGGGTTAGGGTTCAGGGGATAGGGTTGGGAAGAGGTTTGGGGTAAGGGTCAGGGTTCAGGGGGTAGGGTTGGGAAGAGGTTTGGGGTAAGGGTTAGGGTTCAGGGGGTAGGGTTGGGAAGAGGTTTGGGGTAAGGGTTAGGGTTCAGGGGGTAGGGTTGGGAAGAGGTTTGGGGTAAGGGTTCGTGTTAGGGTTCAGGGGGTAGGGTTGGGAAGAGGATTGGGTTAAGGGTTAGGGTTCAGGGGATAGGGTTGGGAAGAGGATTGGGTTAAGGGTTAGGGTTCAGGGGATAGGGTTGGGAAGAGGATTGGGTTAAGGGTTAGGGTTTAGGGGGTAGGGTTGGGAAGTGGATTGGGATAAGGGTTTGGGTTTAGGGGGTAGGGTTGGGAAGATGATTGGGGCAAGGGTTTGGGTTTAGGGGGTAGGGTTGGGAAGAGGATTGGGGTAAGGGTTTGGGGGGTAGGGTTGGGTTGGGGTAAGGGTTTAGGGGGTAGGGTTGGGAAGAGGATTGGGGTAAGGGTTTGGGTTTAGGGGAAGACAGGGAACTGGGAAGTTACAGGAGTTTTATTCAGTGCATAATACAGGAGGTTTTTCAATGAGATGACGATGTCTGCATGTTGTATGATAAATGTATAGCTACTTGGCTAATGTTACTTAGTCAGCTAGCTTGTTAAATAGCGATTGACCCCAAAAATATGCATGATATTTTTCATATCCCTCTTAAGTGTACATATTTTGCATGATTCCATCCTCGTATATTTGTCAGCCATCTTCCTGAAGAAGAGCCTTGGGTCGCAGAGCTTTATGTGAGTTTTGATAACCTTTTGGATAGGATGTCTGCATGTTGATTGGTCTGGAAGACCATCTAGAGGATTGAAAAGGCCCCTCTGCAGCGGTAGCATTGTTCTCAACACCGCAACTCTGTTATTATGCACATCACAACAAGGTCTCGGAAAAGGTGCCAATTCAACAGCGCACTGATGTTTCAGAACCGCGGACAACGACCAACGATCAAACGCAGGAGAAAGCAGATTTGTTATGAAATAATTTTGGTATTAGTGTTGCACCATTGCCCTTAACCATATAAAATTTCAGAAAGACATACCTTAGATTGATGGACTGTGCCATCCCCACGGCCTCCACAATGGATTAGTCCACTTAGACAGGAACCAATCAGACAGGTGTCTTGTACACCATTAAACTTTTTTTTTGCCACTGTTTGACTAAGAAATCTCAGTCGACCAACGGCCTATCGACCAAACAATTGACCAGTCGACTAAATGGGATCAGCCCTAAGGGCAAAGGCCCAATCATTTGGAAGCCAGGCAGAATTAGTTTTTCCCCACAAAAGGGCTTTATTACAGACAGAAATGCTCCTCAGTTTCATCAACTGCCTGGGTGGCTGGTCTCAGACGATCCCGCAGGTGAAGAAGCCAGGTGTAGAGGTCCTGGGCTGGTGTGGTTACACGTGATCAGCAGTTGTGAGGCCGGTTGGACTAACTTGAATTTTTTATTTCAGCTCATGAAACATAGGACCAACACTTTACATGTTGCGTTTATATTTTTTTGTTCAGTATAGTTGCAAAAAGCTACAAAATGAAAATAAAAATGTAAATAACTAGGCCTTCCTCTCGTTCTTCCTCTAGTAACTCGGCAGAACAACTCAGCAGAACCCTCTTTGTTTTGACAGCAGTCTTAGTAATTAGACTGAAGTACTAACACTAATTGCTAATTGTCTTGCAGCGTTGAAGGGCACGTCTCCCAATAATAATTGCCAATTGCCTAGGAGAGGAGAAACCACTCCCTTTCCAATACAGCCACTGAGTATGAAGACAACAACAATCACACATTCCCCTGCCCCTTGATCCTGGTTGATGTGTCAACAATCATATTCAAGTTATGATCACCGAGCACAGTACGCTACCGGGAAGACAGAGAACACTTAAAGTAGAGGGTGCTAGCTAACAGCGCTACCGGGAAGACAGAGAACACTTAAAGTAGAGGGTGCTAGCTAACAGCGCTACCGGGAAGACAGAGAACACTTAAAGTAGAGGGTGCTAGCTAACAGCGCTACCGGGAAGACAGAGAACACTTAAAGTAGAGGGTGCTAGCTAACAGCGCTACCGGGAAGACAGAGAACACTTAAAGTAGAGGGTGCTAGCTAACAACGCTACCGGGAAGACAGAGAACACTTAAAGTAGAGGGTGCTAGCTAACAACGCTACCGGGAAGACAGAGAACACTTAAAGTAGAGGGTGCTAGCTAACAGCGCTACCGGGAAGACAGAGAACACTTAAAGTAGAGGGTGCTAGCTAACAACGCTACCGGGAAGACAGAGAACACTTAAAGTAGAGGGTGCTAGCTAACAGCGCTACCGGGAAGACAGAGAACACTTAAAGTAGAGGGTGCTAGCTAACAGCGCTACCGGGAAGACAGAGAACACTTAAAGTAGAGGGTGCTAGCTAACAGCGCTACCGGGAAGACAGAGAACACTTAAAGTAGAGGGTGCTAGCTAACAACGCTACCGGGAAGACAGAGAACACTTAAAGTAGAGGGTGCTAGCTAACAGCGCTACCGGGAAGACAGAGAACACTTAAAGTAGAGGGTGCTAGCTAACAGCGCTACCGGGAAGACAGAGAACACTTAAAGTAGAGGGTGCTAGCTAACAGCGCTACCGGGAAGACAGAGAACACTTAAAGTAGAGGGTGCTAGCTAACAGCGCTACCGGGAAGACAGAGAACACTTAAAGTAGAGGGTGCTAGCTAACAACGCTACCGGGAAGACAGAGAACACTTAAAGTAGAGGGTGCTAGCTAACAACGCTACCGGGAAGACAGAGAACACTTAAAGTAGAGGGTGCTAGCTAACAGCGCTACCGGGAAGACAGAGAACACTTAAAGTAGAGGGTGCTAGCTAACAACGCTACCGGGAAGACAGAGAACACTTAAAGTAGAGGGTGCTAGCTAACAGCGCTACCGGGAAGACAGAGAACACTTAAAGTAGAGGGTGCTAGCTAACAGCGCTACCGGGAAGACAGAGAACACTTAAAGTAGAGGGTGCTAGCTAACAACGCTACCGGGAAGACAGAGAACACTTAAAGTAGAGGGTGCTAGCTAACAGCGCTACCGGGAAGACAGAGAACACTTAAAGTAGAGGGTGCTAGCTAGCACATAAGGCAGTACTAGATGACAACAGATTAAGACAAAATGTCTACTTATCACTCCTGGAGATGTCAGTAGTCCTAGATTGAAGCTCCCATTTTATGAATCGTCCCTCCTAATAATAAATGACGCTGACAGTTTATCTCAGAAGCAGGCACCTGCTGATCGTTAGACAACACAATCATTCTTCTCTCCGCAACACCCCATCTCGCTTTGTCCCTCCACAGAGTCTGTAACACTAAGGTGGTGTGTGTGGCAAATAGCATCCTATGCCCAACATAATGCACTCTTGTATCCCTATATTATGCACTATTTTATTCCCTATATAATTCACTATATTATGCACTATTTTATTCCTATATTATGCACTATTGTATCCCTATATTATGCACTATTGTATCCCTATATTATGCACTA
>NC_088223.1:2586934-2716934 GCF_036934945.1 Oncorhynchus masou masou | reverse complement strand
TTCAACACTGACCCTTCAGCCAGTGAGTAGGATTCACTGTCCAACACTGACCCTTCAGCCAGTGAGTAGGATTCACTGTCCAACACTGACCCTTCAGCCAGTGAGATGGATTCACTGTCCAACACTGACCCTTCAGCCAGTGAGTAGGATTCACTGTTCAACACTGACCCTTCAGCCAGTGAGTAGGATTCACTGTTCAACACTGACCCTTCAGCCAGTGAGTAGGATTCACTGTCCAACACTGACCCTTCAGCCAGTGAGTAGGATTCACTGTCCAACACTGACCCTTCAGCCAGTGAGTAGGATTCACTGTCCAACACTGACCCTTCAGCCAGTGAGTAGGATTCACTGTTCAACACTGACCCTTCAGCCAGTGAGTAGGATTCACTGTCCAACACTGACCCTTCAGCCAGTGAGTAGGATTCACTGTCCAACACTGACCCTTCAGCCAGTGAGTAGGATTCACTGTCCAACACTGACCCTTCAGCCAGTGAGTAGGATTCACTGTTCAACACTGACCCTTCAGCCAGTGAGTAGGATTCACTGTCCAACACTGACCCTTCAGGTGAGATGGATTCACTGTTCAACACTGACCCTTCAGCCAGTGAGTAGGATTCACTGTCCAACACTGACCCTTCAGCCAGTGGGTAGGATTCACTGTTCAACACTGACCCTTCAGCCAGTGAGTAGGATTCACTGTCCAACACTGACCCTTCAGCCAGTGGGTAGGATTCACTGTCCAACACTGACCCTTCAGCCAGTGGGTAGGATTCACTGTTCAACACTGACCCTTCAGCCAGTGAGTAGGATTCACTGTCCAACACTGACCCTTCAGCCAGTGGGTAGGATTCACTGTCCAACACTGACCCTTCAGCCAGTGAGTAGGATTCACTGTCCAACACTGACCCTTCAGCCAGTGAGTAGGATTCACTGTCCAACACTGACCCTTCAGCCAGTGAGTAGGATTCACTGTCCAACACTGACCCTTCAGCCAGTGAGTAGGATTCACTGTCCAACACTGACCCTTCCAGTGAGATGGATTCACTGTCCAACACCGACCCTTCAGCCAGTGAGTAGGATTCACTGTCCAACACTGACCCTTCCGGTGAGATGGATTCACTGTCCAACACTGACCCTTCAGCCAGTGAGTAGGATTCACTGTTCAACACTGACCTTTCAGCCAGTGAGTAGGATTCACTGTCCAACACTGACCCTTCCGGTGAGTAGGATTCACTGTCCAACACTGACCCTTCAGCCAGTGAGTAGGATTCACTGTCCAACACTGACCCTTCAGCCATTGAGTAGGATTCACTGTCCAACACTGACCCTTCAGCCAGTGAGTAGGATTCACTGTCCAACACTGACCCTTCAGCCAGTGAGTAGGATTCACTGTCCAACACTGACCCTTCCAGTGAGATGGATTCACTGTCCAACACTGACCCTTCAGCCAGTGAGTAGGATTCACTGTCCAACACCGACCCTTCAGCCAGTGAGTAGGATTCACTGTCCAACACTGACCCTTCCGGTGAGATGGATTCACTGTCCAACACTGACCCTTCAGCCAGTGAGTAGGATTCACTGTTCAACACTGACCCTTCAGCCAGTGAGTAGGATTCACTGTCCAACACTGACCCTACAGCCAGTGAGTAGGATTCACTGTTCAACACTGACCTTTCAGCCAGTGAGTAGGATTCACTGTCCAACACTGACCCTTCCGGTGAGTAGGATTCACTGTCCAACACTGACCCTTCAGCCAGTGAGTAGGATTCACTGTCCAACACTGACCCTTCAGCCAGTGAGTAGGATTCACTGTCCAACACTGACCCTTCAGCCATTGAGTTGGATTCACTGTCCAACACTGACCCTTCAGCCAGTGAGTAGGATTCACTGTCCAACACTGACCCTTCAGCCAGTGAGTAGGATTCACTGTCCAACACTGACCCTTCAGCCAGTGAGTAGGATTCACTGTCCAACACTGACCCTTCAGCCAGTGGGTAGGATTCACTGTCCAACACCGACCCTTCAGCCAGTGAGTAGGATTCACTGTCCAACACTGACCCTTCAGCCAGTGAGTAGGATTCACTGTCCAACACTGACCCTTCAGCCATTGAGTAGGATTCACTGTCCAACACTGACCCTTCAGCCAGTGAGTAGGATTCACTGTCCAACACCGACCCTTCAGCCAGTGAGTAGGATTCACTGTCCAACACTGACCCTTCAGCCAGTGAGATGGATTCACTGTCCAACACTGACCCTTCAGCCAGTGAGTAGGATTCACTGTCCAACACTGACCCTTCAGCCAGTGAGTAGGATTCACTGTCCAACACTGACCCTTCAGCCAGTGAGATGGATTCACTGTCCAACACCGACCCTTCAGCCAGTGAGATGGATTCACTGTCCAACACTGACCCTTCAGCCAGTGAGATGGATTCACTGTTCAACACTGACCCTTCAGCCAGTGAGTAGGATTCACTGTCCAACACTGACCCTTCAGCCAGTGAGTAGGATTCACTGTCCAACACCGACCCTTCAGCCAGTGAGATGGATTCACTGTCCAACACTGACCCTTCAGCCAGTGAGTAGGATTCACTGTCCAACACTGACCCTACAGCCAGTGAGTAGGATTCACTGTTCAACACTGACCCTTCAGCCAGTGAGTAGGATTCACTGTCCAACACTGACCCTTCAGCCAGTGAGTAGGATTCACTGTCCAACACTGACCCTTCAGCCAGTGAGTAGGATTCACTGTCCAACACTGACCCTTCCGGTGAGTAGGATTCATTGTCCAACACTGACCCTTCAGCCAGTGAGTAGGATTCACTGTCCAACACTGACCCTTCAGCCAGTGAGTAGGATTCACTGTCCAACACTGACCCTTCAGCCATTGAGTAGGATTCACTGTCCAACACTGACCCTTCAGCCAGTGAGTAGGATTCACTGTCCAACACTGACCCTTCAGCCAGTGAGTAGGATTCACTGTCCAACACTGACCCTTCAGCCAGTGAGTAGGATTCACTGTCCAACACCGACCCTTCAGCCAGTGAGATGGATTCACTGTCCAACACTGACCCTTCAGCCAGTGAGATGGATTCACTGTTCAACACTGACCCTTCAGCCAGTGAGTAGGATTCACTGTCCAACACTGACCCTTCAGCCAGTGAGTAGGATTCACTGTCCAACACTGACCCTTCAGCCAGTGAGTAGGATTCACTGTCCAACACCGACCCTTCAGCCAGTGAGATGGATTCACTGTCCAACACTGACCCTTCAGCCAGTGAGTAGGATTCACTGTCCAACACTGACCCTTCAGCCAGTGAGTAGGATTCACTGTCCAACACTGACCCTTCAGCCAGTGAGTAGGATTCACTGTCCAACACCGACCCTACAGCCAGTGAGTAGGATTCACTGTCCAACACTGACCCTTCAGCCAGTGAGTAGGATTCACTGTCCAACACTGACCCTTCAGCCAGTGAGTAGGATTCACTGTCCAACACTGACCCTTCAGCCAGTGAGTAGGATTCACTGTCCAACACTGACCCTACAGCCAGTGAGTAGGATTCACTGTCCAACACTGACCCTTCCGGTGAGTAGGATTCACTGTCCAACACTGACCCTACAGCCAGTGAGTAGGATTCACTGTCCAACACTGACCCTACAGCCAGTGAGTAGGAGTCACTGTCCAACACTGACCCTTCAGCCAGTGAGTAGGATTCACTGTCCAACACTGACCCTTCAGCCAGTGAGTAGGATTCACTGTCCAACACTGACCCTTCAGCCAGTGAGTAGGATTCACTGTTCAACATTGACCCTTCAGCCAGTGGGTAGGATTCACTGTCCAACACTGACCCTTCAGCCAGTGAGTAGGATTCACTGTCCAACACTGACCCTTCAGCCAGTGGGTAGGATTCACTGTCCAACACTGACCCTTCAGCCAGTGAGTAGGATTCACTGTCCAACACTGACCCTTCAGCCAGTGGGTAGGATTCACTGTCCAACACTGACCCTTCAGCCAGTGAGTAGGATTCACTGTCCAACACTGACCCTTCAGCCAGTGGGTAGGATTCACTGTCCAACACTGACCCTTCAGTCAGTGAGTAGGATTCACTGTCCAACACTGACCCTTCAGCCAGTGAGTAGGATTCACTGTTCAACACTGACCCTTCAGCCAGTGGGTAGGATTCACTGTTCAACACTGACCCTTCAGCCAGTGAGTAGGATTCACTGTCCAACACTGACCCTTCAGCCAGTGAGTAGGATTCACTGTCCAACACTGACCCTTCAGCCAGTGAGTAGGATTCACTGTCCAACACTGACCCTTCAGCCAGTGAGTAGGATTCACTGTCCAACACTGACCCTTCCGGTGAGTAGGATTCACTGTCCAACACTGACCCTTCAGCCAGTGAGTAGGATTCACTGTTCAACACTGACCCTTCAGCCAGTGAGTAGGATTCACTGTCCAACACTGACCCTTCAGCCAGTGAGTAGGATTCACTGTCCAACACTGACCCTTCAGCCAGTGAGTAGGATTCACTGTCCAACACTGACCCTTCAGCCAGTGGGTAGGATTCACTGTCCAACACTGACCCTTCAGCCAGTGAGTAGGATTCACTCTCCAACACTGACCCTACAGCCAGTGAGTAGGATTCACTGTTCAACACTGACCCTTCAGCCAGTGAGTAGGATTCACTGTCCAACACCGACCCTTCCGGTGAGTAGGATTCACTGTCCAACACTGACCCTTCAGCCAGTGAGTAGGATTCACTGTCCAACACTGACCCTTCAGCCAGTGAGTAGGATTCACTGTCCAACACTGACCCTTCAGCCAGTGGGTAGGATTCACTGTCCAACACTGACCCTTCAGCCAGTGAGTAGGATTCACTCTCCAACACTGACCCTACAGCCAGTGAGTAGGATTCACTGTCCAACACTGACCCTTCAGCCAGTGAGTAGGATTCACTGTCCAACACTGACCCTTCAGCCAGTGAGTAGGATTCACTGTCCAACACTGACCCTACAGCCAGTGAGTAGGATTCACTGTCCAACACTGACCCTTCAGCCAGTGAGTAGGATTCACTGTCCAACACTGACCCTTCAGCCAGTGAGTAGGATTCACTGTCCAACACTGACCCTTCAGCCAGTGAGTAGGATTCACTGTCCAACACTGACCCTTCAGCCAGTGAGTAGGATTCACTGTCCAACACTGACCCTTCAGCCAGTGAGTAGGATTCACTGTCCAACACTGACCCTTCAGCCAGTGAGTAGGATTCACTGTTCAACACTGACCCTTCAGCCAGTGAGTAGGATTCACTGTCCAACACTGACCCTTCAGCCAGTGAGTAGGATTCACTGTCCAACACTGACCCTTCAGCCAGTGAGTAGGATTCACTGTCCAACACTGACCCTTCAGCCAGTGAGTAGGATTCACTGTCCAACACTGACCCTTCAGCCAGTGAGTAGGATTCACTGTCCAACACTGACCCTTCAGCCAGTGAGTAGGATTCACTGTTCAACACTGACCCTTCAGCCAGTGAGTAGGATTCACTGTCCAACACCGACCCTTCAGCCATTCACTGTCGGGTCATGTTTAAACCACCTCAGTATTGGATAGAGAGTCTTTATTGCTTGGCAGTGGACAGTCCATCCCCTCAAACCATTGAGTCAGTCCACCCAGTCACATGGTAAAGGTATTGAGTCAGTCCACCCAGTCACATGGTAAAGGTATTGAGTCAGTCCACCCTGTCACATGGTAAAGGTATTGAGTCAGTCCACCCAGTCACATGGTAAAGGTATTGAGTCAGTCCACCCAGTCACATGGTAAAGGTATTGAGTCAGTCCACCCTGTAACATGGTAAAGGTATTGAGTCAGTCCACGCAGTCACATGGTAAAGGTATTGAGTCAGTCCACCCAGTCACATGGTAAAGGTATTGAGCGGCAGGGTAGCCTAGTGGTTAGAGCGTTGGACTAGTAACCAGAAGGTTGCGAGTTCAAACCCCCGAGCTGACAAGTTACAAATCTGTTCTTCTGCAATTGAACAGGCAGTTAACCCACTGTTCCCAAGCCGTCATTGAAAATAAGAATTTGTTCTTAACTGACTTGCCTAGTTAAATAAAGGTTAAAAAAAGGTATTGAGTCAGTCCACCCTGTCACATGGTAAAGGTATTGAGTCAGTCCACCCAGTCACATGGTAAAGGTATTGAGTCAGTCCACCCAGTCACATGGTAAAGGTATTGAGTCAGTCCACCCAGTCACATGGTAAAGGTATTGAGTCAGTCCACCCAGTCACATGGTAAAGGTATTGAGTCAGTCCACCCTGTCACATGGTAAAGGTATTGAGTCAGTCCACCCAGTCACATGGTAAAGGTATTGAGTCAGTCCACCCTGTCACATGGTAAAGGTATTGAGTCAGTCCACCCTGTCACATGGTAAAGGTATTGAGTCAGTCCACCCAGTCACATGGTAAAGGTGATTACAGGCATTATATTCCCCTGTCAATTATACATTCCACACAGATAGACATCCATAGTACATAAGACTGCGTGTCATCTAGCCTAGTGATTCTATGCACGTCCCAAATGGCACCCAATTCCCTACATAGTGCACTATTTTAGACCAGAGCCCTATGGCACCCTATTCCCTATATAGTGCACTACTTAACAGAAGGTAATCTTCATCCTGGGGACACTGTGGCCGTGTGTGTTGCCACAAGGTACCAGACACACAGACAGAGAGACCAGACCCCTCAGAAAAAAGGCTTGCCCATGTCCTCCTTCCCCCCATTCTTCCATCACTCTATCCCTTCTCCCTCTAGAGAGAGAGAGGGAGAAAGAGAGAGAGAGAGACAGATAGAGAGAGAGGGAGAGAGAGACAGAGAGAGAGAGACAGAGAGAGACATAGAGAGAGAGAGACAGAGAGAGAGAGAGAGAGACACAGAGAGAGAGAGAGAGAGAGAGACAGAGAGAGACATAGAGAGAGACATAGAGAGAGACAGAGAGAGAGAGAGAGACAGAGAGAGAGACAGAGAGAGAGACATAGAGAGACAGAGAGAGAGAGACAGAGACAGAGAGAGAGAGAGACAGAGAGAGACAGAGAGAGAGACAGAGAGAGACAGAGAGAGACAGAGACAGACAGAGACCGACAGAGGTGAGAGGTGGCCACTCCCACAGAGAAGCCAGCAGAACAGCCCACCTCAGCACCCAACAAAAGTCTCGACACCACAGCAGAACAGTCCACACCAGACCCTGACCATAGAGTCGACATCACAGCAGAACAGACAAATGAAGAACCCCAAGCCCAGCGGCTCTCACCCCCTCTGAGCACCCCCCCTGTCAGTCACCCTGATAGCCCTTCTAACAACCCCCCCACACCCACTGAGGACAAACACAAGACACAGATTGTACTACTTATGGACTCAAATGGGAAATATATAGAAGAAGAAAAAACTTTTTCCCAAACACAGTGTGTCTAAACTCTGGTGTCCAAACACCCAGAGCGCCCTAGACCTTCTGTCTGAGGCCAAACTAGACTCACCCAGCCACATAATAATACACACGGGCACAAATGACCTGAGGGCACAACAGGAAAGAGTGGCCACAGCACTGAAGGGAGTGATTGAAAAGGCTTCTTCTACTTTCCCCAACGCACAAGTGGTTATCTCCACCCTGCTAACACGAAAAGACTTCCACCCTGCCACAATACAGCGGGTAAACGCAAGTATTTCCCGTGACTGTGCCTCAAAACCAAACGTTTTCCTGGCCCACCACTCCACCCTGGACTTGAACAGCATCTATGACCAGGTCCACCTCTACAAGGCAGCAGTGCCCACCTTTGCCCGAACTCTAAAGGACATCGCTCTCAAACGTATCCCCAACACTTCACACAGGAGCAACAGGTCAATAGACACCCTCCCAGACCTGCAGGACCCCCCCCTGGACCTACACATAGAGGACCCACGCCAAGAGGAATTACATCCAGACCACCGCACACCCAGACACAACCACACCCCCACCCCAACCAATCAACACCCCCCCACGTCAACCATGCCCACACCCCATTTAGGCCCCCTCAGATCAGACCTATGCCCCTCCTGCCCACCCCATGCACCCCACCCCCGCAAAGAGGGCCTCAACATGGAAGACACACATACGCCCAGGTAGTGAGCGGGCAAACAGTCCCAACCCCCACTCTCACACTCGCCCAAGCCAATGGCATGTACCAGATGCTCAGCAGGCTCTGCTCACACTTACTGGCCTGAGGCCAAACCACGGCCAACAACATTGGACACTCCATGGAACAAAAAGCCTTCACTATTTCATCCTGGAATATCCAAGGCCTGAGGTCATCTGCCTTTGGCCTGAAGAGCAGAAACCCGGACTTCACCAAAGAAATCGGTAATACAGACATTGTCATCCTGCAATAAACCTGGTATAGAGGAGACCCACTGGATGCCCTCTAGGTTACAGAGAGCTGGTAGTCCCATGCACCAAACTACCAGGTGGGGGTTATAGAGGAGACAGACCCACTGGTTGTCCTCTAGGTTACAGAGAGCTGGTAGTCCCATGCACCAAACTACCAGGTGGGGGTTATAGAGGAGACAGACCCACTGGTTGCCCTCTAGGTTACAGAGAGCTGGTAGTCCCATGCACCAAACTACCAGGTGTGAAACAGGGAAGGGACTCAGGGGGTATGCTAATTTGGTATAGAGCAGACCTAACTCACTCCATTAAATTAATCAAAACAGGAACATTCTACATTTGGATAGAAATTCAAAAAGAAATTATCCTAACAGAAAAAAATGTCATCCTGTGTGCTACCTATTTCCCCCCACTAGAATACCAATACTTTAATGAAGACAGCTTCTCCATCCTGGAGGGGGAGATCAATCATTTCCAGGGACATGTACTAGTAAGGTCCAGGGACATGTACTAGTCTGTGGCGACCTAAATGCCAGAACCGGACAAGAACCTGACAGCATTCCCTCCCACATATAACCTCCCAGGCACAACTACGACAACATAACCAACAATAAACGGGTCACAACTCCTGCAGCTCTGTCGCACGCTGGGTCTGTACATAGTCAATGGTAGGCTTCGAGGAGACTCCTACGGTAGGTACACCTATAGCTCATCTATAGGCAGTAGTACTGTAGACTACTTTATCACTGACCTCAACCCAGAGTCTCTCAGAGTGTTCACAGTCAGTCCACTGACCTCAACCCAGAGTCTCTCAGAGTGTCTGGTAACATGACTGAATACAAACAGTGCAGCTATTCCCTCCGTAAGGCTATCAAACAAGCTAAGCGTCAGTACAGAGACAAAGTAGAATCTCAATTCAACGGCTCAGACACAAGAGGCATGTGGCAGGGTCTACAGTCAATCACGGACTACAGGAAGAAATCCAGCCCAGTCACGGACCAGGATGTCTTGCTCCCAGGCAGACTAAATAACTTTTTTGCCCGCTTTGAGGACAATACAGTGCCACTGACACAGCCTGCAACGGAAACATGCGGTCTCTCCTTCACTGCAGCCGAGGTGAGTAAAACATTTAAACGTGTTAACCCTCGCAAGGCTGCAGGCCCAGACGGCATCCCCAGCCGCGCCCTCAGAGCATGCGCAGACCAGCTGGCTGGTGTGTTTATGGACATATTCAATCAATCCCTATACCAGTCTGCTGTTCCCACATGCTTCAAGAGGGCCACCATCGTTCCTGTTCCCAAGAAAGCTAAGGTAACTGAGCTAAACGACTACCGCCCCGTAGCACTCACATCCGTCATCATGAAGTGCTTTGAGAGACTAGTCAAGGACCATATCACCTCCACCCTACCTGACACCCTAGACCCACTCCAATTTGCTTACCGCCCAAATAGGTCCACAGACGATGCAATCTCAACCACACTGCACACTGCCCTAACCCATCTGGACAAGAGGAATAACTCCCATATCTACTGGGTGAAATTCCACAGTGTGCCATCAGAGCAGCAAGATTTGTGACCTGTTGCCACGAGAAAAGGGCAACCAGTGAAGAACACGAACCATTGTAAATACAACCCATATTTATGTTTATTAATTTTTATCTTGTGTCCTTTACCATTTGTACATTGTTAAAACACTGTATATATATATAATATGACATTTGTAACGTCTTTATTGTTTTGAAACTTCTGTATGTGTGATGTCTGCTGTTAATTTTTATTGTTTATTTCACTTTATATATTATCTACCTTACTTGCTTTGGCAATGTTAACACATGTTTCCCATGCCAATAAAGCCCTTGAATTGAATTGAATTGACAGAGACAACAGAGAGAGAGAGAGAGAGAGAGAGAGAGAGAGAGAGAGAGAGAGAGAGAGAGAGAGAGGGACAGAGAGACACAGAGAGAGAGAGACAGAGAGAGACAGAGAGACAGAGAGAGAGAGAGAGAGAGAGAGAGAGAGAGAGAGAGAGAGAGAGACAGAGAGACAGAGAGAGAGACAGAGAGAGGGAGACGGAGAGAGAGAGACAGAGAGAGAGAGACAGAGAGAGAGACAGAGAGAGAGAGAGAGAGAGAGAGAGAGGTTCCAAGTTCCAAGAGTAGCTGGTAAAATAATGAACTCGTAATATCTAGTATTTTATATCATACTTCAAATGATTTAAAGGAAGAGTACAAGTTCAACTTAGTTTCCATTTAAAAACGCCTAGCTACAACTAGCCAAGTGAAATCCAGCTGCAACATGTGCTGTGTGCAACCGTAATCAGCTAAGATGGATACATTTACAAGCCCCCCAAAGCTCAGAAACCTTGCAATCAAATATGCAGGAGGCAGTGAAGCAGGGAGGAAAAATATAAAGCAAAGGTTTTTTAAAAGAGCACCCAGAAACCCTAAAACCTTTATGCAACAAAAAGACAAATAAATAAATAAAGAATTATCTTGTCTTTTTCACTGAACGTCCAAATGCCTGGCAAACAAACAACTGCAAATGTCTGGAAACAAGACAATGAGACAATTGTATTTGGACACAACCCCAAAATGTCTCGGAATAGTAATTTTCCAGGGATCTGAAGCCAGTCAAGAGCTCATTGAAGAAGAGTTGTACATGATAAAAAAACACGGATAATGAACTAAAAACAAACATCGCCTGCAACTCCCACAACCTGGCCATCAAAACAGGAGGCCCACAGTACATCAATCCCTCCAACACCTGTGGCAGCTGTGTGCACACCAGAAACACCATCAGTGAAACAAATCCAGAACTGCCTCTCCCTACTTGAAGTGGAGCTGACTGAATTCAGACATTAAAATGTAACGCTGTCCAGACGCTGATAGAAGAGTTGAGATATTAGAATGTAACACTGTCCAGACGCTGATAGAAGAGTTGAGATATTAGAATGTAACACTGTCCAGACGCTGATAGAAGAGTTGAGACATTAGAATGTAACACTGTCCAGACGCTGATAGAAGAGTTGAGACATTAGAATGTAACACTGTCCAGACGCTGATAGAAGAGTTGAGACATTAGAATGTAACACTGTCCAGACGCTGATAGAAGAGTTGAGATATTAGAATGTAACACTGTCCAGACGCTGATAGAAGAGTTGAGACATTAGAATGTAACACTGTCCAGACGCTGATAGAAGAGTTGAGACATTTCCAGGAGGAGACCCGTGCTTCAAAAGAACAGTTAAGACAGAACTTTGAACAAATGCCACAGTCCAATGATATCCTCCGAGAGGAGCTGTGTGTAGTGAACGTGGAGCTGCAGCAGAGAGAGGGGGGGGGACATATTGTCCTCAGAGAGGAGCTGTGTGTAGTGAAGGTGGAGCTGCAGTAGAGAGAGAGAGAGAGGGGGACATGTTGTCCTCAGAGAGGAGCTGTGTCAGCCAGCCATTAAGTCCAGCCAGCCAGTCATTTCAGCCAGCCAGACCAACCTGTAAGTCCAACCAGTCAGCCAGTAAGTCCAGCCAGCCAGTAAGTCCAGCCAGCCATTAAGTCCAGCCAAACCAGCCAGTAAGTCCAGCCAGCTGGACCAGCCAGTAAGTCCAGCCAGCTGGACCAGCCAGCAAGTCCAGCCAGCCAATCCAGTCAGCAAGTCTAGCTAGCCAGCCAGTAAGTCCAGCCAGACCAACCGGT
This sequence comes from Oncorhynchus masou masou, assembly GCF_036934945.1. Taxonomy (NCBI): domain Eukaryota; kingdom Metazoa; phylum Chordata; class Actinopteri; order Salmoniformes; family Salmonidae; genus Oncorhynchus; species Oncorhynchus masou. The sequence continues at coordinate 2,704,831 of NC_088223.1, read as the reverse complement.
GAGTCCAACCAGTCAGCCAATAAGACCAGTCAGTCAGACCAGCCAGCGTGTCTCGGTCTAATTTTGCTCTGCTCATGCATTATTAGATGTTTTACATTGCACACAGAAGATATTTCTGCAGAATTCTGTATGCAGAGTCTCAATTTGGTGTTTGTCCCATTTTGTGAATTGTTGGTTGGTGAGCAGACCCCAGACCTCACAACCATAAAGGACAATGGGTTCTATAACTGATTCAAGTATTTTTAGCCAGATCCTAATTGGTATGTCGAATGTTATGTTCCTTTTGATGACATAGAAGGCCCTTCTTGCCTTGTCTCTCAGATCGTTCACAGCTTTGTGGAAGTTACCTGTGGTGCTGATGTTTAGGCCAATGTACAGTGGGGCAAAAAAAGTATTTAGTCAGCCACCAATTGTGCAAGTTCTCCCACTTAAAAAGATGAGAGAGGCCTGTAATTTTCATCATAGGTACACTTCAACTATGACAGACAAAATAAGAAAGAAAAAATCCAGAAAATCACATTGTAGGATTTTTAATGAATTTATTTGCAAATTATGGTGGAAAATAAGTAGGATTTTTTTTAAATCAACAAAGCATGAGAAGACTTTGCCTTTGTTTCGGTTTGTTTGTTTGTCAATAAGGGTGTGCAGGTTGAACACGTGGTCTGTCGTACGATAATTTGGTAAAAAGCCAATCTGACATTTGCTCAGTACATTGGTTTCATTGAGGAAATGTACAAGTCTGCTATTAATAATAGTGCAGAGGATTTTCCCCAAGGTTGCTGTTGATGAATATCCCACAGTAGTTATTGGGGTCAAATGCGTCTCCACTTTTGTGGATTGGGGTGATCAGTCCTTGGTTCCAAATATTGGGGAAGATGCCAGAGCTAAGGATGACGTTAAATAGTTTTAGTTTAGCCAATTGGAATTTGTTGTCTGTATATTTGATCATTTCATTGAGGATACCATTAACACCACAGGCCTTTTTGGGTTGGAGGGTTTTTATTTTGTCCTGTAACTCATTCAATGTAATTAGAGAATAAAGTGGGTTCTGGTAGTCTTTAATATTTGATCCTAAGATTTGTATTTGATCATGTATATGTTTTAGCTGTTTGTTCTTTGTTGTAGAGCCAAAAAGATTGGAGAAGTGGTTTACCCATACATCTCCATTTTGGATATATAACTCTTCGTGTTGTTGTTTGTTTAGTGTTTTGCAATTATCCCAGAAGTGGTTTGATTGTATTGATTCTTCAATTCATTGAGCTGATTTCTGACGTGCTGTTTCCGTAGTTTATTTTTCCGTAGTGTATTTCTGTATTGTTTTAGTGACTCAGGTTTTCTGGGTCTCAATGTTTTTTAGATTTGATGGGGAAGCTGAAAGGTCAAATATACTGTTTAGATTTTATACTGCCAGGTTTACACCTTCACTATTATTACAGTGTAATGTTTTGCCCAGGAAATTGTCAAGAAGGGATTGAATGTGTTGTTGCCTAATTGGTTTTTGGTAGGTTTCCACACTACATTCCTTCCATCTGTAGCATTTCCATCTGTAGCATTTCTAAATTATTCAGTTCCTTTGGCTTTGATACCTCAGTGTTTTCCTACTGGGCAAACACTGAACGTTGAATCAACGTTGTTTCCATGTCATTTCAACCAGGAAAGTGTTATACTGTTGAATCAACGTGGAAACTGATTGGTTGAGAAAAAAAATCATCAATGTCAGGGAATTTCTTCTAGACCACATCACCCCAGTAGACTAGACCCATCACCCCAGAAGACTAGACCCATCACTCCAGTAGACCAGTCCCATCACCCCAGTAGACTAGACCCATCACCCCAGCAGACTAGACCCCATCACCCCAGCAGACGAAACCCCATCACCCCAGCAGACTAAACCCCATCACCCCAGTAGACTAGACCCCATCACCCCAGTAGTCTAGACCCCATCACCCCAGCAGCCTAGACCCATCACCCCAGTAGACTAGACCAATCACCCCAGTAGACTAGACCCAATCACTCCAGTAGACTAGACCCCATCACTCCAGTAGACTAGACCCCATCACACCAGCAGCCTAGACACCATCACCCCAGCAGCCTAGAACCATCACCCCAGTAGACTAGACCCCATCACCCCAGCAGCCTAGACCCCATCACCCCAGCAGACTAGACCCCATCACCCCAGCAGCCTAGACACCATCACCAAAGCAGCGTAGACCCCATCACCCCAGCAGCCTAGACCCCATCACCCCAGCAGACTAGACACCATCACCCCAGTAGACTAGACCCGATCACCCCAGTAGACCCCATCACCCCAGCAGACTAGACCCCATCACCCCAGCAGCCTCGACCCCATCACCCCAGCAGCCTAGACCCATCACCACAGTAGACTAGACCCCATCACCCCAGTAGACTAGACTCCATCACCCCAGCAGACTAGACCCCATCAACCCAGTAGACTAGAGCTCATCACCCCAGCAGACTAGACCCCATCACCCCAGTAGACTAGACCCCATCACCCCAGCAGACTAGACCCCATCACCCCAGCAGACTAGACCCCATCACCCCAATAGACTAGACCCGATCACCCCAGTAGACCCCATCACCCCAGCAGACTAGACCCCATCACCCCAGCAGCCTAGACCCCATCACCCCAGTAGACTAGACCCCATAACCCCAGCAGACTAGACACCATCACCCCAGCAGCCTAGACCCCATCACCCCAGCAGCCTCGACCCCATCACCCCAGCAGCCTAGACCCCATCACCCCAGCAGCCTAGACCCCATCACCCCAGCAGCCTAGACCCATCACCACAGTAGACTAGACCCCATCACCCCAGTAGACTAGACCCCATCACCAAAGTAGACTAGACCCCATCACCCCAGTAGACTAGACCCCATCACCCCAGCAGACTAGACCCCATCACCCCAGTAGACTAGACCCCATCACCCCAGCAGACTAGACCCCATCACCCCAGCAGCCTAGATCCCATCACCCCAGCAGCCTCGACCCCATCACCCCAGCAGACTAGACCCCATCACCCCAGCAGCCTAGACCCCATCACCCCAGCAGCCTAGACCCATCACCACAGTAGACTAGACCCCATAACCCCAGTAGACCCCATCACCCCAGCAGCCTAGACCAATCACCCCAGTAGACTAGACCCCATCACCCCAGCAGCCTAGACCCAATCACCCCAGCAGACTAGACCCCATCACCCCAGTAGACTAGACCCCATCACCCCAGTAGACTAGACCCCATCACCCCATCACCCCAGGAGACTAGACCCCATCACCCCAGTAGACCCCATCACCCCAGCAGACAAGACCCCATCACCCCAGTAGACTAGACCCCATCACCCCAGGAGACTAGACCCCATCACCCCAGTAGACTAGACCACATCACCCCAGTAGACCCCATCACCCCAGTAGACTAGACCCCATCACCCCAGCAGACTAGACCACATCACCCCAGCAGCCTAGACCCCATCACCCCAGCAGACTAGACCCCATCACCCCAGTAGACCCCATCACCCCAGCAGACTAGACCCCATCACCCCAGCAGACTAGACCCCATCACCCCAGTAGACTAGATCCCATCACCCCAGTAGACCCCATCACCCCAGCAGCCTCGACCCCATCACCCCAGCAGCCTATACCCCATCACCCCAGCAGCCTAGACCCCATCACCCCAGCAGACTAGACCCCATCACCCGAGTAGACCCCATCACCCCAGGAGACTAGACCCCATCACCCGAGTAGACCCCATCACCCCAGTAGACCCCATCACCCGAGTAGACCCCATCACCCCAGTAGACTAGACCCCATCACCCCAGTAGACTAGACCCCATCACCCCAGGAGACTAGACCCCATCACCCCAGTAGACTAGACCCCATCACCCCAGTAGACCCCATCACCCCAGTAGACCCCATCACCCCAGGAGACTAGACCCCATCACCCCAGGAGACTAGACCCCATCACCCCAGTAGACTAGACCCCATCACCCCAGTAGACTAGACCCCATCACCCCAGCAGACTAGACCCCATCACCCCAGGAGACTAGACCCCATCACCCCAGTAGACTGGACCCCATCACCCCAGTAGACTAGACCCCATCACCCCAGGAGACTAGACCCCATCACCCCAGTAGACCCCATCACCCCAGTAGACCCCATCACCCCAGGAGACTAGACCCCATCACCCCAGTAGACCCCATCACCCCAGTAGACTAGACCCCATCACCCCAGGAGACTAGACCCCATCACCCCAGTAGACTAGACCCCATCACCCCAGCAGCCTAGACCCCATCACCCCAGGAGACTAGACCCCATCACCCCAGTAGACCCCATCACCCGAGTAGACCCCATCACCCCAGGAGACTAGACCCCATCACCCGAGTAGACCCCATCACCCCAGGAGACTAGACCCCATCACCCCAGTAGACCCCATCACCCGAGTAGACCCCATCACCCCAGTAGACTAGACCCCATCACCCCAGTAGACTAGACCCCATCACCCCAGTAGACCCCATCACCCCAGTCGACCCCATCACCCCAGGAGACTAGACCCCATCACCCCAGGAGACTAGACCCCATCACCCCAGTAGACCCCATCACCCCAGTAGACCCCATCACCCCAGTAGACTAGACCCCATCACCCCAGTAGACCCCATCACCCCAGCAGCCTAGACCCCATCACCCCAGTAGACTAGACCCCATCACCCCAGTAGACTAGACCCCATCACCCCAGTAGACCCCATCACCCCAGTAGACCCCATCACCCCAGTAGACTAGACCCCATCACCCCACTAGACCCCATCACCCCAGCAGCCTAGACCCCATCACCCCAGTAGACTAGACCCCATCACCCCAGTAGACCCCATCACCCCAGTAGACCCCATCACCCCAGTAGACCCCATCACCCCAGTAGACCCCATCACCCCAGTAGACCCCATCACCCCAGCAGCCTAGACCCCATCACCCCAGTAGACTAGACCCCATCACCCCAGTAGACCCCATCACCCCACTAGACCCCATCACCCCAGGAGACTAGACCCCATCACCCCAGTAGACCCCATCACCCCAGTAGACTAGAGCCCATCACCCCAGTAGACTAGACCCCATCACCCCAGTAGACTAGACCCCATCACCCCAGTAGACCCCATCACCCCAGTAGACCCCATCACCCCAGTAGACTAGAGCCCATCACCCCAGGAGACTAGACCACATCACCCCAGCAGCCTAGACCCCATCACCCCAGTAGACTAGACCCCATCACCCCAGGAGACTAGACCCCATCACCCCAGTAGACCCCATCACCCCAGTAGACCCCATCACCCCAGGAGACTAGACCCCATCACCCCAGTAGACTAGACCCCATCACCCCAGGAGACTAGACCCCATCACCCCAGGAGACTAGACCCCATCACCCCAGTAGACTAGACCCCATCACCCCAGGAGACTAGACCCCATCACCCCAGTAGACCCCATCACCCCAGTAGACCCCATCACCCCAGTAGACCCCATCACCCCAGTAGACCCCATCACCCCAGTAGACTAGACCCCATCACCCCAGTAGACCCCATCACCCCAGTAGACCCCATCACCCCAGTAGACCCCATCACCCCAGTAGACCCCATCACCCCAGTAGACTAGACCCCATCACCCCAGTAGACCCCATCACCCCAGTAGACCCCATCACCCCAGTAGACTAGACCCCATCACCCCAGCAGACTAGACCCCATCACCCCAGTAGACTAGACCCCATCACCCCAGGAGACTAGACCCCATCACCCCAGCAGCCTAGACCCCATCACCCCAGGAGACTAGACCCCATCACCCCAGTAGACTAGACCCCATCACCCCAGCAGCCTGGACCCCATCACCCCAGTAGACTAGACCCCATCACCCCAGCAGCCTAGACCCCATCACCCCAGCAGCCTAGACCCCATCACCCCAGTAGACTAGACCCCATCACCCCAGCAGCCTAGACCCCATCACCCCAGCAGACTAGACCCCATCACCCCAGTAGACTAGACCCCATCACCCCAGGAGACTAGACCCCATCACCCCAGAAGCCTAGACCCCATCACCCCAGCAGCCTAGACCCCATCACCCCAGCAGACTAGACCCCATCACCCCAGTAGACTAGACCCCATCACCCCAGGAGACTAGACCCCATCACCCCAGCAGCCTAGACCCCATCACCCCAGCAGCCTAGACCCCATCACCCCAGTAGACTAGACCCCATCACCCCAGTAGACTAGACCCCATCACCCCAGTAGACCCCATCACCCCAGTAGACCCCATCACCCCAGTAGACTAGACCCCATCACCCCAGTAGACCCCATCACCCCAGCAGACTAGACCCCATCACCCCAGTAGACTAGACCCCATCACCCCAGGAGACTAGACCCCATCACCCCAGCAGCCTAGACCCCATCACCCCAGGAGACTAGACCCCATCACCCCAGTAGACTAGACCCCATCACCCCAGTAGACCCCATCACCCCAGTAGACTAGACCCCATCACCCCAGTAGACCCCATCACCCCAGTAGACCCCATCACCCCAGTAGACTAGACCCCATCACCCCAGTTGACCCCATCACCCCAGGAGACTAGACCCCATCACCCCAGTAGACCCCATCACCCCAGTTGACCCTATCACCCCAGTAGACTAGACCCCATCACCCCAGTAGACCCCATCACCCCAGCAGCCTAGACCCCATCACCCCAGTAGACTAGACCCCATCACCCCAGCAGCCTAGACCCCATCACCCCAGTAGACCCCATCACCCCAGTAGACCCCATCACCCCAGTTGACCCCATCACCCCAGGAGACCCCATCACCCCAGTAGACCCCATCACCCCAGCAGCCTAGACCCCATCACCCCAGTAGACTAGACCCCATCACCCCAGCAGCCTAGACCCCATCACCCCAGTAGACCCCATCACCCCAGTTGACCCCATCACCCCAGTAGACCCCATCACCCCAGTAGACCCCATCACCCCAGTAGACCCCATCACCCCAGTAGACTAGACCCCATCACCCCAGTAGACTAGACCCCATCACCCCAGTAGACCCCATCACCCCAGTAGACCCCATCACCCCAGTAGACTAGACCCCATCACCCCAGTAGACCCCATCTCCCCAGTAGACTCCATCACCCCAGTAGACTAGACCCCATCACCCCAGCAGCCTAGACCCCATCACCCCAGTAGACTAGACCCCATCACCCCAGTAGACTAGACCCCATCACCCCAGTAGACTAGACCCCATCACCCCAGTAGACCCCATCACCCCAGTAGACTAGACCCCATCACCCCAGGAGACTAGACCCCATCACCCCAGTAGACTAGACCCCATCACCCCAGTAGACCCCATCACCCCAGGAGACTAGACCCCATCACCCCAGTAGACCCCATCACCCCAGTAGACCCCATCCCCCCAGCAGCTCGCCCGGTGTTTTTCTTTCTTTCCTTTCACAGGAGACATGCTGACTGCCGCGGAGACCAAGTTCCCATAGCTATTGAGAAAATATAAACCAAACCCTTTAATTTCAATATTAAACTTTTGCCAAAACTCTAGGCTACCCCACCACTACCAATACAACCACTGCCCCCTAAAATAAATCCCATTTCAAATTCAACTTAGATTTTTTTGGGGGGGGGGGGGTTCACGTGAGGATTTGTGGGACAAAGTCTCAGTGGGTTGAGAGTAAAAACATCAGGATGGATTGAGGAGAAGTGACTGGTCCTCGGTGGGGGTTGGGCCAGGTGGTTTTTCTAATGACATGCAAAGTCCCACGGATGTCAACCTTTAAAAGAAGAGCGACCAAAACTATGCAAAGCAGAAACACAGACACCACAGTGTGTTGCTAAGACCCTTGAATAAACCGGGTTCAGGGCTCCAGACTCCAGGGGATTGTCAGCTGACGTGGCAGGCATACCACAGGTCGAAGGGGTGACATTGGATGTGACAGATTGGTGTGTGTGTGTGTGTGTGTGTGTGTGTGTGTGTGTGTGTGTGTGTGTGTGTGTGTGTGTGTGTGTGTGTGTGTGTGTGTGTGTGTGTGTGTGTGTGTGTGTGTGTGTGTGTGTGTGTGTGTGTGCGTGTGTGTGTGTGTTGGGAGAGCAGACAGGCTGGCCAGGCATGGACATTAAAGCATTCTTTCAAACTGACATGAATATTAGTATTCAATTGTATATACTACATACTGATATGAATATTCTCATTACATTGTATATACTACATACAGACATGTATATTGTTATTTCATTTTGTATACTACATACAGACATGTATATTGTTATTCAACCTCATATACTCGACTCCATCACCCCAGCACACTAGACCCCGATCACGCCGAATCACTCCAATTTTTTAAAGTTCCGGTTAAGGTTTGGGATCTTAAAACCCAAATATCAAAAATAACTTTATATCCTGCTGGATTCGAACATAAAACCATCGGAGCCAGAGGCAGACGCATGAAACCCATATGCCATACACGCAAAACCGAAATGTAGTTGAAGGTGACTGTTGCCCCTAGTGGCCGATTTTCACGTCATCTCCTGATGTCCTAAGACAAGGATGGATGTTGAATACTGACTTATCACGGGTGACCTGCCTGCCCAAATCATCTTTGTATGAAACCATTACGCGCGGAAAGAACCACGTTGCGTACATAGTCAATTATTTCACCAGGGTTGTCTCTTATAACTAATGAATATGAAAAATGACAACTACAACATAATAAGCCCGCTGATTAAATCAATGTTATATTTTTACAGGTCTGTTTCAACAGAGATTATCTTTATTTACGCGCATTTATTTCCAATATTACCATATCCAGTTGCGCATGAATATAAACCGCAATTATGTTGTAGTTGTCTAGATCATAGATTATTTCAATTCATATAATATTCATATTTTGACAATATTTTTGACTAAACATTTTCATAAAGAACACTTCAGCAATCACCTTTGTTGTATCCGATACATTTCACCACGGCTATAACGCAACAGGGCTACAGCAAGTCTCACCAGATGATCTAGCATATATTTACTTCTCTCCACAACCAAATATACACAGCAACATAAAGGACAAGCAAAGAAGAGAGTGAATGCATGAATAAATAAATGGCACTTACACTGAAAAGATGCACAATTCCCACCATGCGTTACGATGGTGTGAGGGCAAAATGTATTTCCAGTCCGTCTCTGACTCCAGTCCACTCCAATCAATGTTAGAATGACGAATGTTTATCAGTTCAGTCAATACAAATACGGCTCAAGAAGTCAGAACGGTCCGTCAGAAACCCAGAACACATGAGCAGCACAGCAGGGTGGCAAGGATTCTTCAATCAGCAGACAACATTCTGGATGGAACGGAGCTGATGTTCAAGGCGTTCGAGTCGAGCTAGAGAGAAAACACGGAGATGATGCGACGCTATCAAATATGCTACCTCTTCTGTTCTACTTGCCGTCGTTGAAAGCCTTTTTATCTTCCAAAATGACTGTTGAAATTAAATGAATTTATCTTATGGATATATAGGCTAGTCTAGGTTAGAGAGGAGACGAATAACCACGCATTCGGACTTGCACATTTGGCGCGCCTGCCGGTTGTGTGTCGGTTGCCGTTAGAACGAGGAATAGAATAGTGATGCTTCCTCCTGCAGTTGGGGTCGGTCGGTCGGCGGCGCTCCGGGACCCAGGTGGAGGGAGTCGGTGTGGGCGGGCTCCCAGCGGTGGGAGGAGGAGGAGGAGGTGTGACAGGCTGACTGAGCAAGCAGCTCCAACAGGCTGTGGCTTCTGTGTCCCAAAACAGGGTGTATAGGTCAAGTAGAAGTGTATAATAGACTAGAATGGTGTGTTATAGACAAAAAGTCACCTGGGTTATTTGTAATGCCCCATTCATTTAGAGCAACTTCTGAAATGTGCCTCTGTAGGTCACTGAATGTGCATGGACACTCTCTGTTTCTCACTCTTGCTCTCATCTCTCTCTCACCCTCTAAAACTCTATTCAATTTCAATTCAAGGGGACTTATTGACATGGGAAACACATGTTAACATCGCCAAAGCAAGTGAAATTAATAATGAACAAAAGTGAAATAAACAATACAAATTAACATTAAACATTACATTCGCAGAAGTTCCATAAGAATAATGACCTTTCAAATGTCATGTTATGTGCAAATAGGTACAAAAGGGGAAAAATAAACATAGATATGCGATTTTATTTACAATGGTGTTTGTTCTTCACTGGTTGACCTTTTCTCGTGGCAGCAGGTCACAAATATTGCTGCTGTGATTCCACACTGTGGTATTTCACCCATATCTACTGTTAATCAGGATTTTATTTTCTAATTCTTTGTAGATCTGTGTAATCTGAGGGAAATATGTGTCTCTAATATGGCCAAACATTGGGCAGGAGGTTAGGGAGTGCAGCTCAGTTTTCACCTCATTTTGTGGTCAGTGTGCACATACCCTGTCTTCTCTTGAGAGCCAGGTCTTTCTCAATAGCAAGGCTATGCTTACTGAGTCTGTACATAATCTGTACCCTCTCTCTCTCTAAACTCACGCAGGTTACCCTGCAGTAACCCAAGAAACTTTCCCCACCATATGGAAGTCAATCCACCAGCTGAGCCAGGCAGAGTAGAGTAGAGCTGAGCCGATCAGAGTAGAGTAGAGCTGAGCCGATCAGAGTAGAGTAGAGCTGAGCCGATCAGAGTAGAGTAGAGATGAGTCAATCAGAGTAGAGTAGAGCTGAGCCGATCAGAGTAGAGTAGAGCTGAGCCGATCAGAGTAGAGTAGAGCTGAGCCAATCAGAGTAGAGTAGAGCTGAGTCGATCAGAGTAGAGTAGAGCTGAGCCGATCAGAGTAGAGTAGAGCTGAGCCGATCAGAGAAGAGTAGAGCTGAGCCAATTAGAGTATAGTAGAGCTGAGTCAATCAGAGTAGAGTAGAGCTGAGCCGATCAGAGTAGAGTAGAGCTGAGCCGATCAGAGAAGAGTAGAGCTGAGCCAATTAGAGTATAGTAGAGCTGAGTCAATCAGAGTAGAGTAGAGCTGAGCCGATCAGAGTAGAGTAGAGCTGAGCCGATCAGAGTAGAGTAGAGCTGAGCCAATTAGAGTATAGTAGAGCTGAGCCAATCAGGGTAGAGTAGAGCTGAGCCAATCAGAGTAGAGTAGAGCTGAGCCGATCAGAGTAGAGTAGAGCTGAGCCAATTAGAGTATAGTAGAGCTGAGCCAATCAGGGTAGAGTAGAGCTGAGCCAGTCAGGGCAGAGTAGAACAGAGACAATCAGAGTAGAGTAGAGCTGAGCCAATTAGAGTATAGTAGAGCTGAGCCAATCAGGGTAGAGTAGAGCTGAGCCAGGCAGAGCAGAGTAGAGCAGAAACAATCAGAGTAGAGTAGAGCTTTGCCAGGCAGAGCAGAGTAGAGCAGAGCCAATAAGAGTAGAGTAGAGATGAGCCAGGCAGAGCAGGGTAGAGCAGAGCCAATAAGAGTAGAGTAGAGATGAGCCAGGCAGAGCAGGGTAGAGCAGAACCAGGCAGAGCAGATTAGAGTGGAGCTGAGACAGGCAGAGTAGAGTAGAGGAGAGTAGAGCTGAGCCAGGCAGAGTAGAGTAGAGCTGAGACAGGCAGAGTAGAGTAGAGTAGAGATGAGCCAGGCAGAGCAGGGTAGAGCAGAGCCAATAAGAGTAGAGTAGAGATGAGCCAGGCAGAGCAGGGTAGAGCAGAACCAGGCAGAGCAGATTAGAGTGGAGCTGAGACAGGCAGAGTAGAGTAGAGGAGAGTAGAGCTGAGCCAGGCAGAGTAGAGTAGAGCTGAGACAGGCAGAGTAGAGTAGAGTAGAGCTGAGCCAGGCAGAGTAGAGTAGAGCATAGTAGAGTAGAGTAGAGTAGAGTAGAGTAGAGTAAAGCTGAGCTGAGACAGGCAGAGTAGAGTAGAGCCGAGCCAGTAGAGTAGAGTAGAGTAGCGCTGAGCCAGTAGAGTAGAGTAGAGTAGAGTACAGCTGATCTGAGACAGGCAGAGTAGAGTAGAGTAGAGTAGAATATAGTAGAGTAGAGTAGAGCTGAGACAGGCAGAGTAGAGTAGAGTGGAGTAGACTGAGCCAGGCAGAGCAGAGGTGAGCTGAGCCAGGCAGAGCAGAGTAAAGTAGAATATAGTAGAATATAGTAGAGTAGAGTAGAGCTGAGCCAGGCAGAGCAGAGTAGAGTAGAATATAGTAGAGTAGAGTAGAGCTGAGCCAAGCAGCAGCCAGGGTAAGAAGAAGCTTTATTATCACAGCCTGTTGATAACAGCCCTCGCCTTCTCTCTCTGCTCTCTCTCTCTCTGCTCCCCCCCCCTCTATCTCTCTCTGCTCTCTCTCGCCCCCCTCTCTCTAAGCGCCCCCCCCTCTCTCTAAGCGCAGGCAGGTTACCCTGCAGTAAGGCAAACACGTTCCATCTGGAAGTCATTCTGCCAGAACAAAGCAGAACAGAGCTTAGCCAAGCAGAGAAGAGTAGAGTAGAGTAGCGCTGAGCCAGGCAGAGTAGAGTAGAGTTGAGTAGAGTAGAGTACTGTAGAGTTGAGTACTGTAGAGTAGAGCAGAGCAGAGTAGAGAAGAGTTGAGTAGAGTAGAGTACTGTAGAGTTGAGTACTGTAGAGTAGAGCAGAGCAGAGTAGAGAAGAGTAGAGTACTGTAGAGTAGAGGAGAGTAGAGTAGAGTACTGCAGAGTCGAGTACTGTAGAGTAGAGCTGAGCAGAGTACTGTAGAGTAGAGGAGAGTAGAGTAGAGTACTGCAGAGTCGAGTACAGTAGAGTAGAGCAGAGCAGAGCTGAGTAGAGTAGAGTAGAGTACTGTAGAGTAGAGTAGAGAAGAGAAGAGCAGAGCAGAGTAGAGTAGAGTAGTGTAGTGTAGAGTAGTGTAGAGTAGAGTACAGTAGTGTAGTGTAGAGCAGAGTAGAGTAGAGAAGAGTAGAGTAGTGTACAGTAGAGTAGAGTAGAGTAGAGTAGAGTAGAGTAGAGTAGAGTAGAGTAGAGTAGAGTAGTGTAGAGTAGAGTAGAGTGGAGTAGAGTAGTGTACAGTAGAGTACAGTAGAGTAGAGTAGAGTAGAGTAGAGTAGAGTAGAGTAGTGTAGATTAGAGTAGAGTAGAGTAGTGTAGAGTAGAGTAGAGTAGTGTAGATTAGAGTAGAGTACTGTAGTGTAGAGCAGAGTAGAGTAGTGTAGAGTAGTGTAGTGTAGAGTAGAGTAGAGTAGAGTAGAGTTGAGTCGAGTAGAGTAGAGTAGAGTAGAGTAGAGTAGTGTAGAGTAGAGTCAAGTAGTGTAGAGTACTGTAGAGTAGAGCAGAGTAGAGTAGAGTAGAGTAGAGTAGAGTAGTGTAGAGTAGAGTCAAGTAGTGTAGAGTACTGTAGAGCACAGTACAGTACAGTACAGTAGAGTAGAGTAGAGTAGAGTAGTGTAGAGTAGAGTAGAGTAGAGTAGAGTAGAGTAGAGTAGAGTAGAGGAGAGTAGAGTAGTGTAGAGTACTGTAGCGTAGAATAAAGTAGAGTAGTGTAGAGTAGAGTAGAGTCGAGTAGTGTAGAGTACTGTAGAGTACAGTACAGTACAGTACAGTACAGAACAGTACAGTGCAGTACAGTACAGTACAGTAGAGTAGAGTAGAGTAGAGTAGAGTAGAGTAGAGTAGAGTAGATTAGAGTAGAGGAGAGGAGAGTAGAGTAGTGTAGAGTACTGTAGCGTAGAATAGAGTAGATTAGTGTAGAGTATTGTAGAGTAGAGTAGAGTAGTGTAGACTACTGTAGAGTAGAGTATACAAAAACATGATGATGGTTCCACTGTGTATTACTGTCAGTTATATACAACAATATGATGATGGTTCCACTGTGTATTACTGTCAGTTATATACAAAAACATGATGATGGTTCCACTGTGTATTACTGTCAGTTATATACAACAATATGATGATGGTTCCACTGTGTATTACTGTCAGTGATAAACAACATGATGATGGTTCCACTGTGTATTACTGTCAGTTATATACAACATGATGATGGTTCCACTGTGTATTACTGTCAGTGATAAACAGCATGATGATGGTTCCACTATGTATTACTGTCAGTGATAAACTACATGATGATGGTTCCACTGTGTATTACTGTCAGTTATATACAACATGATGATGGTTCCACTGTGTATTACTGTCAGTGATAAACAACATGATGATGGTTCCACTGTGTATTATTGTCAGTTATATACAACGTGATGATGGTTCCACTGTGTATTACTGTCAGTTATATACAACATGATGATGGTTCCACTGTGTATTACTGTCAGTTATATACAACATGATGATGGTTCCACTGTGTATTATTGTCAGTTATATACAACATGATGATGGTTCCACTGTGTATTACTGTCAGTTATATACAACATGATGATGGTTCCACTATGTATTACTGTCAGTTATATACAACATGATGATGGTTCCACTGTGTATTACTGTCAGTTATATACAACAACATGATGATGGTTCCACTGTGTATTACTGTCAGTTATATACAACAATATGATGATGCTTCCACTGTGTATTACTGGCAGTTATATACAACAACATGATGATGGTTCCACTGTGTATTACTGTCAGTTATATACAACAATATGATGATGCTTCCACTGTGTATTACTGGCAGTTATATACAACAATATGATGATGCTTCCACTGTGTATTACTGTCATTTATATACAACAACATGATGATGGTTCCACTGTGTATTACTGTCAGTTATATACAACAACATGATGATGGTTCCACTGTGTATTGCTGTCAGTTATATACAACAACATGATGATGGTTCCACTGTGTATTACTGTCAGTTATATATAAACATGATGATGCTTCCACTGTGTATTACTGTCAGTTATATACAGCATGATGATGGTTCCACTGTGTATTACTGTCAGTTATATACAGCATGATGATGGTTCCACTGTGTATTACTGTCAGTTATATATAAACATGATGATGCTTCCACTGTGTATTACTGTCAGTTATATACAGCATGATGATGGTTCCACTGTGTATTACTGTCAGTTATATACAGCATGATGATGGTTCCACTGTGTATTACTGTCAGTTATATACAACATGATGATGGTTCCACTGTGTATTACTGTCAGTTATATACAACATGATGATTGTTCCACTGTGTATTACTGTCAGTTATATACAACATGATGATGGTTCCACTGTGTATTACTGTCAGTTATATACAACAACATGATGACGGTTCCACTGTGTATTACTGTCAGTTATATACAACATGATGATGGTTCCACTGTGTATTACTGTCAGTTATATACAACAATATGATGATGGTTCCACTATGTATTACTGTCAGTTATATACAACATGATGATGGTTCCACTGTGTATTACTGTCAGTTATATACAACATGATGATTGTTCCACTGTGTATTACTGTCAGTTATATACAACATGATGATGGTTCCACTGTGTATTACTGTCAGTTATATACAACATGATGATGGTTCCACTGTGTATTACTGTCAGTTATATACAACAATATGATGATGGTTCCACTGTGTATTACTGTCAGTTATATACAACATGATGATGCTTCCACTATGTATTACTGTCAGTTATATACAACATGATGATGGTTCCACTGTGTATTACTGTCAGTTATATACAACAACATGATGATGGTTCCACTGTGTATTACTGTCAGTTATATACAACAATATGATGATGCTTCCACTGTGTATTACTGGCAGTTATATACAACAATATGATGATGCTTCCTCTGTGTATTACTGTCATTTATATACAACAACATGATGATGGTTCCACTGTGTATTACTGTCAGTTATATACAACATGATGATGGTTCCACTGTGTATTGCTGTCAGTTATATACAGCATGATGATGGTTCCACTGTGTATTACTGTCAGTTATATACAAACATGATGATGCTTCCACTGTGTATTACTGTCAGTTATATACAACAACATGATGATGGTTCCACTGTGTATTGCTGTCAGTTATGTACAGCATGATGATGGTTCCACTGTGTATTACTGTCAGTTATATACAACATGATGATGGTTCCACTGTGTATTGCTGTCAGTTATATACAACATGATGATGCTTCCACTGTGTATTACTGTCAGTTATATACAACAACATGATGATGGTTCCACTATGTATTACTGTCAGTTATATACAGCATGATGATGGTTCCACTGTGTATTACTGTCAGTTATATACAACATGATGATGGTTCCACTGTGTATTACTGTCAGTTATATACAACATGATGATGGTTCCACTGTGTATTACTGTCAGTTATATACAACATGATGATGGTTCCACTGTGTATTACTGTCAGTTATATACAACATGATGATGGTTCCACTGTGTATTACTGTCAGTTATATACAACAACATGATGACGGTTCCACTGTGTATTACTGTCAGTTATATACAACATGATGATTGTTCCACTGTGTATTACTGTCAGTTATATACAACATGATGATAGTTCCACTGTGTATTACTGTCAGTTATATACCATAACATGATGACGGTTCCACTGTGTATTACTGTCAGTTATATACAACATGATGATGGTTCCACTGTGTATTACTGTCAGTTATATACAACAATATGATGATGGTTCCACTATGTATTACTGTCAGTTATATACAACATGATGATGGTTCCACTGTGTATTACTGTCAGTTATATACAACATGATGATTGTTCCACTGTGTATTACTGTCAGTTATATACAACATGATGATGGTTCCACTGTGTATTACTGTCAGTTATATACAACATGATGATGGTTCCACTGTGTATTACTGTCAGTTATATACAACAATATGATGATGGTTCCACTGTGTATTACTGGCAGTTATATACAACAACATGATGATGGTTCCACTGTGTATTACTGTCAGTTATATACAACATGATGATGGTTCCACTGTGTATTACTGTCAGTTATATACAACAAGATGACGGTTCCACTGTGTATTACTGTCAGTTATATACCGCAACATGATGGTTGTTCCACTGTGTATTACTGTCAGCTATATACAACATGATGATGGTTCCACTGTGTATTACTGTCGTTTATATATAACAACATGATGATGGTTCCACTATGTATTACTGTCAGTTATATACAACATGATGATGGTTCCACTGTGTATTACTGTCGTTTATATATAACAACGATGATGGTTCCACTGTGTATTACTGTCAGTCATATACAACATGATGATGGTTCCACTGTGTATTACTGTCAGTTATATACAACATGATGATGGTTCCACTGTGTATTACTGTCAGTTATATACAACATGATGATGGTTCCACTGTGTATTACTGTCAGTTATACACAACATGATGATGGTTCCACTGTGTATTACTGTCAGTTATATACAACATGATGATGGTTCCACTGTGTATTACTGTCAGTTATATACAACAACATGATGATGGTTCCACTGTGTATTACTGTCAGTTATATACAACATGATGATGGTTCCACTGTGTATTACTGTCAGTTATATACAACATGATGATGGTTCCACTGTGTATTACTGTCAGTTATATACAACAACATGATGATTGTTCCACTGTGTGTTACTATACTGAATGAACATTTATTTAAAATTAATATAATACATCAATACAATCAATTTAGCCTTAAGTAAATAATGAAACATGTTGAATTTGGTTTAAATAATGCAAAAACAAAGTGTTGGAGAAGAATGTAAAAGTGCAATATGTGTCATGTAAGAAAGCTAACGTTTAAGTTCCTTGCTCAGAACATGAGAACATATGAAAGCTGGTGGTTCCTTTTAACATGTCTTCAATATTCCCAGTTAAGAAGTTTTAGGTTGTATTTATTATAGGACTATTTCTCTCTATACCATTTGTATTTCATTATCCTTTGACTATTGGATGTTCTTATAGGCACTTTAGTATTGCAGTGTAATAATTTAGCTTCCGTCCATCTCCTCGCTCCTACCTGGGCTCGAACCAGCAACACAACGACAACAGCCACCATCGAAGCAGCATTACCCATGGAGAGCAAGGGAACAACCACTCCAAGTCTCAGAGCAAGTGACGTTTGAAACACTATTAGCACGCGCTAACTAGCTAGCCATTTCACATCGGTTACACCAGCCTCATCTCGGGAGTTAATAGGCTTGGAGTCATAAACAGCAGAGCTGCTGGCAAAACGCACAAAAGTGCTGTTTGAATGAATGCTTACTAGTCTGCTGCTGCCTACCACCACTCAGTCACATTCTTAGATACCTGTATGCCCAGTCAGATTATATGCAATGCAGGACACGCTTGATGAACTAGTAATATCATCAACCATGTGTTAACTAGTGATTATGTTAAGATTGTTTTTTATAAGACAAGTTTCATGCGAGCTAGCAACTGCCTTGACTTACTGCATTCGCGTAACAGGCAGTCTCCTTGTGGAGTGCAATGAGAGGCAGGTGGTTATGGCTTTGGACTAGTTAACTGTAAGGTTGCAAGATTGGCTCCCCCGAGTTGACAATGTGAACATCTGTCGTTCTGCCCCTGAACAGGGTAGTTAACCCACCGTTCCTAGGCCGTCATTGAAAGTAAGAATATGTTCTTAACTGACTTGCCCAGTTAAATAAAGATTAAATAGAAAAAAAATGAGTTATGAGTATAGCTGATAAGCACGCCCCTTTAAGAAATTATTTATGAATATAGCTGATAAGCACGCCCCTTTAAAAATGATTTATGAGTACAGCTGATAAGCACGCCCCTTTAAAATGATTTATGAGTATAGCTGATAAGCACGCCCCTTTAATAAATGATTTATGAATACAGCTGATAAGCACGCCCCTTTAAGAAATGATTTATGAGTATAGCTGATAAGCACGCCCCTTTAAAAATGATTTATGAGTATAGCTGATAAGCACGCCCCTTTAAGAAATGATTTATGAGTACAGCTGATAAGCACGCCCCTTTAAGAAAATGCACTATGGAGGTCAAACGGTGCCCCTTGGATTGATGATGAGCTGAGTAATGAAGTGATTTAATGTTATTACGCCAAAAAAAGTAGCAGATAAATCTGGCACTCTGTTTGGTAAGGAAAATTATTGTAAATGAAGAAATCGGGTGACCAAGCTAAACAAAGAAAACTGTGGTGAACATTGAACACTATTATGGGTAGGAATTTGAACATGTCTGCCTCTTTTGTTGAATCAGAGAGTATATTTATTACAAAACTACATGATATCGTAAACTAGAAAGGGAAGAGACAGAAAGGGAAGAGGTAGAAAGGGAAGAGGTAGAAAGGGAAGAGACAGAAAGGGAAGAGACAGAAAGGGAAGAGCCAGAAAGGGAAGAGGTAGAAAGGGAAGAGGTAGAAAGGGAAGAGACAGAAAGGGAAGAGGTAGAAAGGGAAGAGGTAGAAAGGGAAGAGGTAGAAAGGGAAGAGACAGAAAGGGAAGAGACAGAAAGGGAAGAGCCAGAAAGGGAAGAGGTAGAAAGGGAAGAGCCAGAAAGGGAAGAGACAGAAAGGGAAGAGACAGAAATGGAAGAGACAGAAAGGGAAGAGCCAGAAAGGGAAGAGACAGAAAGGGAAGAGACAGAAATGGAAGAGACAGAAAGGGAAGAGCCAGAAAGGGAAGAGACAGAAAGGGAAGAGGTAGAAAGGGAAGAGACAGAAAGGGAAGAGACAGAAAGGGAAGAGACAGAAAGAGAAGAGGTAGAAAGGGAAGAGACAGAAAGGGAATGAGACAGAAAGGGAAGAGACAGAAAGGGAAGAGACAGAAAGGGAAGAGGTAGAAAGGGAAGAGACGGAAAGGGAAGAGGTAGAAAGGGAAGAGACAGAAAGGGAAGAGACAGAAAGGGAAGAGACAGAAATGGAAGAGACAGAAAGGGAAGAGCCAGAAAGGGAAGAGGTAGAAAGGGAAGAGACAGAAAGGGAAGAGACAGAAAGGGAAGAGACAGAAAGAGAAGAGGTAGAAAGGGAAGAGACAGAAAGGGAAGAGACAGAAAGGGAAGAGACAGAAAGGGAAGAGACAGAAAGGGAAGAGACAGAAAGGGAAGAGGTAGAAAGGGAAGAGACAGAAAGGGAAGAGACAGAAAGGGAAGAGACAGAAAGGGAAGAGGTAGAAAGGGAAGAGACAGAAAGGGAAGAGGTAGAAAGGGAAGAGGTAGAAAGGGAAGAGGTAGAAAGGGAAGAGACAGAAAGGGAAGAGACAGAAAGGGAAGAGACAGAAAGGGAAGAGACAGAAAGGGAAGAGGTAGAAAGGGAAGAGACAGAAAGGGAAGAGACAGAAAGGGAAGAGGTAGAAAGGGAAGAGACAGAAAGGGAAGAGGTAGAAAGGGAAGAGACAGAAAGGGAAGAGACAGAAAGGGAAGAGGTAGAAAGTGAAGAGGTAGAAAGGGAAGAGACAGAAAGGGAAGAGACAGAAAGGGAAGAGGTAGAAAGGGAAGAGACAGAAAGGGTAGAGGTAGAAAGGGAAGAGGTAGAAAGGGAAGAGACAGAAAGGGAAGAGACAGAAAGGGAAGAGACAGAAAGGGAAGAGGTAGAAAGGGAAGAGACAGAAAGGGTAGAGGTAGAAAGGGAAGAGGTAGAAAGGGAAGAGGTAGAAAGGGAAGAGGTAGAAAGGGAAGAGACAGAAAGGGAAGAGACAGAAAGGGAAGAGGTAGAAAGTGAAGAGGTAGAAAGGGAAGAGACAGAAAGGGAAGAGACAGAAAGGGAAGAGGTAGAAAGGGAAGAGGTAGAAAGGGAAGAGACAGAAAGGGAAGAGACAGAAAGGGAAGAGGTAGAAAGTGAAGAGGTAGAAAGGGAAGAGGTAGAAAGGGAAGAGGTAGAAAAGGAAGAGACAGAAAGGGAAGAGGTAGAAAGGGAAGAGACAGAAAGGGAAGAGACAGAAAGGGAAGAGGTAGAAAGTGAAGAGGTAGAAAGGGAAGAGGTAGAAAGGGAAGAGGTAGAAAGGGAAGAGACAGAAAGGGAAGAGGTAGAAAGGGAAGAGGTAGAAAGGGAAGAGGTAGAAAGGGAAGAGACAGAAAGGGAAGAGGTAGAAAGGGAAGAGGTAGAAAGGGAAGAGGTAGAAAGGGAAGAGACAGAAAGGGAAGAGACAGAAAGGGAAGAGGTAGAAAGTGAAGAGGTAGAAAGGGAAGAGGTAGAAAGGGAAGAGGTAGAAAGGGAAGAGACAGAAAGGGAAAAGGTAGAAAGGGAAGAGGTAGAAAGGGAAGAGGTAGAAAGGGAAGAGGTAGAAAGGGAAGAGGTAGAAAGGGAAGAGACAGAAAGGGAAGAGACAGAAAGGGAAGAGGCAGAAAGGGAAGGGAAGAGACAGAAAGGGAAGAGGTAGAAAGGGAAGAGGTAGAAAGGGAAGAGACAGAAAGGATGTTGTTGCCTCTTTCATATGATAAGTCACCTGCTACAGATAATGACACCAAATTGCTTAGTTACAACTAACCAAATATCTACACCAATCTCTCATATTTTTAATAAATGCTTGATGTATGGGGTGGGCCCAGAATACAAAGAAGGGCATTCTACGAGTACGGTCTTAGCACAAATGACAGATGATTGGTTAAAGAGTATGAGTGACAGGAAGTTAGTTGGTGCAGTGTTGCTGGATTTCAGTGCTGCTTTTGATGTAATTGATCATGAACTGTTATTAGGTAATCATTAGGTAATCATTATTAGGTAATCATCCCAGGTAGTTGGTTCAACCATGGTATTTCCTGTCCCAGGTAGTTGGACATGTTCAACCATGGTATTTCCTGTCCCAGGTAGTTGGTTCAACCACGGTGTTTCCTGTCCCAGGTAGTTGGACATGTTCAACCATGGTATTTCCTGTCCCAGGTAGTTGGACATGTTCAACCACGGTATTTCCTGTCCCAGGTAGTTGGACATGTTCAACCATGGTATTTCCTGTTCCAGGTAGTTGGACATGTTCAACCATGGTATTTCCTGTTCCAGGTAGTTGGTTCAACCATGGTATTTCCTGTCCCAGGTAGTTGGTTCAACCATGGTATTTCCTGTCCCAGGTAGTTGGTTCAACCATGGTATTTCCTGTCCCAGGTAGTTGGACATGTTCAACCATGGTATTTCCTGTTCCAGGTAGTTGGACATGTTCAACCATGGTATTTCCTGTTCCAGGTAGTTGGTTCAACCATGGTATTTCCTGTCCCAGGTAGTTGGTTCAACCATGGTATTTCCTGTCCCAGGTAGTTGGTTCAACCATGGTATTTCCTGTCCCAGGTAGTTGGACATGTTCAACCATGGTATTTCCTGTTCCAGGTAGTTGGACATGTTCAACCATGGTATTTCCTGTTCCAGGTAGTTGGTTCAACCATGGTATTTCCTGTCCCAGGTAGTTGGTTCAACCATGGTATTTCCTGTCCCAGGTAGTTGGACATGATCAACCATGGTATTTCCTGTCCCAGGTAGATGGTTCAACCATGGTGTTTCCTGTCCCAGGTAGTTGGACATGTTCAACCATGGTATTTCCTGTCCCAGGTAGATGGTTCAAACATGGTATTTCCTGTCCCAGGTAGTTGGTTCAACCGTGGTATTTCCTGTCCCAGGTAGTTGGTTCAACCATGGTGTTTCCTGTCCCAGGTAGTTGGACATGTTCAACCATGGTATTTCCTGTCCCAGGTAGATGGTTCAACCATGGTGTTTCCTGTCCCAGGTAGTTGGACATGTTCAACCATGGTATTTCCTGTCCCAGGTAGATGGTTCAAACATGGTATTTCCTGTCCCAGGTAGTTGGTTCAACCGTGGTATTTCCTGTCCCAGGTAGTTGGTTCAACCATGGTATTTCCTGTCCCAGGTAGTTGGTTCAACCATGGTATTTCCTGTCCCAGGTAGTTGGTTCAACCACGGTATTTCCTGTCCCAGGTAGTTGGACATGTTCAACCATGGTATTTCCTGTTCCGGGTAGTTGGTTCAACCATGGTATTTCCTGTTCCAGGTAGTTGGTTCAACCACGGTATTTCCTGTTCCAGGTAGTTGGACATGTTCAACCATGGTATTTCCTGTTCCAGGTAGTTGGACATGTTCAACCATGGTATTTCCTGTTGGCTGAGCTACAGCAGTGTTTGTTAGACCATGAGATATCTGTGTTGGAAGGTGGCCAAGCTACAGCCATCATCTCGGCTTTTTCCTGTTCTTAGCTCTATTCCGCTAATTTTTATCCTAAACAACTCCCTAGTCCTTACTGATGACAAGCATACCCATAACATGATGCAGTCAACACCATGCTTGAAAATATGAAGATACTCAGTGATGTGTTGTGTTGGATTTGCCCCCCAAGAATAATGCGTTGTATTCAGGACAAAAAAAGGGACTGTTTGCCTTAATGCAAACAGGATGCATGTTTTGGAGTATTTTTCTTGTAATGAGGTCTGTGTGTAGCTGGTTAGGAGTCAGGCGCAGGAAAGCAGATATGAGTAAATAAACATACTTTACTCAACATAAATCAATGCAATACAAAAGAGAGCCCGCAATAACGGACCTTCCTACATAGAAAGAATCACTCACAGCCACCCATGGGGGAACAGAGGGTTAAATAATGGGAATTGAAACCAGGTGTGGAAAACAAAGACAAAACAAATGGAAAATGAAAAGTGGATCGCCCGTGACGCCGACCGTCGCCTTCTGCTTCTTTCTTTTCCCTCAGTCATTTCTTCTTTATATTTATAGGTTTATATTGTGCAGTAGCAACAATGTAGTAGATACAATGTGCTCAATTTTATCCTATCACAGCCACTAACTGTTTTTAAATTAACTATTGGCCTCATGATGAAATCCCTGAGCGGTCTCGAACTTCTTTCCACCCTCTTCTCTCCTCTCTCCTATTTTCTATTTTCTCTCTCTGTGTAACCTACAATACATTTAGTCTCCTCTCTCTCCTCTCTGTTGTCTCTCTTCTCTTCTCTCTCCTCTGTCATTTCTCCTCTCTTCCAATACTGTTCCAGAAGTCTAGTATCCTGAATTTCCACAAATAGCTCACCCCACCCCTCAATTGCTAGATACATCTAATTAACCAATTACTAGCTACCTGTAAATGGCTAAATGTTTTTGCTCTTCAGTTCTCCTC
The DNA here is from genome assembly GCF_036934945.1 of Oncorhynchus masou masou. Classification (NCBI taxonomy): domain Eukaryota; kingdom Metazoa; phylum Chordata; class Actinopteri; order Salmoniformes; family Salmonidae; genus Oncorhynchus; species Oncorhynchus masou. The sequence goes on along the minus strand of NC_088223.1, from coordinate 2,680,705 downwards.
ATGTTTTGAGACCTATCTTTGTAGCAGAGTGCTGAGCATAGCAGTTCTTTCTCTACCTCTCTTTCGCACTGTCTTTCCCTGCTCTCTCTCCCTCTCTCCCTCTGTTTTCCCCTAATCTCACTCCCTCTCTCCCTCTGTTTTCCCCTAATCTTACTCACTCTCTTCCTCTGTTTTCCCCTAATCTCACTCCCTCTTTCCCTCTGTTTTCCCCTAATCTCAATCACTCTCTCCCTCTGTTTTCCCCCAATCTCACTCCCTCTGTTTTCCCCTAATCTCACTCCTCTGATTTCTCCTAATCTCACTCCCTCTCTCCCTCTGTTTTTCCCTATTGTCACTCCCTCTCTCCATCTGTTTTCCCCTACTCTCTCCCCCTCTTTACCTCTCTCTTTCACTAATCCCTTTGTCCTTGTGTCCCTACTAGCTGCAGTCAGTCTTTAATTACTTGGAAAAGAGCTCTTTAGTCATGGATCACTGCTTAACCTTTCCTTATGCAGACACTCTAGGGCAGAGATTGTCACTGCCTCTCCATCTCTCCATCCTTCCATCACTCCATCCCTCCATCCCTCTCTATCCCTCCATCGCCCTCATCCCTCCATCACTCCATCCCTCCATCCCTCTCTATCCTTCTCTAGCCCTCTCCATCCCTCTCCATCCCTCTCTAGCCCTCTCCATCCCTCTTCATCCCTCCATCCCTCTTTATCCCTCCATCCCTCCATCCCTCCATCCGTCCATCCCTCTCCATCCCTCTCTAGCCCTCTCCATCCCTCTTCATCGCTCCATCCCTCTCCATCTCTCTCCATCCCACCATCCCTCCATCCCTCTCTATCCTCTCCATCCCAGCATAAGTCCATCCCTCTCCATCCCTCCATCCCTCCATCCCTCTCCATCCCTCGTTCCCTCCATCACTCTATCACTCCATCTCTCTCCATCGCTCCACTCCTCTCCATCCCTCCACTCCTCTCCATCCCTCCATCTCTCCATCCCTCTCCATCTCTCCATCCCTCTCCATCCCTCCATCCCTCTCCATCCCTCCATTCCTCTCCATCACTCTATCACTTCATCCCTCCATCCACTCCTCTCCATCCCTCCATCCCTCTCCATCCCTCCATCACTCCATCCCTCCATCACTCCAACCCTCCATCCCTCCATCACTCCATCCCTCCACCCCTTCACCCCTCTCCATCCCTCTCCACCCATTCATCCTTCCATCACTCTCCATCCCTCCATCCCTCTCCATCCCTCCATCACTCCATCCCTCCATCACTCCATCCCTCTCCATCCATCTCATGCCACCATCCCTCCATCACTCTCATGCCACCATCCCTCTCCATCCCTCCATCCCTCCATCACTCTCATGCCACCATCCCTCTCCATCCCTCCATCCCTCCATCACTCTCATGCCACCATCCCTCTCCATCCCTCCATCACTCTCATGCTACCATCCCTCTCCATCCCTCCATCACTCTCATGCCACCATCCCTCTCCATCCTTCCATCCCTCCATCCATCCATCCCTCCATCCCTCCATCACTCTCATGCCACCATCCCTCTCCATCCTTCCATCCCTCCATCCATCCATCCCTCCATCCTCCATCACTCTCATGCCACCATCCCTCTCCATCCCTCCATCCCTCCATCACTCCATCCCTCTCCATCCCTCCATCACTCCATCACTCTCATGCCACCATCCCTCTCCATCCCTCCACCCCTCCATCTTCTAGATCTTCAAATACAATCATTTCTGCCTGTCTTGTCTCTCCTCCTGGTCTGTCTGCCTGTCTGGTCTCTCCTCCTGGTCTGTCTGCCTGTCTTGTCTCTCCTCCTGGTCTGTCTGCCTGTCTGGTCTCTCCTCCTGGTCTGTCTGCCTGTCTAGTCTCTCCTCGTGGTTTGTCTGCCTGTCTGGTCTCTCCTCCTGGTCTGTCTGCCTGCCGGGTCTCTCCTCCTGGTCTGTCTGCCTGTCTTGTCTCTCCTCTTGGTCTGTCTGCCTGTCTGGTCTCTCCTCCTGGTCTGTCTGCCTGCCTGGTCTCTCCTCCTGGTCTGTCTGCCTGCCTGGTCTCTCCTCCTGGTCTGTCTGCCTGCCTGGTCTCTCCTCCTGGTCTGTCTGCCTGTCTGGTCTCTCCTCCTGGTCTGTGTGCCTGCCTGGTCTCTCCTCCTGGTTTACTCTGTTTGTCTGAGAGAGGACATAGCCTTCTACAAGGCACTACCTAGTATGTGTCTGCGTGTGTCTACTCCTCCCACAGAATGAGAAAAAATATATATTACCATGAGATAATACATACCATCTATTACCATGATGTAGCATACCATCTATTACCATGATGTAACATAGCATCTATTACCATGATGTAACATATGATATACTACCATGATGTAGCATACCATCTATTACCATGATAAAACATACCATTTATTACCATGATGTAAGATACCATCTATTACCATGAGATAAAACATACCATCTATTACCATGATAAAACATACCATCTATTACCATGATGTAACATACCATCTATTACCATGATGTAGCATACCATCTATTACCATGAGATACAAAATACCATCTATAACCATGATAAAACATACCATTTATTACCATGATGTAACATACCATATATTACCATGAGATAAAACATACCATTTATTACCATGATGTAACATATCATCTATTACCATGATGTAACATACCATCTATTACCATGATGTAGCATACCATCTATTACCATGAGATACAACATACCATCTATAACCATGATAAAACATACCATTTATGACCATGATGTAACATACCATCTATTACCATGAGATAAAACATACCATCTATTACCATGATGTAGCATACCATCTATTACCATGATGTAACATAGCATCTATTACCATTTTGTAACATACCATCTATTACCATGATGTAGGATACCATCTACTACCATGATGTAGCATACCATCTACTACCATGATGTAGCATATCATCTATTACCATGATGTAACATACCATCTATTACCATGATGTAGCATACCATCTATTACCATGAGATACAACATACCATCTATAACCATGATAAAACATACCATATATTACCATGATGTAACATACCATCTATTACCATGAGATAAAACATACCATTTATTACCATGATGTAACATACCATCTATTACCATGAGATAAAACATACCATCTATTACCATGATGTAACATACCATATATTACCATGATGTAGCATACCATCTATTGCCATGATGTAACATACCATATATTACCATGATGTAGCATACCATCTATTACCATGATTTAACATACCATCTATTACCATGATGTAGCATACCATCTATTACCATGATGTAGCATACCATCTATTACCATGATGTAACATACCATATATTACCATGATGTAGCATACCATATATTACCATGATGTAGCATACCATATATTACCATGATGTAGCATACCATCTATTACCATGATGTAGCATACCATTTATTACCATGATGTAACATACCATATATTACCATGATGTAACATATCATCTATTACCATGATGTAACATACCATCTATTACCATGATGTAGCATACCATCTATTACCATGATGTAGCATACCATCTATTACCATGATGTAGCATACCATTTATTACCATGATGTAACATATCATCTATTACCATGATGTAACATACCATATATTACCATGATGTAGCATACCATATATTACCATGATGTAGCATACCATCTATTACCATGATGTAGCATACCATTTATTACCATGATGTAACATATCATCTATTACCATGATGTAACATACCATCTATTACCATGAGATAAAACATACCATCTATTACCATGATGTAATATACCATATATTACCATGATGTAGCATACCATGTATTACCATGATTTAACATACCATCTATTACCATGATGTAGCATACCATCTATTACCATGATGTAGCATACCATCTATTACCATGATGTAGCATACCCTCTATTACCATGATGTAGCATATCATCTACTACCATGATGTAACATACCATTTATTACCATGATAAAACATACCATCTATTACCATGATGTAACATACCATCTATTACCATGATATAAAACATACCATCTATTACCATGATGTAGCATACCATCTATTACCATGATGCAGCATACCATCTATTACCATGATGTAACATACCATCTATTACCATGATATAAAACATACCATCTACTACCATGATGTAAAATACCATCTATTACCATGAGATAAAACATACCATCTATTACCATTATATAAAACATACCATCTATTACCATGATGTAACATACCATCTATTACCATGATGTAGCATACCATCTATTACCATGATGTAGCATACCATCTATTACCATGATGTAGCATACCATCTATTACCATGATGTAGCATACCCTCTATTACCATGATGTAGCATATCATCTACTACCATGATGTAACATATCATCTACTACCATGATGTAACATACCATATATCACCATGATATAACATACCATCTATTACCATGATGTACCATACCATCTATTACCATGATGTAGCATACCATCTATTACCATGATGTAGCATACCATCTACTACCATGATATAAAACATACCATCTACTACCATGATGTAAAATACCATCTATTACCATGAGATAAAACATACCATCTATTACCATTATATAAAACATACCATCTATTACCATGATGTAACATACCGTCTATTACCATGATGTAACATACCATCTATTACCATGAGATAAAACATACCATCTATTACCATGATGTAGCATACCATCTACTACCATGATGTAGCATACCATCTATTACCATGATGTAACATACCATCTATTACCATTATATAAAACATACCATCTATTACCATGATGTAGCATACCATCTATTACCATGATGTAACATACCATCTATTACCATTATATAAAACATACCATCTATTACCATGATGTAGCATACCATCTACTACCATGATATAAAACATACCATCTACTACCATGATGTAAAATACCATCTATTACCATGAGATAAAACATACCATCTTTTACCATGATGTAGCATACCATCTATCACCATAATGTAACATACCATTTATTACCATGATGTAACATACCATCTATTACCATGAGATAAAACATACCATCTTTTACCATGATGTAGCATATCATCTATTACCATGATGTAACATACCATCTATTACCATGAGATAAAACATACCATCTTTTACCATGATGTAGCATATCATCTATTACCATGATGTAGCATACCATCTATTACCATGATGTAGCATACCATCTATTACCATGAGATAAAACATACCATCTATTACCATGATGTAACATACGTAGTCATCACTACTATTTTATTATTCAGTTAATCTCCAAACCTGAATGTTTCTCTACCAGCTTCCTTTTCAAACTGGGCTGCAAGTGTCCTCACATAGAAGGTGTTCCCTCAACGTGGGCTCAACTGCATAGGTAGAAGGTGTTCCCTCAACGAGGGCTCAACTGCATATGTAGAAGGTGTTCACTCAACGAGGGCTCAACTGCATAGGTAGAAGGTGTTCACTCAACGTGGGCTCAACTGCATAGGTAGAAGATGTTCCCTCAATTTGGGCTCAACTGCATATGTAGAAGGTGTTCACTCAACGTGGGCTCAACATATGTCACTGTGTAATTGCCTTGGACGTTTGCAGAACAGCTGAACACAGTGAAGGCAGAGAGGAACATGGGGGCTGTAATCGAGTGCCACTGCAGTCAATAAGTGTCAACACTGGTCATTTACCATCAGCACTATGTAGGCTGTTACCGCTTCATACACACACACACGCACACACTCACACCCTCACACAAACACTCATACTCAAACACACACCCTCACTCACTCACAAACATACACACAAATGCACACACGCATTTGCGCGCACGCACACACTCACACCCTCACACAAACACTCAAACAAACACCCTCACTCACTCAGGAACATACACACAAATGCACACACGCACTTGCGCACACACACACACACACACACACACACACACACACACACTAACTCTTTACCTCACAAAAACATGGCTGTGCGGTTGATCACTGATGTTAAAGGGTGGGCTGTCAGACAGGTGTTTTAGTGTTCTGAGAGGAAATGTCATAGACAGGAATCCACAGTGAACTAATTAGAGGGTCTTTATTTATTATCAGTCTTTATTTGAATAATGCTCTCAGTAATTAATGGAATATCATGGCCCACAACACATTATGAACATAGTCAAATCAATGGAGGAGAGAGAGAGAGAGAGAGAGAGAGAGAGAGAGAGAGAGAGAGAGAGAGAGAGAGAGAGAGAGAGAGAGAGAGAGAGAGAGAGAGAGAGAGAGAGAGAGAGAGAGAGAGAGAGAGAGAGAGAGAAGCCTTCCCAGAAGAGTGGAGGCTGTTATAGCAGCAATGTTCCAACATCTAGTGGAAATCCTTCACAGAAGAGTGGAGGCTGTTATAGCAGCAATGTTCCAACATCTAGTGGAAAGCCTTCCCAGAAGAGTGGAGGCTGTTATAGCAGCAATGTTCCTACATCTAGTGGAAAGCCTTCCCAGAAGAGTGGAGGCTGTTATAGCAGCAATGTTCCAACATCTAGTGGAAAGCCTTCCCAGAAGAGTGGAGGCTGTTATAGCAGCAATGTTCCAACATCTAGTGGAAAACCTTCCCAGAAGAGTGGAGGCTGTTATAGCAGCAATGTTCCAACATCTAGTGGAAAGCCTTCCCAGAAAGAGTGGAGGCTGTTATAGAAGCAATGTTCCAACATCTAGTGGAAAGCCTTCCCAGAAGAGTGGAGGCTGTTATAGCAGCAATGTTCCAACATCTAGTGGAAAGCCTTCCCAGAAGAGTGGAGGCTGTTATAGAATGCATTAATGCCCATCATTTTGGAATGAGATTTTGGATGGGCAAGTGTCCACATACTTTTGGTACGTAGGCATCTGTCAACATTATCCAAGCCTGGATAATGCATAAAAACATGTGGGACTCCATTACACATCAAATCAAATGTTATTTGTCACATGCGCCGAATACAACAGGTGTAGACCTTACAGTGAAGTGCTTACTTACAAGCCCTTAACCAACAGGTGTAGACCTTACAGTGAAGTGCTTACTTACAAGCCCTTAACCAACAGTAGTAGACCTTACAGTGAAATGCTGAATACAACAGTAGTAGACCTTACAGTGAAATGCTGAATACAACAGTAGTAGACCTTACAGTGAAATGCTGAATACAACAGGTGTAGTAGACCTTACAGTGAAATGCTGAATACAACAGGTGTAGTAGACCTTACAGTGAAATGCTGAATACAACAGGTGTAGTAGACCTCACAGTGAAATGCTGAATACAACAGTAGTAGACCTTACAGTGAAATGCTGAATACAACAGGTGTAGTAGACCTCACAGTGAAATGCTGAATACAACAGGTGTAGTAGACCTTACAGTGAAATGCTGAATACAACAGGTGTAGTAGACCTTACAGTGAAATGCTGAATACAACAGGGGTAGGTAGACCTTACAGTGAAATGCTGAATACAACAGGTGTAGTAGACCTTACAGTGAAATGCCGAATACAACAGGTGTAGTAGACCTCACAGTGAAATGCTGAATACAACAGGTGTAGTAGACCTTACAGTGAAATGCTGAATACAACAGTAGTAGACCTCACAGTGAAATGCTGAATACAACAGGTGTAGTAGACCTCACAGTGAAATGCTGAATACAACAGGTGTAGTAGACCTCACAGTGAAATGCTGAATACAACAGGTGTAGTAGACCTTACAGTGAGATGCTGAAAACAACAGGTGTAGTAGACCTTATAGTGAAATGCTGAATACAACAGGTGTAGTAGACCTCACAGTGAAATGCTGAATACAACAGGTGTAGTAGACCTCACAGTGAAATGCTGAATACAACAGGTGTAGTAGACCTCACAGTGAAATGCTGAATACAACAGTAGTAGACCTCACAGTGAAATGCTGAATACAACAGGTGTAGTAGACCTCACAGTGAAATGCTGAATACAACAGGTGTAGTAGACCATACAGTGAAATGCTGAATACAACAGGTGTAGTAGACCTTACAGTGAAATGCCGAATACAACAGGTGTAGTAGACCTCACAGTGAAATGATGAATACAACAGGTGTAGTAGACCTTACAGTGAAATGCTGAATACAACAGGTGTAGTAGACCTTACAGTGAAATGCTGAATACAACAGGTGTAGTAGACCTCACAGTGAAATGCTGAATACAACAGGTGTAGTAGACCTCACAGTGAAATGCTGAATACAACAGGTGTAGTAGACCTTACAGTGAAATGCTGAATACAACAGGTGTAGTAGACCTTACAGTGAAATGCTGAATACAACAGGTGTAGTAGACCTCACAGTGAAATGCTGAATACAACAGTAGTAGACCTTACAGTGAAATGCTGAATACAACAGTAGTAGACCTCACAGTGAAATGCTGAATACAACAGGTGTAGTAGACCTCACAGTGAAATGCTGAATACAACAGGTGTAGTAGACCTCACAGTGAAATGCTGACTACAACAGGTGTAGTAGACCTCACAGTGAAATGCTGAATACAACAGTAGTAGACCTCACAGTGAAATGCTGAATACAACAGGTGTAGTAGACCTCACAGTGAAATGCTGAATACCACAGGTGTAGTAGACCTGACAGTGAAATGCTGAATACAACAGGTGTAGTAGACCTTACAGTGAAATGCTGAATACAACAGGTGTAGTAGACCTTACAGTGAAATGCTGAATACAACAGTAGTAGACCTCACAGTGAAATGCTGAATACAACAGTAATAGTAGACCTCACAGTGAAATGCTGAATACAACAGGTGTAGTAGACCTCACAGTGAAATGCTGAATACAACAGGTGTAGTAGACCTCACAGTGAAATGCTGAATACAACAGGTGTAGTAGACCTCACAGTGAAATGCTGAATACAACAGGTGTAGTAGACCTCACAGTGAAATGCTGAATACCACAGGTGTAGTAGACCTGACAGTGAAATGCTGAATACAACAGGTGTAGTAGACCTTACAGTGAAATGCTGAATACAACAGTAATAGTAGACCTTACAGTGAAATGCTGAATACAACAGGTGTAGTAGACCTTACAGTGAAATGCTGAATACAACAGGTGTAGTAGACCTCACAGTGAAATGCTGAATACAACAGGTGTAGTAGACCTCACAGTGAAATGCTGAATACAACAGGTGTACTAGACCTTACAGTGAAATGCTGAATACAACAGGTGTAGTAGACCTTACAGTGAAATGCTGAATACAACAGGTGTAGTAGACCTCACAGTGAAATGCTGAATACAACAGTAGTAGACCTTACAGTGAAATGCTGAATACAACAGGTGTAGTAGACCTTACAGTGAAATGCTGAATACAACAGGTGTAGTAGACCTTACAGTGAAATGCTGAATACAACAGGTGTAGTAGACCTCACAGTGAAATGCTGAATACAACAGGTGTAGTAGACCTTACAGTGAAATGCTGAATACAACAGGTGTAGTAGACCTCACAGTGAAATGCTGAATACAACAGGTGTAGTAGACCTTACAGTGAAATGCTGAATACAACAGGTGTAGTAGACCTCACAGTGAAATGCTGAATACAACAGGTGTAGTAGACCTCACAGTGAAATGCTGAATACCACAGGTGTAGTAGACCTCACAGTGAAATGCTGAATACAACAGGTGTAGTAGATCTCACAGTGAAATGCTGAATACAACAGGTGTAGTAGACCTTACAGTGAAATGCTGAATACAACAGTAATAGTAGACCTCACAGTGAAATGCTGAATACAACAGGTGTAGTAGACCTCACAGTGAAATGCTGAATACCACAGGTGTAGTAGACCTCACAGTGAAATGCTGAATACAACAGGTGTAGTAGACCTCACAGTGAAATGCTGAATACAACAGGTGTAGTAGACCTTACAGTGAAATGCTGAATACAACAGTAATAGTAGACCTTACAGTGAAATGCTGAATACAACAGGTGTAGTAGACCTTACAGTGAAATGCTGAATACAACAGGTGTAGTAGACCTCACAGTGAAATGCTGAATACAACAGGTGTAGTAGACCTCACAGTGAAATGCTGAATACAACAGGTGTACTAGACCTTACAGTGAAATGCTGAATACAACAGGTGTAGTAGACCTCACAGTGAAATGCTGAATACAACAGGTGTAGTAGACCTCACAGTGAAATGCTGAATACAACAGTAGTAGACCTTACAGTGAAATGCTGAATACAACAGGTGTAGTAGACCTTACAGTGAAATGCTGAATACAACAGGTGTAGTAGACCTCACAGTGAAATGCTGAATACAACAGGTGTAGTAGACCTCACAGTGAAATGCTGAATACAACAGGTGTAGTAGACCTCACAGTGAAATGCTGAATACAACAGGTGTAGTAGACCTTACAGTGAAATGCTGAATACAACAGGTGTAGTAGACCTTACAGTGAAGTGCTGAATACAACAGGTGTAGTAGACCTCACTGTGAAATGCTGAATACAACAGGTATAGTAGACCTCACAGTGAAATGCTGAATACAACAGGTGTAGTAGACCTCACAGTGAAATGCTGAATACAACAGGTGTAGTAGACCTTACAGTGAAATGCTGAATACAACTGGTATAGTAGACCGTACAGTTATAGTTGTTCGTACAATCATTAGATATTGTAGTACAAAATATCTGATACATTTCGTTATGCTACTACGCGTAAATACATCACTGTAAAAGGACTAGTAGAGAGAATACTACAGACACAGTGGAATCACTGAACAAAATATGACATTTATTGATGAAATGCAATTAAATCACAACATGGGTTTCTTTGAATCAAAGCTAAAATAATTAGCTACAAAAAAAGAAAAAAACTACAGTAAAACATCACTGCAGTGTTCCTCACCTGGCTTACTGTAAAACATCACTGCAGTGTTCCTCACCTGGCTTACTGTAAAACATCACTGCAGTGTTCCTCACATGGCTTACTGTAAAACATCACTGCAGTGTTCCTCACCTGGCTTACTGTAAAACATCACTGCAGTGTTCCTCACCTGGCTTACTGTAAAACATCACTGCAGTGTTCCTCACCTGGCTTACTGTAAAACATCACTGCAGTGTTCCTCACCTGGCTTCCTCACAGTCTCTAGAGTTTACAGAGAATGGTGCGATAAACAAAACACATTCAGTGAGCGGCAGTTCTGTGGGCTAAAACACTTGTTAATGAGAGAGGTCAGAGGAGAATGTCCAGACTCATTCAAGCTAACAGAAAGGCCACAAATGTTCAAATAACAGCTGTTTAAAACAGTGGTGTGCAGAATGACATCTCTTAACGTACAACACCGTGAATAATTCAGGCTGTTGTGGAGGCAAAAGGGGGTCCTACCCAGACTAGACAGGTTTACCTTAAAAAGTGGCCGGTGAGTGTACAGTAATGTCAAATCTGAAAACACGGTCTGGAAAAGTGGTACATGGGACCATAGAAACAGTGTCTGATAAAGAATGATGATGAAATATTACATCCATATATAATGTAGTCCAGTTGGTTCATGTTCCACGGTCATTGGTGTCAATGGATCTCGTTATCCTGAAACTTTCATGATCTAAACATGGAATATTGTTTTGTCAGTTTCCATAAAACTATACATTAAGAGTAACGCAACAGTTACTTATCATTTTGATCGGTTGTATCCATTGATAGTGAGATCATTGTAATGAAATGAATAGACAGTCCTCTCAGATGTAATGTGTGATTTGCATTTTGTAATGGTAATACTTTGATGTTAATAAGTTGTGTCATTTTGAACAGGTGATTTTAGTTCCATGAACAAACTGTCAGGACCCGGTTTCGAACCTGGGTCTCCAGAGTGAGAAACAGTCACTTAACCAACTGAGCCACGAATAGACAGCAGAAGCCAGAAGATGAGGCAGACACAGCAGTACTTAAGACGGTGTATTTAATAAAGAAAAAATCCTAAAATACAAAAATGGCAAATCCAAAAGGTGGTAGGTAAAACACAAAAGAACTCAAAAGAAACTCACCAAAAATAAACAAAAACAAAAAACCACAAGAACGTCACCCGGAATCGACAAGAGCACACAGAACACTAGGGCAGGGTGCTAACATACAAACACAGAGCACAGAACTGAGGGAAACAAAGGGTTTAAATACAATCAGGGGAAACGAGACACAGGTGCAAACAATAATGGGGATCAAGGGAAAAACACAGGGACAAAAAGCACAATGGGGACATCTACTGACAAAAACCCGGAACAACCCTGGCCAAATCCTGACACAAACTATCTTAGCTTTATGTGTATTGTCTCCAAGCAATTGGAAAAAGTGTTAGAGTTTTGAAAAATGTGCATTTTGATCATTGGTTGTGAGTTTTGTGTCTAGAGTTTTGAAAAATGACATCAAGGTTCCGAAATTAGTGCCACAGTGATTGTAAAAAACTGTAAAGTGGCTATGCATAGATAATAACAGATATTAGCAGCAGCGTGGAGGGGGTGACAATGTAAATAGCCTAGGTAGTCATTTGATTAGCAGTTCAGCAGTCTTATGGCTTGGGGGTAGAAGCTGTTTAGAAGCCTCTTGGAGCTAGACTTGATGCTCCGGTACCGCTTGCCATGGGGTAGCAGAGAGAACAGTCTATGACTAGGGTGACTGGAGTCTTTGGCAATTTTTAGAGCCTTCCTCTGACACCGCCTGATATAGAGGTCCTGGATGACAGGAAGCTTGGCCCCAGTGATGTACTGGGCCGTACCCACTACCCTCTGTAGTGCCTTGTGGTCGGAGGCCAAGCAGTTGCCATACCGGCCAGTGATGCAACCCATCAGGATGCTCTCGATAGTGCAGATGTAAAACCTATTGAGTATCTGAGGATCCATGCCAAATTTTTTCAGTCTCCTGAGGGGGAATAGGTTTTGTCATGCCCTCTTCACAACTGTCTTGGTGTGCTTGGACCATGTTAGTTTGTGGGTGATGTGGACACTGGGGAACTAGAAGCTCTCAACCTGCTCCAGTAAAGCCCCGCCAATGAGAATGGGGGCGTGCTCGGTCCTCTGTTTCCTGTAGTCCACACTCATCTCCTTTGTCTTGAGCACGTTGAGGGAGAGGTTGTTATCCTGGCACCACACTGCCAGGTATCTGACAGGAGGGGACTGAGCACGCACCCCTGAGGGGCACCCTGTGTTGAGGACCAGTGTGGCGGATGTATTGTTGACTACCCTTACCACCTGGGGGTGGCCCGTCAGGAAGTCCAGGAACCAGTTGCAGAGGGAGGTGTTTAGTCCCAGGGTCCTTAGCTTATTGATGAGTTTTGAGGGCACTATGGTATTGAATGCTGAGCTGTAGTCAATGAATAGCATTCTCACCTAGGTGTTCCTTTTGTCCAGGTAGGAAAGGGCAGTGTGGAGCTCAATAGAGATTTAATCATCTGTGGATCAGTTGGGTCTAGGGTGGGTCTAGGGTTTCTGTTATAATTGTGTAGTTGTGAGCCATGACCAGCCTTTCAAAGCATTTCATGGATACAGACGTGAGTGCTACGGCTACAGTGCTACGGGTCAGCAGTTTTTTAGGCAGGTTACCATATTGTTCTTGGGCACAGAGACTATGGTGTTCTGCTTGAAACATGTTGGTAATACAGACTCAGACAGGAAGAGGTTGAAAATGTCAGTGAAGACACTTGCCAGTTGGTTAGCGACCAAACTAACAGAAACAAAAAAGGGAATCGATGGCAGCTAGTAGGCCGGCGACGACGACTGCCGAGCGCCGCCCCAACAGGAAGAGGCACCATCTTCAGCGGGATTCGTGACAACGTCCTCGATTTACTTATTGATAAAGCCAGTGACTGAAAGCCAGTGACTGATGTGGTGTACTCCTCAATGCCATCGAAATAATCTCGGAACATATTCCAGTCTGTGCTAGCAAAACAACAAAGCAACTGGCCGGTGCTAGGCGGGGTTCCATTCCTGAAGGGGTCTCCCCCTTCTCTGTAAAATGGAGCTGATCTCGACCCAACCAACCAGCCATGGAGGTAAGTCACCAACAGTGGAAGTTGAAGAAGGCATCCTCTGGCCAAAGGGATCTCCATGGAGATGTTGAGCCCAGAACTGACACAGACCAGAAACAGCTTTGCTGCCCTGGATCCAGAAGTTCCGGCGCCTTCGTCCATGGGGACTTCACATTCAAGATCGGATCCGGAGTTACCTGTGTCTTCGTCCTCGACTCTGTCTCCCTCTCCAGTGGCTTCCAATCTGGACAAGAGGAATACCTATGTGAGAATGCTGTTCATCGACTACAGCTCGGCATTCAACACCATAGTACCCTCCAAGCTCGTCATCAAGCTCGAGACCCTGGGTCTCGACCCCGCCCTGTGCAACTGGGTACTGGACGTCCTGACGGGCCGCCCCCAGGTGGTGAGGGTAGGTAACAACATCTCCGCCCCGCTGATCCTCAACATTGGGGCCCCACAAGGGTGCGTTCTGAGCCCTCTCCTTTACTCCCTGTTCACCCACGACTGTGTGGCCACGCACGCCTCCAACTCAATCATCAAGTTTGCGGACGACACAACAGTGGTAGGCTTGATTACCAACAACGACGAGACGGCCTACAGGGAGGAGGTGAGGGCCCTCGGAGTGTGGTGTCAGGAAAATAACCTCACACTCAACGTCAACAAAACTAAGGAGATGATTGTGGACTTCAGGAAACAGCAGAGGGAACACCCCCCTATCCACATCGATGGAACAGTAGTGGAGAGAGTAGTAAGTTTTAAGTTCCTCGGCGTACACATCACAGACAAACTGAATTGGTCCACCCACACAGACAGCGTGGTGAAGAAGGCGCAGCAGCGCCTCTTCAACCTCAGGAGGCTTGTCACCAAAAGCACTCACAAACTTCTACAGATGCACAATCGAGAGCATCCTGGCGGGCTGTATCACCGCCTGGTACGGCAACTGCTCCGCCCTCAACCGTAAGGCTCTCCAGAGGGTAGTGAGGTCTGCACAACGCATCACCGGGGTCAAACTACCTGCCATCCAGGACACCTACACCACCCGATGTTACAGGAAGGCCATAAAGATCATCAAGGACATCAACCACCCCAGCCACTGCCTGTTCATCCCGCTGTCATCCAGAAGGCGAGGTCAGTACAGGTGCATCAAAGCTGGGACCGAGAGACTGAAAAACAGCTTCTATCTCAAGGCCATCAGACTGTTAAACAGCCACCACTAACATTGAGTGGCTGCTGCCAACACACTGACACTGACTCAACTCCAGCCACTTTCATAATGGGAATTGATGGGAAATTATGTAAATATATCACTAGCCACTTTAAACAATGCTACCTTATATAATGCTACTTACCCTACATTATTCATCTCATATGCATACGTATATACTGTACTCTATATCATCGACTGCATCCTTATGTAATACATGTATCACTAGCCACTTTAACTATGCCACTTTGTTTACATACTCAACTCATATGTATATACTGTACTCGATACCATCTACTGTATCTTGCCTATGCTGCTCTGTACCATCACTCATTCATATATCCTTATGTACATATTCTTTATCCCTTTACACTGTGTATAAGACAGTAGTTTAGGAATTGTTAGTTAGATTACTTGTTGGATATTACTGCATTGTCGGAACTAGAAGCACAAGCATTTCGCTACACTCGCATTAACATCTGCTAACCATGTGTATGTGACAAATAAAATTTGATTTGATTTGATTTTCTTCTTCAGGTTCAGATCCTCAGGCGGCCTCACCAGACCGTGAGGCTGACTGAGTGACTGGCCCATTCAACATCACCAGCTGTCATCATAGGCAGCTCTATGGTGAGAAACATCTCGGTCCCCAAGGCAAAAACCTTGTGCTACCCAGGAGCACGAGTACAGGACATACCAAGGCTGCTTCAGACTGTTCTACCACAGATGCTGAGAGCTGACACTGTCGTAGTCCATGTGGGGTAAAACTACATCAGGAGGGCTAGCTCAGAACATTTGAAAATGTATTTTTAAGAACTGATTTCAGCATTAAAAGACTAAAAAAAAAATACAATAATTTCAGGTCCAGTACCATCGTTGGGCCGCGGGTGTGAAAGATTCAGCAGACTGCTGGCATCTGGCTGAAAGACGACTGCAGCTGGAGTCAGTTTATAGATTCTGGAAACAGAAGATACTCTACAGGAATGACGGAGTCCATCCAAATCATCTTGGCTCCTGGACTCCACGCATTTCAAGGCTAAGTTGAAACAATGACTGGTAAATGATCCAAGACCAGCTCAGTTAATGACTACATGGAACTCTATTCCACATCAGGTAACTGATGCAGCAGGAGAATCAGATTTAAAAAACAGATAAAAAAAGCACCTTATGGAACAGCGGGGACTGTGAAGCAACAAACACTGGCACACACACACACACACACACACACACACACACACACACACACAGAGACACACACACAGAGACACACAGAGACACACACACACACAGAGACACACACACACACACAGAGACACACACACAGAGACACACACACACACACACACACACACACACACACACACACACACACACACACACACACACACACACACACACAGAGACACACACACACACACACACAGAGACACACAGAGACACACACACACACAGAGACACACACACACACACACAGAGACACACACACACACACACACACACACACACACACACACACACACACACACACACACACACACACACACACACACACACACACACACACACACACACACACACACATACACACTGTACTATAGATATGTGGTAGTGGTGGAGTAGGGACAGACAACACAGTGTGTTGTGAAATCTGTGAATGCATTGTAATATTTTAAATTGTATAAACTGCCTTAAAGCTTTGGCAGCAGCTTATTGGGATCCATAATAAATACAAATACAACTCCTGTAGTTTAGCATCTTCTTCATCTGACCACTTTTTTATAGCCCGAGTCACTGGTGCTTCCTGCTTTAATTTTAGCTTGTAAGCAGGAATCAGGAGAATAGATTTATGGTCAGATTTGCCAAATGGAGGGTTGAGGGACGAGCTTTGTGTTTCTGTGTGTGGTGGAGTAAAGGTGGTCTGTAATTCATTTCCCTCTGGTTGCACATTTAACATGGTGATAGACACGAGGTAATTTAAGTTTCTCTGCATTAAAATTCCTGGCCACTAGGAGCGCCGCCTCTAGATGAGCATTTTCCTGATTGTTTAGTACAGTTTTAGTGCCAGCATCAGTCTGTGGTGGTATGTAGACAGCTACGAAAAATACAGATGAAAACACTCTACAGTCACTCTACGTTGTGTTAGCTAATCTAAGTTTATCATTTTAAAAGGCTAATTGATCAGACAACCGCCAGTCCTCAACTGGCAGCTTCATTAAATAGTACCCACAAAACACCAGTCCTCAACTGGCAGCTTCATTAAATAGTACCCACAAAACACCAGTCTCAACGTCAACAGTGAAGAGGAGACTCCGGAATGCTGGCCTTCCAGGCAGAGTTGTACAGAAAAAGCCATATCTCAGAAAATATTAAGATGGAGACACTGGACAGGGGAGCATCTCGGAGTTGCCTCTTCACTGTTGACGTTGAGACCGGTGTTTTGCGGGTACTATTTAATAAAGCTGCCAGTTGAGAACTTGTGAGGTGTCCGTTTCTCAAACTAGACACTCTAATGTACAGTCATGGCCAAAAGTTTTGAGAATGACACAAATATTAATTTTCAGAAAGTTTGCTGCCTCAGTGTCTTTAGATATTTTTGTCAGATGTTACTATGGAATACTGAAGTATAATTACAAGCATTTCATAAGTGTCAAAGGCTTTTATTGACAATTACATGACGTTGATGTAAAGAGTCAATATTTGCAGTGTTGACCCTTCTTTTTCAAGACCTCTGCAATCCGCCCTGGCATGCTGTCAATTAACTTCTGGGCCACATCCTGACTGATGGCAGCCCATTCTTGCATAATCAATGCTTGGAGTTTGTCAGAATTTGTGTGTTTTTGTTTGTCTAACCACCTCTTGAGGATTGACCACAAGTTGCCAATGGGATTAAGTTCTGGGGAGTTTCCTGGCCATGGACCATTCAAACTTTTTTAACAAATCAAAAACTGAAAAATTGGGCGTGCAAAATTATTCAGCCCCTTTACTTTCAGTGCAGCAAACTCTCTCCAGAAGTTCAGTGAGGATCTCTGAATGATCCAATGTTGACCTAAATGACTAATGATGATAAATACAATCCACCTGTGTGTAATCAAGTCTCCATATAAATGCACCTGCACTGTGATAATCTCAGAGGTCCGTTAAAAGCGCAGAGAGCATCATGAAGAACAAGGAACACACCAGGCAGGTCCGAGATACTGTTGTGAAGAAGTTTAAAGCCAGATTTGGATACAAAAAGATTTCCCAAGCTTTAAACATCCCAAGGAGCACTGTGCAAGCGATAATATTGAAATGGAAGGAGTATCAGACCACTGCAAATCTACCAAGACCTGGCCGTCCCTCTAAACTTTCAGCTCATACAAGGAGAAGACTGATCAGAGATGCAGCCAAGAGGCCCATGATCACTCTGGATGAACTGCAGAGATCTACAGCTGAGGTGGGAGACTCTGTCCATAGGACAACAATCAGTCGTATATTGCACAAATCTGGCCTTTATGGAAGAGTGGCAAGAAGAAAGCCATTTCTTAAAGATATCCATAAAAAGTGTCATTTAAAGTTTGCCACAAGCCACCTGGGAGACATACCAAACATGTGGAAGAAGGTGCTCTGGTCAGATAAAACCAAAATGTAACTTTTTGGCAACAATGCAAAACGTTATGTTTGGCATAAAAGCAACACAGCTCATCGCCCTGAACACAACATACCCACTGTCAAACATGGTGGTGGCAGCATCATGGTTTGGGCCTGCTTTTCTTCAGCAGGGACAGGGAAGATGGTTAAAATTGATGGGAAGATGGATGGAGCCAAATACAGGACCATTCTGGAAGAAAACCTGATGGAGTCTGCAAAAGACCTGAGACTGGGACGGAGATTTGTCTTCCAACAAGACAATGATCCAAAACATAAAGCAAAATCTACAATGGAATGGTTCAAAAATAAACATATCCAGGTGTTAGAATGGCCAAGTCAAAGTCCAGACCTGAATCCAATCGAGAATCTGTGGAAAGAACTGAAAACTGCTGTTCACAAATGCTCTCCATCCAACCTCACTGAGCTCGAGCTGTTTTGCAAGGAGGAATGGGAAAAAAATTCAGTCTCTCGATGTGCAAAACTGATAGAGACATACCCCAAGCGACTTACAGCTGTAATCACAGCAAAAGGTGGCGCTACAAAGTATTCACTTAAGGGGGCTGAATAATTTTGCACGCCAAATTTTTCAGTTTTTGATTTGTTAAAAAAGTTTGAAATATCCAATAAATGTTGTTCCACTTCATGATTGTGTCCCACTTGTTGTTGATTCTTCACAAAAAAATACAGTTTTATATCTTTACGTTTGAAGCCTGAAATGTGGCAAAAGGTCGCAAAGTTCAAGGGGGCCGAATACTTTCGCAAGGCACTGTATTTAGTGCAGTACTTTAGACCAGAGCCCTATGGCACCCTATTCCCTATATAGTGCACTACTTTAGACCAGAGCCCTATAGAACCCTATTCCCTATATATAGTGCACTTCTTTAGACCAGAGCCCTATGGCACCCTATTCCCTATATAGTGCACTACTTTAGACCAGAGCCCTATGGCACCCTATTCCCTATGTATAGTGCACTACTTTAGACCAGAGTCCTATAGCACCCTATACCCTATATAGTGCACTACTTTAGACCAGAGCCCTATAGGGTACATAGGTAATAGGGTGCCATTTGTCAGGGACTGGGAGCCACGAGGATCTTGTTTATCTGTTTTTTTACATTTCTCCATCTCGGGATATTTGAGTGGTGCTGCTGTAGATTTCCCAAGTGGTCCCAAGTCATTATCAGATGAATTCCACAACACTGAAACTAATTAACACATGGTTCATTTGTTTTTCCCTGTATTTATTGGAAGAGCAGAGAGCTGGTGTGGAGGAGCCTGTCTGCTCTGCATTCTGTGATTATAACTGGTTTAAATGATGCACATTCATTTATCGGTGAAGACACACACGCACGCGCACACACACACACACACGCACGCACGCGCACACACACACACAGCAGTCAATCTATTACATGACTTCCTCTTATCTGTAATATTTCAGTTTTGTGTCTCGCTGTGGGTCCTATGGTGTGTGTGTGTGTGTGTGTGTGTGTGTGTGTGTGTGTGTGTGTGTGTGTGTGTGTGTGTGTGTGTGTGTGTGTGTGTGTGTGTCTGCTCATTACAGATGGACTTAATATATCTCGCTCTGAGCTGACGAAGGGGAAACATCATTATTCTGATTAGATCTGGCCCATATTGCTACTGCACTGCCTACTACTTCATTTCACGGGTTGTTCTGTGTGTGTTCTGTGTGTGTGTGTTCTGTGTGTATGTGTTCTGTGTGTGTGTGTTCTGTGTGTGTGTGTTCTGTGTGTGTGTTCTGTGTGTGTGTGTTCTGTGTGTATGTTCTGTGTGTGTGTTCCGTGTGTGTGTTTTGTGTGTGTGTTCTGTGTGTGTGTTCTGTGTGTGTGTTCTGTGTGTGTGTGTTCTGTGTGTGTGTTCTGTGTGTGTGTTCTGTGTGTGTGTTCTGTGTGTTTGTTCTGTGTGTGTGTTCTGTGTGTGTGTTCTGTGTTTGTGTTCTGTGTGTGTGTGTTCTGTGTGTGTGTTCTGTGTGTGTGTTCTGTGTGTGTGTGTTCTGTGTGTGTGTTCTGTGTGTGTGTTATCTGTGTGTGTTATGTGTGTTCTGTGTGTGTGTTCTGTGTTTGTGTTCTGTGTGTGTTCTGTGTGTGTGTTCTGTGTGTGTGTATGTTATGTGTGTGTGTGTTTTGTGTGTGTGTTCTGTGTGTTTGTTCTGTGTGTGTGTTCTGTGTGTGTGTTCTGTGTGTGTGTTCTGTGTGTTCTGTGTGTGTGTTATGTGTGTTCTGTGTGTGTGTTCTGTGTGTGTGTTCCGTGTGTGTTATGTGTGTGTGTTCTGTGTGTGTGATCCGTGTGTGTGTTCCGTGTGTGTGTTATGTGTGTGTGTTCTGTGTGTGTGTGTGTTCTGTGTGTGTGTTCTGTGTGTGTGTGTTCTGTGTGTGTGTTCTGTGTGTGTGTTCTGTGTGTGTGTTCTGTGTGTGTGTTCTGTGTTTGTGTTCTGTGTGTGTGTGTTCTGTGTGTGTGTTCTGTGTGTGTGTTCTGTGTGTTTGTTCTGTGTGTGTGTTCTGTGTGTGTGTTCTGTGTTTGTGTTCTGTGTGTGTGTGTTCTGTGTGTGTGTTCTGTGTGTGTGTTCTGTGTGTGTGTGTTCTGTGTGTGTGTTCTGTGTGTGTGTGTGTTCTGTGTGTGTGTTCTGTGTGTGTGTTCTGTGTGTGTGTTCTGTGTGTGTGTTCTGTGTGTGTGTTCCGTGTGTGTGTTCTGTGTGTGTGTTCTGTGGCTATGCTGCGTAGAGTTGTTTGAAACACATTTCTACTAGTAGCCGTATGTATCAAGTGTCTCAGAGTCTAGGTTCTGTTTTCCCTTTTAAATCTCATAATGAATGAGATTACATGGACAATGGGGGAAACTGATCCTAGATGAGTTCTCCTACTCTGAGACGACACTGGTCTGTGTGGTAGTTAGTATCAATACAATGCTTGTAACAGCTGGTAACCATCAGGTAGTTTGTAGAGGCTGGTAACCATCAGGTAGTTTGTAGCGGCTAGTAACCATCAGGTAGTTTGTAACAGCTGGTAACCATCAGGTAGTTTGTAACAGCTGGTAACCATCAGGTAGTTTGTAACAGCTGGTAACCATTGGGTAGTTTGTAGAGGCTGGTCACCATCAGGTAGTTTGTAACAGCTGGTAAACTTCAGGTAGTTTGTAGAGGCTGGTCACCATCAGGTAGTTTGTAACAGCTGGTAAACATCAGGTAGTTTGTAACAGCTGGTAACCATGAGGTAGTTTGAAGAGGCTGGTCACCATCAGGTAGTTTGTAACAACTGGTAACCATCAGGTAGTTTGTAGAGGCTGGTCACCATCAGGTAGTTTGTAACAGCTGGTAAACATCAGGTAGTTTGTAACAGCTGGTAACCATCAGGTAGTTTGTAACAGCTGGTAACCATCAGGTAGTTTGTAATGGCTGGTAACCATCAGGTAGTTTGGAGAGGCTGGTAACCATCAGGTAGGTTGTAGAGGCTGGTAACCATTAGGTAGTTTGTAGAGGCTGGTAACCATCAGGTAGTTTGTAGAGGCTGGTAACCATCAGGTAGTTTGTAACAGCTGGTAACCATCAGGTAGTTTGTAGAGGCTGGTAAACATCAGGTAGTTTGTAACAGCTGGTAACCATCAGGTAGTTTGTAACAGCTGGTAACCATCAGGTAGTTTGTAGAGGCTGGTCACCATCAGGTAGTTTGTAACAGCTGGTAAACATCAGGTAGTTTGTAGAGGCTGGTAAACATCAGGTAGTTTGTAACAGCTGGTAAACATCATGTAGTTTGTAACAGCTGGTAACCATCAGGTAGTTTGTAGAGGCTGGTCACCATCAGGTAGTTTGTAACAGCTGGTAAACATCAGGTAGTTTGTAGAGGCTGGTAAACATCAGGTAGTTTGTAGAGGCTGGTAACCATCAGGTAGTTTGTAACAGCTGGTAACCATCAGGTAGTTTGTAACAGCTGGTAACCATCAGGTAGTTTGTAACAGCTGGTAACCATCAGGTAGTTTGTAGAGGCTGGTCACCATCAGGTAGTTTGTAACAACTGGTAACCATCAGGTAGTTTGTAGAGGCTGGTCACCATCAGGTAGTTTGTAACAGCTGGTAAACATCAGGTAGTTTGTAACAGCTGGTAACCATCAGGTAGTTTGTAACAGCTGGTAACCATCAGGTAGTTTGTAATGGCTGGTAACCATCAGGTAGTTTGGAGAGGCTGGTAACCATCAGGTAGGTTGTAGAGGCTGGTAACCATTAGGTAGTTTGTAGAGGCTGGTAACCATCAGGTAGTTTGTAGAGGCTGGTAACCATCAGGTAGTTTGTAACAGCTGGTAACCATCAGGTAGTTTGTAGAGGCTGGTAAACATCAGGTAGTTTGTAACAGCTGGTAACCATCAGGTAGTTTGTAGAGGCTGGTAAACATCAGGTAGTTTGTAGAGGCTGGTCACCATCAGGTAGTTTGTAACAGCTGGTAACCATCAGGTAGTTTGTAACAGCTGGTAACCATCAGGTAGTTTGTAGAGGCTGGTCACCATCAGGTAGTTTGTAGAGGCTGGTCACCATCAGGTAGTTTGTAACAGCTGGTAACCATCAGGTAGTTTGTAGAGGCTGGTCACCATCAGGTAGTTTGTAACAGCTGATAAACATCAGGTAGTTTGTAACAGCTGGTAACCATCAGGTAGTTTGTAGAGGCTGGTAACCATCAGGTAGTTTGTAACAGCTGGTAACCATCAGGTAGTTTGTAACAGCTGGTAAACATCAGGTAGTTTGTAACAGCTGGTAACCATCTAGTAGTTTGTAGAGGCTGGTAACCATCAGGTAGTTTGTAGAGGCTGGTAGCCATCAGGTAGTTTGTAGAGGCTGGTAACCATCAGGTAGTTTGTAACAGCTGGTAACCATCAGGTAGTTTGTAACAGCTGGTAACCATCAGGTAGTTTGTAGAGGCTGGTCACCATCAGGTAGTTTGTAGAGGCTGGTAACCATCAGGTAGTTTGTAACAGCTGGTAACCATCAGGTAGTTTGTAGAGGATGGTAACCATCAGGTAGTTTGTAGAGGCTGGTAACCATCAGGTAGTTTGTAGAGGCTGGTAAACATCAGGTAGTTTGTAACAGCTGGTAACCATCAGGTAGTTTGTAACAGCTGGTAACCATCAGGTAGTTTGTAGTGGCTGGTAACCATCAGGTAGTTTGTAGCGGCTGGTAGCCATCAGGTAGTTTGTAGCGGCTGGTAACCATCAGGTAGTTTGTAACAGCTGGTAACCATCAGGTAGTTTGTAACAGCTGGTAACCATCAGGTAGTTTGTAGAGGCTGGTAACCATCAGGTAGTGGGTAACAGCTGGTAGTTTAACCATTCTCACTGTCACACGTTTGTTTTTTGTTGTGTCAGCATTGACTAGCCCCTAACATGCTACTTGTTTTTTGTTGTGTCAGCTGTCGTCAATCAAGTTTTTCAGTGATGTAATATATCGCTATACAGTTACATAGTTACAGCCTGTACCATGTTTCCGTGTTTATGCAACCTGTACGGGTCTTGTAGGTTTGAAAGATCTGGAAAGGCCAGCGAGAGAGAGCGAGAGAGAGAGTGTGACTGAGTAGTGTTGAGTTCATATGGAGCTATGCTGGCTGCTGAACCCAACACCATAAAAGGGAATACTTGCTGGTTGAAAGAAAAGAAACATGGCTATTCTATGTTGTAACAAGAAAGCAATGATTTGTCTGTTTTTTTGGGGTGGGTGGGGGGGGGGGGGTGGGGTGTTCTCTCACTGACAGGTCACAAATTACTGTTGGATAACAATGACCCTGTCAGAGCCAGAGGTCCACTGTATGTGTTACGGCAGAGAGAAATTGATTATACTCATCGATAGATAGCCAGACCTCATATGAACAATACATGAAATTTACTTTAAACTTCACTGTTATCTCTCATCTCAATGCATCCGGATGTCGACCTTGTTTTTCAACGTAGAACATTCTAGCGTCTGCTGTATAACGTGTTGTAAGCAATCTAACCAAATGGGCCTCTGAGACTTTACAGAGGGGGTATAAAACACATCTCGTTTATACCCACAACTGATGTGCTGTGAATGTATATTATTATAAGACATGACCGTGTGAGTGAGTGTGTGTTTCAGTGAGTGTGTGTTTCAGTGAGTGTGTGTGTGGTGTGTGTTTCAGTGAGTGTGTGTGTGGTGTGTGTTTCAGTGTGTGTGTGTGTGGTGTGTGTTTCAGTGAGTGTGTGTTTCAGTGAGTGTGTGTGTGGTGTGTGTTTCAGTGAGTGTGTGTGGTGTGTGTTTCAGTGAGTGTGTGTGGTGTGTGTTTCAGTGAGTGTGTGTGGTGTGTGTTTCAGTGAGTGTGTGTGGTGTGTGTTTCAGTGAGTGTGTGTGGTGTGTGTTTCAGTGAGTGTGTGTGGTGTGTGTTTCAGTGAGTGTGTGTGGTGTGTGTTTCAGTGAGTGTGTGTGGTGTGTGTTTCAGTGAGTGTGTGTGGTGTGTGTTTCAGTGAGTGTGTGTGGTGTGTGTTTCAGTGAGTGTGTGTGGTGTGTGTTTCAGTGAGTGTGTGTGGTGTGTGTTTCAGTGAGTGTGTGTGGTGTGTGTTTCAGTGAGTGTGTGTGGTGTGTGTTTCAGTGAGTGTGTGTGGTGTGTGTTTCAGTGAGTGTGTGTGGTGTGTGTTTCAGTGAGTGTGTGTGGTGTGTGTTTCAGTGAGTGTGTGTGGTGTGTGTTTCAGTGAGTGTGTGTGGTGTGTGTTTCAGTGAGTGTGTGTGGTGTGTGTTTCAGTGAGTGTGTGTGGTGTGTGTTTCAGTGAGTGTGTGTGGTGTTTGTTTCAGTGAGTGTGTGTGTGTGTGGTGTGTGTTTCAGTGAGTGTGTGTGTGTGTGGTGTGTGTTTCAGTGAGTGTGTGTGGTGTGTGTTTCAGTGAGTGTGTGTGTGTGTGGTGTGTGTTTCAGTGAGTGTGTGTGTGTGTGGTGTGTGTTTCAGTGAGTGTGTGTGTGTGGTGTGTGTTTCAGTGAGTGTGTGTGGTGTGCACTCCTGATATCAATCATTCCAACCCTGGAACAAGCTGTGTCTAACGCAATCCTTCTCTTTCCTGTGAGAATTCAGAAAACACACATGACCACGGCATAACACAGTGCCTCCAACACATCAGAAATGTTTTAGTTATCGTTAGATATTAGCATGAGCAGCAGACGGCGATGGAGGAAGGGAGGAGTTTAGTGGTTAGGGCTGATGGGGCATGGGGCTGGTTGGGGCTTATTAGGGCTGGTAGGGCATGGGGCTGGTTAGGGCTGGTAGGGCATGGGGCTGGTTAGGGCTGGTAGGGCATGGGGCTGGTTAGGGCTGATGGGGCATGGGGCTGGTTAGGGCTGGTAGGGCATGGGGCTGGTTAGGGCTGGTAGGGCATGGGGCTGGTTAGGGCTGATGGGGCATGGGGCTGGTTAGGGCTGGTAGGGCATGGGGCTGGTTAGGGCTGGTAGGGCATGGGGCTGGTTAGGGCTGGTAGGGCATGGGGCTGGTTAGGGCTGATGGGGCATGGGGCTGGTTGGGGCTGGTTAGGGCTGGTGGGGCATGGGGCTGGTTAGGGCTGGTAGGGCTGATGGGGCATGGGGCTGGTTGGGGCTGGTTAGGGCTGGTGGGGCTGATGGGGCATGGGGCTGGTTAGGGCTGGTGGGGCTGATGGGGCATGGGGCTGGTTAGGGCTGGTGGGGCTGATGGGGCATGGGGCTGGTTAGGGCTGGTAGGGCATGGGGCTGGTTAGGGCTGATGGGGCATGGGGCTGGTTGGGGCTGGTTAGGGCTGGTGGGGCATGGGGCTGGTTAGGGCTGGTAGGGCTGATGGGGCATGGGGCTGGTTGGGGCTGGTTAGGGCTGGTGGGGCATGGGGCTGGTTGGGGCTGGTTGAGGCTGGTGGGGCATGGGGCTGGTTGGGGCTGGTTAGGGCTGGTGGGGCATGGGGCTGGTTGGGGCTGGTTGAGGCTGGTGGGGCTGGTAGAGGCTGGTTGGAGCTGGTTGAGGCTGGTGGGGCATGGGGCTGATTGGGTCTTGTTGAGCATGGGGCTGGTTGGGGCAGGCGGGCATGGGGCTGGTTGGGCATGGGGCTGGTTGGGCATGGGGCTGGTTGGGGCAGGCGGGCATGGGGCTGGTTGGGCATGGGGCTGGTTGGGGCAGGCGGGCATGGGGCTGGTTGGGCATGGGGCTGGTTGGGGCTGGTTGGGGCTGGTGGGGCTGATTGGTGCTGGTTGGGGCTGGTTAGGGCTGGTGGGAGCTGGTGGGCATGGGGCTGGTTGGAGCTGGTGGGCATGGGGCTGGTTGGAGCTGGTGGGAGCTGGTTTGGTCTGGTGGGTAATGGGCTGGTTGGAGCTGGTTGTGCATTGGGCTGGTTGTGATTGGTTGGGGCTGGTTACTGCTGTTGGGGCATGGGGCTGGTTGGGGCATGGGGCTGATGGGGCATGGGGCTGATGGGGCATGGGGCTGGTTGGGGCATGGTGCTGTTGGGGCATGGGGCTGGTTGGGACATGGTGCTGGTTGGGGCTGGATGGGGCATGGTGCTGATGGGGCGTGGGGCTGGTTTGGGCATGGGGCTGTTGGGGCATGGTGCTGGTTGGGGCATGGTGCTGGTTGGGGCTGGATTGGGCATGGTGCTGGTTGGGGCTGGTTGGGGCATGGGGCTGGTTGGTGCATGGGGCTGGTTGGGGCATGGGGCTGGTTGGGGCATGGGGCTGGTTGGGGCTGGTTGGGGCATGGGGCTGATGGGGCATGGGGCTGGTTGGGGCATGGGGCTGTTGGGGCATGGGGCTGGTTGGGGCATGGTGCTGGTTGGGGCTGGATGGGGCATGGTGCTGGTTGGGGCTGGTTGGGGCTGGTTGGGGCATGGGGCTGACGAGGCATGGGGCTGGATGGGTCTGGTTGGGGCATGGGGCTATTGGGGCATGGGGCTGGTTGGGGCATGGGGCTATTGGGGCATGGGGCTGGTTGGGTCATTGGGCTGATGGGGCATGGGGCTAGTTAGGGCATGGGGCTGTTGGGGCATGGGGCTGGTTGGGGCATGGGGCTATTGGGGCATGGGGCTGGTTGGGGCATGGGGCTGTTGGAGCATGGGGCTGGTTCCGGCATTGGGTTGATGGGGCATGGGGCTGGTTACGGCTGTTGGGGCATGGGGATGGTTGGGGCATGGGGCTGGTTGGGGCTGGTTGGGGCTGATGGGGCATGGGGCTGGTTACGGCTGTTGGGGCATGGGGCTGGTTACGGCTGTTGGGGCATGGGGATGGTTGTGCATGGGGCTGGTTGGGGCTGGTGAGGCATGGGACTGGTTACAGCTGTTGGGGCATGGGGCTGGTTGGGGCTGGTTGGGGCTGATGGGGCATGGGGCTGGTTACGGCTGTTGGGGCATGGGGCTGGTTACGGCTGTTGGGGCATGGGGATGGTTGTGCATGGGGCTGGTTGGGGCTGGTGAGGCATGGGACTTTTTATCAGCTATGTTGACAATGACTTGATAACGATGTAGGCTGTGTGCAGCGGTTAGCGGTCATGATACTCATTGTTGGCCTTTAGTTGGAATAGGGTCCAGTATGCAGCTTGAAGGTGTAGAGGCCATGAACATTTTCATCAATGTGTCAAGATAAATAATATTACAAAACTTGAGTGTCTCCATTGATTCTAGGGCCTGGCAATATTGTGTAGACTCAGGACAACTGAGCTTTGGAGAAATATGCAGATTTAAAGAGGAGTCCATAATTTGCTTTCTAATTATCATGATCTTTTCATCAAAGGAGTTAATGAATTTATCACTGCTGAAGTGAAAGCCATCCTCTCTTGGGGAATGCTGCTTTTTAGTTAGCTTTGCAACAGTATCAAAAATAAATATTGGATTGATCTTATTCTTCTCAATTAAGTTGGAAAAATAGGATGATCGAGCAGCAGTAAGGGCTCTTCGGTACTGCACGGTACTGTCTTTCCAAGCTAGACGGAATACTTCCAGTTTGGTGTGGCGCCATTTCCGTTCCAATTTTCTGGCAGCTTGCTTCAGAGCTCGGGTATTTTCTGTATACCAGGGATTATTATTATTATGACAAATGTTTTTGTTTTTAGGGGTGCGACTGCATTTAAGTTCCTCAGTTAGGGGGTTAACTGATTGTTGTACTCTGACTTCCTTGGGTAGACAGAGGGAGTCCAAAGGGCTTTTAGGAATCTTTGGGTTGTCTGAGAATTTATAGCACAGTTTTTGATGATCCTTGTTCGGGGTTTGAGCAGATAATTTGTTGCAATTGCAAACGTAATAAAATGGTGGTCCGATAGTTCAGGATTATGAGGAAAAACATTCAGATGTACAATATTTATTCCACGGGACAGAACTAGGTCCAGAGTATGACTGTGGCAGTGAGTCATTCCGGAGACCTGTCGGACAAAACCCACTGAGTCGATAATGGCTCCGAAAGCCTTTTGAAGTGGATCTTTGGACTTTTCATATGAATATTACCAAAAAGTCACCAAAAAGTCACCAAAAATGTGAAAATTATCTGCCATGACTACAAGGTCTGATAGGAATTCAGAGAACTCAGTGTACGGCCCAGGAGGCCTGTAAACAGTAGCTATAAAATGTGATTGAGTAGTATGCATAGATTTCATGACAAGAAGCTCAAAAGACAAAAACGCAATCATATTTTTTTTGTGTATTGAAATTTGGTATCGTAAATGTTAGCAACACATCCGCCTTTGCGGGATGTCACGTAACCAGGAGGAGATGCCTCAATTAACACAGTAAATTCATCAGGCTTAAACCATGTTTCAGTCAGGCCAATCACATCAAGATTATGATCAGTGATCAGTTCATTGACTATAACTGGCTTGGAAGTGAGGGATCTAACATTAAGTAGCCCTATTTTGAGATGTGAGATATCACAATCGCTTTCAATAATGACATGAATGGAGGTCTTTAATCCAGCGAGATTGCTAAAGCGAACTCTGCCATGTTTAGTTTTGCCCGAACTAGGTCGAGGCACAGACACAGTCTCAATGGGGATAGCTGAGCTTACGACACTGACTGTGCTAGTGGCAGACTCCACTAAGCTGGCATTCAGTAGCCCTATTTTGAGATGTGAGATATCACAATCTCTTTCAATGAGCGACACAGGTTGAGCATTCCTACAGCATTCCTACAGCATTTCTACAGCATTCGTACCGCATTTCTACAGCATTCCTACAGCATTCATACAGCATTCCTACAGCATTCCTACAGCATTCCTACCGCATTCCTACAGCATTCCTACAGCATTCCTACAGCATTCCTACAGCATTCCTACAGCATTTCTCTCTAGAAGTCATGAGAAAGTTGTCTGTCTGCGGGGACCTTGCGAGGGGATTTATACTAATGTTACTATCTGTACTTTCTGGTGGCACAGATGCTGTTTCATCCTTTCCTACACTGAAATTACCCTGCCAAATGATTGTGTCTAAACCTGGGCTTGCAGCACAGCTATCCTCGACGTAAGGCGATCGTTCTCCTGTATATTATGAGTACAGCGATTAGAAGGCATAATGTTAATGTTACTACTTAGCTTGGGCAGGTGGAGGTCCTATAGAACCACGTCCAGATAAAGCATCATGTTAATGTTACTACTGGTTGGCTGGTGGAGATCCTATAGAACCACGTCCAGATAAAGCATCATGTTAATGTTACTACTGGGTGGCTGGTGGAGGTCCTTTAGAACCACGTCCAGATAAAGCATCATGTTAATGTTACTACTGGTTGGCTGGTGGAGATCCTATAGAACCACGTCCAGATAAAGCATCATGTTAATGTTACTACTGGTTGGCTGGTGGAGGTCCTGACGACCACGTCCAGATAAAGCATCATGTTAATGTTACTACTGGTTGGCTGGTGGAGGTCCTGTAGAACCACGTCCAGATAAAGCATCATGTTAATGTTACTACTGGTTGGCTGGTGGAGGTCCTGACGACCACGTCCAGATAAAGCATCATGTTAATGTTACTACTGGTTGACTGGTGGAGGTCCTGACGAACCACGTCCAGATAAAGCATCATGTTAATGTTACTACTGGTTGGCTGGTGGAGGTCCTGACGAACCACGTCCAGATAAAGCATCATGTTAATGTTACTACTGGTTGGCTGGTGGAGGTCCTGTAGAACCACGTCCAGATAAAGCATCATGTTAATGTTACTACTGGTTGGCTGGTGGAGGTCCTGATAAAGCATCATGTTAATGTTACTACTGGTTGGCTGGTGGAGGTCCTGTAGAACCACGTCCAGATAAAGCATCATGTTAATGTTACTACTGGTTGGCTGGTGGAGGTCCTGTAGAACCACGTCCAGATAAAGCATCATGTTAATGTTACTACTGGTTGGCTGGTGGAGGTCCTGACGAACCACGTCCAGATAAAGCATCATGTAATGTTACATCTGGTTGGCTGGTGGAGATACTGACGAACCACGTCCAGATAAAGCATCATGTTAATGTTACTACTGGTTGGCTGGTGGAGATCCTATAGAACCACGTCCAGATAAAGCATCATGTTAATGTTACTACTGGTTGGCTGGTGGAGATACTGACGAACCACGTCCAGATAAAGCATCATGTAATGTTACATCTGGTTGGCTGGTGGAGATCCTATAGAACCACGTCCAGATAAAGCATCATGTTAATGTTACTACTGGTTGGCTGGTGGAGATCCTATAGAACCACGTCCAGATAAAGCATCATGTTAATGTTACTACTGGTTGGCTGGTGGAGATACTGACGAACCACGTCCAGATAAAGCATCATGTTAATGTTACTACTGGTTGGCTGGTGGAGATCCTATAGAACCACGTCCAGATAAAGCATCATGTTAATGTTACTACTGGTTGGCTGGTGGAGGTCCTGACGAACCACGTCCAGATAAAGCATCATGTAATGTTACTCCTGGTTGGCTGGTGGAGATCCTATAGAACCACGTCCAGATAAAGCATCATGTTAATGTTACTACTGGTTGGCTGGTGGAGATCCTATAGAACCACGTCCAGATAAAGCATCATGTTAATGTTACTACTGGTTGGCTGGTGGAGATCCTATAGAACCACGTCCAGATAAAGCATCATGTTAATGTTACTACTGGTTGGCTGGTGGAGATCCTATAGAACCACGTCCAGATAAAGCATCATGTAATGTTACTACTGGTTGGCTTGTGGAGATCCTATAGTACCACGTCCAGATAAAGCATCAAGTTAATGTTACTACTGGTTGGCTGGTGGAGGTCCTGACGAAACACGTCCAGATAAAGCATCATGTTAATGTTACTACTCGTTGGCTGGTGGAGGTCCTGACGAACCACGCCCAGATAAAGCATCATGTTAATGTTACTACTGGTTGGCTGGTTGAGGTCCTGTAGAACCACGTCCAGATAAAGCATCATGTAATGTTACTACTGGTTGGCTGGTGGAGATCCTATTGAACCACGTCCAGATAAAGCATCATGTTAATGTTACTACTGGTTGGCTGGAGGAGATCCTATAGAACCACGTCCAGATAAAGCATCATGTTAATGTTACTACTGGTTGGCTGGTGGAGGTCCTATAGAACCACGTCCAGATAAAGCATCATGTTAATGTTACTACTGGTTGGCTGGTGGAGGTCCTGTAGAACCACGTCCAGATAAAGCATCATGTTAATGTTACTACTGGTTGGCTGGTGGAGGTCCTATAGAACCACGTCCAGATAAAGCATCATGTAATGTTACTACTGGTTGGCTGGTGGAGGTCCTGTAGAACCACGTCCAGATAAAGCATCATGTAATGTTACTACTGGTTGGCTGGTGGAGGTCCTGTAGAACCACGTCCAGATAAAGCATAATGTTAATGTTACTACTGGTTGGCTGGTGGAGGTCCTATAGAACCACGTCCAGATAAAGCATCATGTTAATGTTACTACTGGTTGGCTGGTGGAGGTCCTGACGAACCACGTCCAGATAAAGCATCATGTAATGTTACTACTGGTTGGCTGGTGGAGGTCCTGTAGAACCACGTCCAGATAAAGCATCATGTTAATGTTACTACTGGTTGGCTGGTGGAGGTCCTATAGAACCACGTCCAGATAAAGCATCATGTTAATGTTACTACTGGTTGGCTGGTGGAGGTCCTATAGAACCACGTCCAGATAAAGCATGATGTTAATGTTACTACTGGTTGGCTGGTGGAGGTCCTTTAGAACCACGTCCAGATAAAGCATCATGTTAATGTTACTACTGGTTGGCTGGTGGAGGTCCTTTAGAACCACGTCCAGATAAAGCATCATGTTAATGTTACTACTGGTTGGCTGGTGGAGGTCCTTTAGAACCACGTCCAGATAAAGCATCATGTTAATGTTACTACTGGTTGGCTGGTGGAGGTCCTGATGAACCACGTCCAGATACAGCATCATGTTAATGTTACTACTGGTTGGCTGGTGGAGGTCCTGATGAACCACGTCCAGATAAAGCATCATGTTAATGTTACTACTGGTTGGCTGTTGGAGGTCCTTTAGAACCACGTCCAGATAAAGCATCATGTTAATGTTACTACTGGTTGGCTGGTGGAGGTCCTGTAGAACCACGTCCAGATAAAGCATCATGTTAATGTTACTACTGGTTGGCTGGTGGAGGTCCTGACGAACCACGTCCAGATAAAGCATCATGTTAATGTTACTACTGGTTGGCTGGTGGAGGTCCAGATAAAGCATCATGTTAATGTTACTACTGGTTGGCTGGTGGAGGTCCTGTAGAACCACGTCCAGATAAAGCATCATGTTAATGTTACTACTGGTTGGCTGGTGGAGGTCCTTTAGAACCACGTCCAGATAAAGCATCATGTTAATGTTACTACTGGTTGGCTGGTGGAGGTCCAGATAAAGCATCATGTTAATGTTACTACTTTTTGGCTGGTGGAGGTCCTGTAGAACCACGTCCAGATAAAGCATCATGTTAATGTTACTACTGGTTGGCTGGTGGAGGTCCTATAGAACCACGTCCAGATAAAGCATCATGTTAATGTTACTACTGGTTGGCTGGTGGAGGTCCTGATGAACCACGTCCAGATAAAGCATCATGTTAATGTTACTACTGGTTGGCTGGTGGAGGTCCTGTAGAACCACGTCCAGATAAAGCATCATGTTAATGTTACTACTGGTTGGCTGGTGGAGGTCCTGTAGAACCACATCCAGATAAAGCATCATGTTAATGTTACTACTGGTTGGCTGGTGGAGGTCCTGTAGAACCACGTCCAGATAAAGCATCATGTTAATGTTACTACTGGTTGGCTGGTGGAGGTCCTGTAGAACCACGTCCAGATAAAGCATCATGTTAATGTTACTACTGGTTGGCTGGTGGAGGTCCTGTAGAACCACGTCCAGATAAAGCATCATGTTAATGTTACTACTGGTTGGCTGTTGGAGGTCCTGAAGAACCACGTCCAGATAAAGCATCATGTTAATGTTACTACTGGTTGGCTGGTGGAGATCCTATTGAACCATGTCCAGATAAAGCATCATGTTAATGTTACTACTGGTTGGCTGGTGGAGGTCCTGAAGAACCACATCCAGATAAAGTGTCTGGGTGAAAAAGTTGAATGAAAAAAGTCGAGCGAGGGAATTTTTTAAAATATAAATCGGTAATTAAAAAGTAAAAAACGTAAAGTTAGCAGGTAGCAAAGTAACACTTGCAACAAAACGCATAAACAAGTCTACAAGTTGTGACTAGGATCAGCCAGCCACATAAAACCACACACAGAAACGACCTGAGAACAGAGCAGGAAAGCTTGGCCACATTTATCAAGGATGTGATTGAAAGAGCTTCTTCTACTTTCCCCAACACAAAAGTGGTTATCTCCACCTCACATAGAGGACCCACGCCAAGAGGACCTACATCCAGACCACAGCACCACCAGCTACATTCACACCTTCACCCCAACCAATCAACCCCTCCCAAACCAACCATGCCCACACCCCATATAGGCCCCATCAGATCAGACCTATGCCCCTCCTGCCCACCTCATGCCCCACTCCCACAAGCAGGGCACCAACATGGAAGTCACACATACGCCCAGGACGTGAGCAGGCAAACAGGCCCAACCCCTATCCTTACACTAGACCAATGGCATGTACCAGAAGCTCAGCAGGCTCTGCTCACACCTACTGGTCTGAGGCCAAACCACACGACCAACAACATTGGACACTTTATGGAACACAAAGCCTTCACTATCTCATCCTGGAATATCCAAGGCCTGAGGTCATCTGCCTTTGGCCTAAAGAGCAGGAACCTGGACTTCACCAAAGAAGATACAGAAATTGTTATCCTACAAGAAACATGGTATAGAGGAGATTGACCCACTGGTTACAGGGAGCTGGTGTGAAACAGGGAAGGGACTCAGGGGGTATGCTAATGTGGTATAGAGCAGACCTAACTGACTATTAAAATTAATCAAAACTGGAATATTATACATTTGGCTAGAAAATCTAAAGAAATCTCAAGAAAAATTGTGTGCTACCTACAGTATATCCCCCACTAGAATCCCTCAACATAATTTAATGAAGACAGCTTCTCCATCCTGGAGGGGGACATCAATCATTTCCAGGCCCAGGGACAAGTACTAGTCTGGCAACCTAAATGCCAGAACCGGACAAGAACCTGACACCCTCAGCACACAGGCGGACAAACAACTACCTGGACGTGACATCTTTCCCTCCCCCATATGTCCCCCTAGGCACAACTATGACAACATAACCAACAAAAAACAGGTTACAACTCCTGCAGCTCTGTCGCATGCTGGGTCTGTACATAGACAATGGTAGGCTTCGAGGAGATTCCTATGGTAGGTACACCTATAGCTGATCTCTTGGCAGTAGTAGTATAGACTACTTTATCACTGACCTCAACCCAGAGTCTCTCAGAGCGTTCACAGTCAGTCCACTGACACCCCTATCAGACCACAGTAAAATCACAGTCTACTTGAACAGAGCAATATTTAATCATGAAGCATCAAAGCCAAAGCAACAGAATATTATTAAGAAATGCGCTAGATTTTTTATTACAACTTTGAACATTAACAACAATGACAAATTGTTTGATGAAGAATGCAAAAACCAACCAAAAACACAGAGACCCAGAAAACCTGAGCCTTCGCCATCACGAGGGTGAATCATTAAAACAATACAGAAATAAATACACTACAGAAAAAGAAGGAACAGCAGCATGTCAGAAATCAGCTCAATGTAATTGAAGAATCAATACAATCAAACCACTTCTGGGATAATTGCAAAACGTGAAACAAACAACAACATGAAGAGTTATCTATGTATATACATCTCCATTTTGGATAGATAAATATATACATATGAAATGTACCGTCATATATTCATACATATGAAATGCAAGAGAGCGGTCATAACGTATTATTCCAGCCCAGGTGCAATTTCGATTTTTGGCCACTAGATGACAGCAGTGTGTGTGCAAAGTTTGAGACTGATCCAATGAACCATTGCCTTTCTGTTTTAATTTTGGTATCAAGACTGCCTAAATGTGTCCAATTTGTTAATTAATAACTTTTTTCAGGTTCAAAACTGTGCACTCTCCTCAAACAATAGCATGGTATTCTTTCACTGTAATAACTATTGTAAATTGACAGCGCAGTTTAACAAGAATTTAATCTTTCTGCAGATATCAGATATGTCTTTGTCGGACATTTATTTCCACAGGGATGCAGCTTAAGCTTCTCTTCAATATATCAACGAATTAGAGAGTGCACTAGAACAGTCTGCAGCACCAGCCTCACCCTAATCTGAAGTCAAATGTCTACTGTTTGGTGTCTGGTGCTTCCACCCCCCTTGAACTTTGCGACCTTTTGCCACATTTCAGGCTTCAAACGTAAAGATATAAAACTGTATTTTTTTGTGAAGAATCAACAACAAGTGGGACACAATCATGAAGTGGAACGACATTTATTGGATATTTCAAACTTTTTTAACAAATCAAAAACTGAAACATTGGGCGTGCAAAATTATTCAGCCCCCTTAAGTTAATACTTTGTAGGGCCACCTTTTGCTGCGATTACAGCAGTAATGGGACAAACAACAAACTGAGACTCTGAACGCAGAATTCTACAAAAATATCCTCTGTGTACAACGTAAAACACCAAATAGTGCATGCAAAGCAGAATTAGGCCTTAACCCGCTAATTATCAAAATCTAGGAAAGAGACGTTAAATTCTACAACCGCCTAAAAGGAAGCGATTTCCAAACCTTCCACAACAAAGCCATCACCTACGGAGAGATGAACCTGGAGAAGAGTCCCCGAAGCAAGCTGGTCCTGGGGCTCTGTTCACAAACACAAACATACCTAACAGTGCCCCAGGACAGCAACAAAATTAGACCCAATCATATCATGAGAAATCAAAAAGGTAAGTACTTGACCCATTGGAAAGAATTAACAAAACAACAGAACAAACTGGAATGCTATTTGGCCCTAAACAGAGAATATACAGTGGCGGAATACCTGACTACTGTGACTGACCCAAACTTAACCTGTTGAAACTCTGGGGGCGCTATATCATTTTTGGATAAAAAGACGTGCCCGTTTTAAGCGCAATATTTTGTCACAAAAAGATGCTCGACTATGCATATAATTGGTAGCTTTGGAAAGAAAACACTCTGACGTGTCCAGAACTGCAAAGATATTCTCTGTGCGTGCACCTAGAACGTGAGCTACAGGCAAAACCAAGATGAGAAGGCATCCAGGAAATGAGCAGGATTTTTGAGGCTCCGTTTTCCATTGTCTCCTTATATGGCTGTGAATGCGAGAGGAGTAAGTCTGCCCTTTCTGTCGTTTCCCCAAGGTGTCTGCAGCATTGTGACGTATTTGTAGGCATATCATTGGAAGATTGACCATAAGAGACCACATTTACCAGGTGTCCGCCTGGTGTCCTGCGCTGAAATTGGTGCGCAAAAGTCAGCTGCAAGTATTTTTCCATGGGATTCAGAGAAGAAAGCAGGCTTCCACGAACGATATATCAATGAAGAGATATGTGAAAAAACACCTTGAGGATTGATTCCAAACAACGTTTGCCATGTTTCGGTCGATATTATGGAGTTAATTCGGAAAAAGTTTGACGTTGTAGGTGACTGAATTTTCGTTTCGGTAGCCAAATGTGATGTACAAAACGGAGCGATTTCTCCTACACAAAGATGCTTTCAGGAAAAACTGCACATTTGCTATGTAACTGAGAGTCTCCTCATTGAAAACATCCGAAGCTCTTCAAAGGTAAATGATTTTATTTATTTGGTTATCTGGTTTTTGTGAAAATGTTGCGTGCTAAATGCTACTCAAAATGCTAAGCTAGCTTAGCATACTCTTACACAAATTAGTGAATTGCTATGTTTCAAAAGCACATTTTGAAAATCTGAGATGACAGTGTTGTTAAGAAAAGCTTGAGAGTAGGCGCATTATTTTCATTTTATTTGTGATTTTCAGAAATCATTAACGTTGCGTTATGCTAATGAGCCTGAGGCTTTAGTCACGATCCCGGATCCGGGATGGGGAGTTTCAAGAGTTAAGGAAATCTTTGACTATGTACAGACTCAGTGAGCATAGCCTTGCTATTGAGAAAGGCTGCAGTAGGCAGACATGGCTCTCAAGAGAAGACAGGCTATGTGCACACTGCCCACAAAATCAAATCACATGAAATGTTATTTGTCACATGCGCCGAATGCAACACAGTGAAATGCTTAATAGCCCCTAACCAACAATACAGGGGAGGAAACTGAGCTACACGTCATACCAAATTTTTGACCATATCAGAGACACATACAGTCAGGTCCAGAAGTATTTGGACAGTGACACAATTTGCATCTGCACATCTGTACGCCACCTTGATGGATTTGAAAGCAAAAAAATCAAGATGTGCTTTAAGTGTAGACTTTCGTCTTTAAGTTAAGGATGTTGTCAAAATGACTATGTAAAAGCGTTTAGTAATTTCAACCATTTTTATACATAGACCCAAATTTTAAGGGCTCAAAAGTAATTGGACAAACTAGCCATAATCATAAATTGAATTGTGATTTTTAATATTTGGTTGCAAATCCTTTGCAGTCAATGGCAGCCTGAAGTCTGGAACCCATAGACATCACAGATGGTTTCTTCCCTGGTGATGCTCTGCCAGGCCATTACTATACCCGCCTTCAGTTCCTGATTGTTCTTGGGGCATTTTGCCTTCAGTTTGGCCTTCAACAAGTCAAATTGCTCAATTGGATTCAGGTCAGGTGATTGACTTTGAAGCATTTGGCTGAATCTGAGCAGATAATAACATTAGCACTAAACACTTCAGAATTCATCCTGATTCAGATCAATAAATACAAGGGAACCAGTTCCATTTGCAGCCATACAGTACATGCCCACGCCATAACGCCACCTCCTCCATGCTTCACAGATGAGGTGGTATGCTTTGGATCAAAGGCAGTTCCTTCCCTTCTCCATACTCTTCTCCTCACATCATTCTGGTACAAGTTGATCTTTGTCTCATCGGTCCATAGGATGTTGTTCCAGAACTGTACAGACTTTTGTAGATGTGTTTTGGCAAACTTGAACCTTCCTGTTTTTGAGGCTTACCGATGGTTTACATCTTGTGGTAAACCCTTTGTATTTACCTCCTGGTGGGCGTTCTTGATCTGGACAACTGTTGTGAAGGAGTTTCAATTCATCAGAAAGATTCTTCTGTAATCCACCACAGTTGTTTTCCGTGGCCTTCCATGCCTTTTGGTGTTCCTGGGCTCCTAGTGTATTCGTTCTTGTTAAGAATTTACCAAATACTTTTTTGTTATACTGTTTTAGCTCTCTCTCTCTCATGGGTTTGTTTAGATTTGTCAGCCTAATGATGTCTTGCGTCACTGGTAGTGACAGCTCTGTGGACTTCATATTGAGGGTTAACAGCAACAGATTACAAATGCAAATTCCACACTTGAAAATTATCTCTGCATGTGTGGTTCCCACTGTGAAGCATGAAGAAGTATTTGTGATGGTGTGGGGGTGCTTTGCTGGTGACACCGTTTGTGATTTATTTAGAATTCAAGGCACACTTAACCAGCATGGCTACCACAGCATTCTGCAGCGATACACCATCCCATCTGGTTTACACTTAGTGGGACTATCATTTGCTTTTCAACAGGACAATGACCCAACACACCTCCAGGCTGTGTGAGGGCTATTTGACCAAGAACAAGAATGATGGTGCTGCATCAGATGACCTGGCCTCCACAAACATTTAACCACAACCCAATTGAGATGGTTTGGGATGAGTTGGACTGCAGAGTGAAGGAAAAACAGCCAACAAATGCTCAGCACATGTGATAACTCCTTCAAGACTGTTGGAAAAGCATTCCTCATGATGCTGGTTGAGAGAATCCCAAGAGTGTGCAAAGCTGTCATCAACTCAAAGGGTGGCTACTTTGAAGAATCAAAAATCTAAAATATATTTTGATTTGTTTAAAACTATTTTGTTTACTAAATGATTCCATATGTGTTATGTCATAGTTTTGATGTCTTCACTATTATTCTACAATGTAGAAAATTGTAGAAATAAAGAAAAACCTTGAGTGAGTGGATGTGTCCAAACCTTTGACTGGTACTCTATATGCTAATTATTTGATGGGCCGACCTATCAAAACTTTTTGGTGGCGTAAGAAAGTATTCAAGACGACTCGCTTGATTGAGCCTCCCCAATGTATATATCACTAGGTCAGGGTATTTAAGCTTCCATATATCCACTATTTCCAATATATCCATGACATTCATGATTTCCTTAAGTGCCTGAGGGTGACTGTTTGTAGTGTGATTTCCTTTCGAGGTATTTAGAACGGTATTATATTATATTATAACTATAATCTCCCACCATAATAATAAAGTATTGTATTGTTAGATCAATTATTATACATATTTTCAAAGAAGCTTGGGTCATTATTATTCGTACCGTATAGGTTAATAAGCCATACCTGTTAATAAACCTGTTTATTGTCCAATAACATATTTAAAGTAATCCATCTAGAGCACATATGTCAGAGTCAAGGCCCGCGGGCCACATCCGGCCCGCGAGAAGGTTTTTTACGGCCCCTGGGATGATCTTGATTTATTATTAGAACCGGCCCGCAGACCGCAGCAAGCCGGCAGCCCGCAGATCTTTTACACGCACCAATACTACATTTCCCACAATGCAACGGTGACGCACCGAGCAGTAGGCTGCTTCATTTCAATATTTATTGGCACAGCAGTCGTCAGCATCACAGTAAAATTAACTTTCAGATACCCATCAAAAATGGCAAAACGGAAGGTGACACTGAGAACCGGGGTTTCAAACAAGGTGGGAGTCGGAGTATATGTTCACGGAGGTAGCTGGAAAACCTGTGTGTCTTCTGTGTGGAGAAAGTGTGGCGGTACTGAAAGAGTATAATCTGAGACGACATTATGAAACGAAACACGCGGACAAAAACAAGAATATGGACATGGAACAAAGGCTACAAAAGGCAGAGGAATTAAAACGAGGCCTCAAATCTCGACAGGCTCTGTTCAAAAAAGCCAAATCACAAGGCCAGGCTGCTGTCAAGGCCAGTTTTATTTTGGCAGAAGAGATCGCTAAATCAGCCCGGCCATTTACGGAGGGGGATTTCATCAAAAACTGCATGATTAAAGTTTGTGACGAAGTTTGCCCAGAAAAAAGGCAACTCTTTTTAAATGTGAGTCTGAGCAGAAACACCATTGCCGAGAGAGTAGACCAGTTGTCCATCAATCTAAAAGAGCAGCTTGTGAAAAAGGGAAAAGATTTCATTGCATATTCCTTGGCTGTGGATGAGAGCACCGACATTTCTGACATTGCCCAGTTGTCAATTTTCATCCGCGGAGTGGACTCCAGCCTAAGCGTGACAGAGGAGTTTTTGGCTTTACGTCCTATGCATGGCACAACTACGGGGCATGATTTGTATGAAGAGGTGTCAAGATGTGTAAATGAGATGGAGCTGCCTTGGGAAAAACTCGTGGGTTTGACAACCGACGGAGCACCTGCGATGTGTGGACACAGGAGCGGACTGGTGGCGAAGATACGGGAAAAGATGCAAGAGGAAAACGCGACAGGTGAGCTGACAGCTTATCATTGTATCATACACCAGGAAGCGTTGTGCGGTAAAGCCTTGAAAATGGAGCATGTAATGAGCATCATCACGCGCACAGTTAACTTTATCAGAGCCAAAGGTTTGAATCACCGCCAGTTCAAGGCATTTCTGACGGAGTTAGAAACGGAGCATGGTGATTTGCCTTATCACACAGAGGTGCGATGGCTAAGCCAGGGAAAGGTGCTTCAAAGA
The DNA here is from genome assembly GCF_036934945.1 of Oncorhynchus masou masou. NCBI lineage: Eukaryota > Metazoa > Chordata > Actinopteri > Salmoniformes > Salmonidae > Oncorhynchus > Oncorhynchus masou. The sequence continues at coordinate 2,638,441 of NC_088223.1, read as the reverse complement.
TGTTTCGAGCTTCGTGAGGAGATTTGTCTGTTCTTGGACAGCAAAGGGAAAGACACAACACAACTCCGAGACGAAATGTTTCTGTGTGAAATGGCTTTTCTGTGTGACATTACGAGTCATCTGAATGCAATGAACTTGCAGCTGCAGGGTCGGGATCATGTCATCTCTGATATGTACAGTACAGTGAAGGCATTTAAAACCAAACTGACTCTGTGGGAGACGCAGATGCGGAAAGAAAATTTGAGCCACTTTCCCAGCTGCCAGACCATGAAAGAGAAGCTCTCTACCAGTGCGTTCCCGAGCGCACAGTTGGCTGATAAAATAGGTATGCTTGCCGCTGACTTTCGACGCCGATTTGCTGACTTTGAAGCACAAAAAAGCAGGTTGGAACTGCTCGGTAACCCATTTGCTGTTGACGTGGAAAGCTCACCACCAAACCTCCAAATGGAGTTGATTGACCTCCAATGCAATGATGCACTGAGGGCAAAATATGCGGCAGTGGGTGCTGCGGAGTTCGCCCGTTTCCTCCCCGACACAATGCCCCAGCTGCGCATCCAGGCTGCTCAAACGTTGTCTATGTTTGGCAGCACATACCTGTGTGAACAACTTTTTTCTTTGATGAACCTGAACAAAACATCACACAGAAGTCGACTTACTGCTGAACACCTCCACTCAATTCTGAGGATTTCCTCAGCTCAGAGCCTTACCCCGAACATTGATGAACTTGTGGAAAAGATGGGACACCACCAAGTATCACCCTCAACCTCAAACAAGTGAACATTACTGTGCAATCACATATTTAGAGTTTTTACTCAGTTCAAGTTTAAAAGTTAAAGTTTAATATTTGTTTTCACTGCATGTTACTTCTCCTTAAACAAAGTGTTGTTTTTGATTAATAGATTTTTGCACTTTATTTTATTGTATTTCAATCCAATTATATTTTAAAAATATTTCAGTTGAGTGGATGATAGAAAATTGCTATTATTGTTTTTTTCTTTGAAGTAAATTTAGCCCACTTTTGCTAAAATAGAAAATATAGGCTACTGATGGTGCCTTGAATACCGGTTTCTTTCATTTAATGTTCATGTTATGGGGATTTTTATATAAAGGAAATTTGTCTTTTGTGTCTGTTGAAAATTAAAGATTACTGACAGAGCCATAAGAAAATATTGCTTTATTTATCTGATCATATTGGAATATATTTGTTAGGTTTTCAGTAGGTTCAATTAGGTTCACTAGACTATATGCGTCATTTAAAAATTTTTCAATGAACATTCGAACAGTCCGGCCCTCGGCTTGTAGCTAAATTTTTTATTTGGCCCTCCGTCCATTTGACTTTGACACCCCTGATCTAGAGGATCTGTTTGGACTATTTGCCCATTCGAATCAAAATTCTTGTGAATTAATATCATCATCATTGAGTTTCTTTGCCTTATCCTTTTTCAACGTCATCTAAACTTATTTCTTCTCTTTTAGCTGCTCGTTGTTTCTTATTATCTGCTAAGTTATTACAATTATAGCTTTCTCATTTCACCATTTACCACAAGGAGATACAAGTTTAAATTCTATTTAACATAATATAATGTTTATAAGTTTACCATTAAAAAGTTCCATAGTAATTGAGTTTCCATATAACCATGATATTTGTCCTGCACTATTCTACCCGCTAAGATGTTTCTACAACTTTACTGGAGGCCACCTGTGTTCAATTCAATTGATTAGACATGATTTGGAAAGGCTCACACCTGTCTATTCAGTGCCTTCGGAAAATATTCAAACCCCTTGACTTTTTCCACATTTTGTTACCTTACAATTAACATCTTTGGCCTGAATGCCAAGCGTCACTTCAGGAGGAAACCTGGCACCTTCCCCACGGTGAAGCAAGGTGGTTTCAGCATCATGCTGTGGAGATGTTTTTCAGAGGCAGTGACAAGGAGACTAGTCAGGAATCGAGGCAAAGATGAACGGAGCAAAGTACAGAGAGATCCTTGATGAAAACCTTTTCCTTAGCGCTCAGGACCTCAGACTGATGCAAAGGTTCACCTTCCAACAGGACAATGACCCTAAGCACTGTTGTGTCTTTGGCTATGCCGGATTAAGTGATATGACATGCTATTCTATAAAATAATTTCTCCGTAATTAATATTACCTGATTGAGCTAATCATGTAAATGTAAATAACTAGAGAGTCGGGCACCACAAAATAATATTTATAGAGCTGTTATCTTCCGAATAAACTCTTAAAGACCTATTAATATTTTACATCAATAGCAGTCCATATTAATCGTCGTCTTAATTGAGTCTCATCTGAAAGTTTTAAATTCTTGGTTATCTGCAAGAACCCTGGCAAACAAGTTGAATCAGCAATACAAAATTGGGTTTAATTATTTATTTACTAAATACCTAACTAATCACACAGAATTACACATACACATATTTAAATCATAACTTGATTACAAATTACGTCATAAAGGAAAACGTCCCAAACGGGCGGAACAGATATGACAGCTTGTTACAAAAAGGAAAAGGGCTGGGTTTGAGTGAAAGAGCGGGAAGACTGAGGAACAAAGGGCAAAGCTGTACTATCGTAAATACAGTATCTTATGGATTCTAAATTACCGTCCATTTGGAAAAGGAAAATGCAATAAATATTTACTCTGAGCTGCGCTTCAGTAGGTTGGTGGTAGATGGAACGCCGTGTTGCCCACCGAGTCCTTTGAAGAATGTCTCTGCTGGTAAATTGGATTCGTTGTAGTAACGTCGTTGTGTGGTAGACGGGATACTCTGTCTGTTCCTTCCTAACCCTCATTTGCAGCGGCTGTAGCTAACTCAACGGCTAGGAGGTATCACTTCGGTAGTGAATAAGAGTTCAAAGTTTATACCATTCTCAACCAAATCTCACGCTGATGTTGGCTTCGTTCTGTAGTTATTATCTGAACCATTCTGACATCGGACCGTCGTCCTCACATCTTCGGAACAGGAGGTTACATTGTTGTCAAGGCTTTATTTAGGGAGAGGAGGGCGTGTTTGAAAAGTTTTATAGCCCATGTCGCTTCACAGGGGCGGGCCACTGATTGAGCAGCAGACCTTATGAAAACCCAAGTCTCACATTTTAGAAGCTAAAATCACATTTATCCCATCAAGAGTAATTTCATATTCAAACATTTAAATTGAACAACAATTCCATGTGAATCCGATAACCCTGATGTGTAGACCTTCCACTGTAGAGTTTATGTCATCTTATCATTGATGAGAATGTCTCAGATGACAACCGAACTGACATCATATTCATTAAGTATCACCGCATATGTTCAATTGGTCAGATTACCAGAATATAGTTCATTTCCCCCCACCTTCTGATGTTTCCCCCAGGCCAACGTCATGACAGCACACCACCAAGACAACACAGGATTGGCTTTGGGACTAGTCTCTGAATATCCTTGAGTGGCACAGTCAGAGGCCAGACCTGAACCCGATCGAATATCTCTGAAGAGACCTGAATATAGATGTGCAGCAATGCTCCCCATCCAACCTGACAGAGCTTGAGAGAATCTGCAGAGACGAACGGGAGACGCTCCCCAAATACAGGTGTGCCAAGCTTGTACCATCATACCCAAGAAGACTCAATGCTGTAATCGCTGCCAAAAGGTGCTTCAACAAAGTACTGAGTAAAGGGTCTGAATATTTATGTAAATGTAATACTACAGTTTTATATTTGAAATACACATGCAAAAATGTCTAAGATCTAGCTTTTGCTTTGTCTTTGTGGTTAATGTGTGTAGATTGATGTGGGAAAAAAACAATTTAATCAATTTTAGAATAGGGCTGTAATCTAACAAAATGTGGAAAAAGTCAAGGGGTCTGAATACGTTCTGAAGGTGCTGTATAAGATCCCACAGTTGCACGTCAGAGCAAATATCAAGACACGAGGTTGAAGGAATTTTCCGTAGAGCTCCAAGACAGGATTGTGTCGAGGCACAGATCTGGGGAAGGGAACCAAAAACATTCTGCAGTGTTGAAGGTCCCCAAGAACACAGTGGCCTCCATCATTCTTAAATGGAAGAAGATTGGAACCACCAAGACTCATCCTAGAGCTGGCCGCCTGGCCAAACTGAGCAATCGGGGGAGAATGGCCTTGGTCAGGGAGGTGACCAAGAACCCAATGGTCACTCTGACAGAGCTCCAGAGTTCCTCTGTGGAGATGGGAGAACCTTCCAGAAGGACAACCATCTATGCAGCACTCCACCAATCAGGCCTTTATCGTAGAGTACCAGACGGAAGCTACTCCTCAGTAAAAGACACATTACAGCCCACTTGGAGTTTGCCAAAAGGCACCTAAAAAGACTCAGACCATGAGAAACAAGATTCTCTGGTCTGGTGAAACCAAGATTGAACTCTTAGGCCTGAATGCCAAGCGTCACATCTGGAGAAAACCTGGCACCATCTGTACGATGAAGCATGGTGGTGGCAGCATCATGCTGTGGGGATGTTTTTCAGCAACTGTGAGACTAGTCAGAATCGGTGTACAGTAATAGTGCAGAGAGATCCTTAATGGGCGGGTCCTATCTCTTCTGTCCTGCCTGTGGTCGGGGTTTGAGGTGGGCTGTTCTTTTGGCTTTTCTCACACTCCTCCTTCAGCTGGACTGTTTTTCCTCCTGTTGAAGTTGTCTCACTACAGTTCAGAGCGCAGATATGTCTTTCTCCCCCTTTCAGCTCTCTGTGTCTGATTGTTGTACTGGTCTGTTAGGGTTTGTGTTGTAAGAAATGGGATGTGTTGAATCACTGAGTTCTACCAGCTACAACTGGGTTCATTTATCCCTCATATTAATGGCAGAGCAGCGCTGTTGTGGGATCTCGGTCCGCTCAATGCTAGGGGGTGGGGTGACTCTCCTCTTGGGGCTGCTCGTCTGTGGGGCTGTTTGAGGTGGGGGGTGTGAGCCGACTCACTCGGGATGGTCCTGCTGAATTTAGCCTGCACTATTCATGTTACAGGCAGTTTCCACCCTGGGTTAGACAGAGGAGTACTGTGTTCTTATGGCTCCTTGCCATTCCAGGAGCTGTGTGGAAGATGTGTGATTACGTTCCCATTCTTGTAGGTCCAGGGAGGCTCTTGCATCGCCAGGTTTGTGGGTTCGATTCCCACGAGGGACCAGTCTGAAAAATGAATGCACTCACTACTGCAAGGCACTCTGGAAAAGAGCATCTGGTTAACGACTGACATGTAAATCTCTCCCCCTCAACTACCCAGCTCTCCCCCATCTCTCCCCCAACTCTCCCCTTAACTACCCTGCTCTCCGAGCCCCCATCTCTCCCCTCAACTACCCAGCTCCCCTTGCCCCATCTCTCCCCCATCTCTCCCCTTAACTACCCAGCTCCCCTTGCCCAATCTCTCCCCTTAACTACCCAGCTCCCCTTGCCCCATCTCTCCCCTTAACTACCCAGCTCCCCTTGCCCCATCTCTCCCCTTAACTACCCAGCTCCCCTTGCCCCATCTCTCCCCTTAACTACCCAGCTCCCCTTGCCCCATCTCTCCCCCTAACTACCCAGATCCCCTTGCCCCATCTCTCCCCCATCTCTCCCCCTAACTACCCAGCTCTCCTTGCCCCATCTCTCCCCTTGCCCCATCTCTCCCCCATCTCTCCCCCTAACTACCCAGCTCTCCTTGCCCCATCTCTCCCCCATCTCTCCCGCATCTCTCCCCTTAACTACCCAGCTCCCTTTGCCCCATCTCTCCCCCATCTCTCCCCTTAACTACCCAGCTCCCCTTGCCCCATCTCTCCCCTTAACTACCCAGCTCCCCTTGCCCCACATCTCTCCCCTTTAACTACCCAGCTCTCCTAGCCCCATCTCTCCCCTTAACTACCAGCTCCCCTTGCCCCATCTCTCCCCTTAACTACCCAGCTCTCCTAGCCCCATCTCTCCCCTTAACTACCCAGCTCCCCTTGCCCCATCTCTCCCCTTAACTACCCAGCTCTCCTAGCCCCCATCTCTCCCCTTAACTACCCAGCTCCCCTTGCCCCATCTCTCCCCTTAACTACCCAGCTCCCCTTGCCCCATCTCTCCCCTTAACTACCCAGTTCCCCTTGCCCCATCTCTCCCCTTAACTACCCAGTTCCCCTTGCCCCATCTCTCCCCTTAACTACCCAGTTCCCCTTGCCCCATCTCTCCCCCATCTCTCCCCCTAACTACCCAGCTCCCCTTGCCCCATCTCTCCCCTTAACTACCCAGTTCCCCTTGCCCCATCTCTCCCCTTAACTACCCAGTTCCCCTTGCCCCATCTCTCCCCTTTAACTACACAGCTCTCCTATCCCTGATATATTCACCCCACTCCATCTGTATGATGACCATAAATCCAATCATAAGGTGCAGGTGTACTAAAGTGCACATCCAGCTCCCTAAAGTGCTGCCCTCCACCCTTCAAAGTGCATGAAAGGTCTTGCTTATAACACTCAGCATATGCTGTACTGTGAACAAAGGATAACGAATAGATTGGAGGGGAGGCTAGTGGTAGGCACAAGGCACACACACACACACACACACACACACACAAACACACACACACACACACACACACACACACACACACACACACACACACACACACACACACACACACACACACACACACACACACACACATTAGTGATATCATTAACATAGATGACTCCTCAGCAGTGATGGTGTCATTAACATAGATGACTCCTCAGCAGTGATGGTGACATTAACATAGATGACTCCTCAGCAGTGATGGTGTCATTAACATAGATGACTCCTCAGCAGTGATGGTGTCATTAACATAGATGACTCCTCAGCAGTGATGGTGTCATTAACATAGATGACTCCTCAGCAGTGATGGTGACATTAACATAGATGACTCCTCAGCAGTGATGGTGTCATTAACATAGATGACTCCTCAGCAGTGATGGTGTCATTAACATAGATGACTCCTCAGCAGTGATGTTGTCATTAACATAGATGACTCCTCAGCAGTGATGGTGACATTAACATAGATGACTCCTCAGCAGTGATGGTGTCATTAACATAGATGACTCCTCAGCAGTGATGGTGTCATTAACATAGATGACTCCTCAGCAGTGATGTTGTCATTAACATAGATGACTCCTCAGCAGTGATGTTGTCATTAAATTAACATAGACGACATTCTGGCAAGAACGTGCTGATCAAAGATACATTCCCCCTCTCTGCCTCACTGTTCTCTAAATACACCATCTGTGGCTGCGTCCTCTGTGGCATGTGGGAGGGGAGGGGAGGAGGGGAGGAGGGGAGGAGGGGAGGAGGGGAGGAGTGAAGGAGGGAGGAATGGAGGAGTGGAGTAGGGAGGGGAGAATGAAGGAGTGGAGGAGGGAGGGGAGGAGTGGAGGAGGGGGAGGAGTGGGGGAGGGAGGGGAGGAGTGGAGGAGGGAGGGGAGGGGGAGGAGTGGAGGGGAGTGGAGAAGGCGGAGGAGTGGAGGAGGGGGAGAGGGGGAGGAGTGGAGGAAGGGGAGGAGTGGAGGAGGGAGGGGAGGGGGAGGAGTGGAGGGGAGTGGAGAAGGCGGAGGAGTGGAGGAGGGGAGAGGGGGAGGAGTGGAGGAGGGATGGGAGGAGTGGGAGGAGTGGAGGGGTGTAAAGTAGTGACCCGCGACCAGTGTTCTGAAACAGGTTACTGTAGGCCTACTGCGCGTGGCAAGTATGTTATAGTGGGATCTAAAGACACAATGCTGAGTGGTGAGTGTTTTTTAGGACGAACTAGTCAGGGTAATTCAGTATTTCCATCACTAACTAAATAATGAGGGAGACTGTGGGGTAATTGAGATGTCAACCCTAACTGTTACATTGCTTAGTCATTGGGGTGGCAGGTAGCCTAGTGGTTAGAGGTTTGGATTAGAAACCGGAAGGTTGCAAGATCGAATCCCAGTGCTGACAAGGTGAAAATCTGTAGTTCTGCCCCTAAACCAGGCAGTTAACCCACTGTTCCTAGGCCATCATTGTAAATAAGAATTTGTTCCTAACTGACTTGCCTTGTAAGTAAAAATGATAAACAGAACAACTCTCATGGCTGAAGGGGCTTGCAGTTAACCCTGGAGGTATTTGTAAGTGTCACGACTTCCTACGAAGTCAGCTCCTCCCCTTGATCAGCTCCCATCCTTGATCGGGCAGCCATTGCTGCTTCATTTGTCTTGTTCCATACACACCTGATTTTCATTCCCCAATCGCATGTATTTAGTCCTCTGTTCCCCTCCATGTCTTTGTGTGAAATTGTATGTATTTATGTTATGTGAGTATTGTTCTGTGTTTGGGCACATTTATGTATTTATGTTATGTGAGTATTGTTCTGTGTTTGGGCACATTTATGTATTTATGTTATGTGAGTATTGTTCTGTGTTTGGGCACATGTATGTATTTATGTTATGAGAGTATTGTTCTGTGTTTGGGCACATGTATGTATTTATGTTATGAGAGTATTGTTCTGTGTTTGGGCACATTTATGTATTTATGTTATGTGAGTATTGTTCTGTGTTTGGGCACATTTATGTATTTATGTTATGTGAGTATTGTTCTGTGTTTGGGCACATGTATGTATTTATGTTATGAGAGTATTGTTCTGTGTTTGGGCACATGTATGTATTTATGTTATGTGAGTATTGTTCTGTGTTTGGGCACATTTATGTATTTATGTCGTTGGACTGGAATAAAACTGTGCCTGTTCACTATACTCTGTCTCCTGACTTCGCCTCCCTTAACAGTATGTGTCCCAAATACCACCCCATTCCCTATATAGTGCACTACCCCAAACAGGGTGTGCACAGTATTTACATTCCTACTCATGCATGAAAACATACTGTAGCCTACCACGTGGTACTCATGAAAACATACTGTAGCCTACCACGTTGTACTCATGTAAACATACTGTAGCCTACCACGTGGTACTCATGAAAACATACTGTAGCCTACCACGTTGTACTCATGTAAACATACTGTAGCCTACCACGTGGTACTCATGTAAACATACTGTAGCCTACCACGTGGTACTCATGTAAACATACTGTAGCCTACCACGTGGTACTCATGAAAACATACTGTAGCCTACCACGTGGTACTCATGAAAACATACTGTAGCCTACCACGTGGTACTCATGAAAACATCCTGTAGCCTACCACGTGGTACTCATGAAAACATACTGTAGCCTACCACGTGGTACTCATGAAAACATACTGTAGCCTACCACGTGGTACTCATGAAAACATACTGTAGCCTACCACGTGGTACTCATGAAAACATCCTGTAGCCTACCACGTGGTACTCATGAAAACATACTGTAGCCTACCACGTGGTACTCATGAAAACATACTGTAGCCTACCACGTGGTACTCATGAAAACATCCTGTAGCCTACCACGTGGTACTCATGAAAACATACTGTAGCCTACCACGTGGTACTCATGAAAACATACTGTAGCCTACCACGTGGTACTCATGAAAACATACTGTAGCCTACCACGTGGTACTCATGAAAACATCCTGTAGCCTACCACGTGGTACTCATGAAAACATACTGTAGCCTACCACGTGGTACTCATGAAAACATACTGTAGCCTACCACGTGGTACTCATGAAAACATACTGTAGCCTACCACGTGGTACTCATGTAAACATACTGTAGCCTACCACGTGGTACTCATGAAAACATACTGTAGCCTACCACGTGGTACTCATGAAAACATACTGTAGCCTACCACGTGGTACTCATGAAAACATCCTGTAGCCTACCACGTGGTACTCATGAAAACATACTGTAGCCTACCACGTGGTACTCATGAAAACATACTGTAGCCTACCACGTGGTACTCATGAAAACATACTGTAGCCTACCACGTGGTACTCATGAAAACATCCTGTAGCCTACCACGTGGTACTCATGAAAACATACTGTAGCCTACCACGTGGTACTCATGAAAACATACTGTAGCCTACCACGTGGTACTCATGAAAACATACTGTAGCCTACCACGTGGTACTCATGAAAACATACTGTAGCCTACCACGTGGTACTCATGAAAACATACTGTAGCCTACCACGTGGTACTCATGAAAACATACTATAACCTACTATATGGTACTCATGAAAACATACTGTAGCCTACCACGTGGTACTCATGAAAACATACTGTAGCCTACCACGTGGTACTCATGTAAACATACTGTACCCTACTATATGGTACCCTCACCCCCTCTCATCCATCCCTCTCTCATCCATCCCCCTCTCCACTCTCTCCCATCCCCCTCTCGGCTCTCCTCCATCCCTCCATCTCCCTCTCCTCCAGCCCTCTCTCCTCCATCCCTCCATCTCCCTCTCCTCCATCCCTCTCTGGTCCATCCCTCCATCCTCCTCTCATCCATCTCTTTCTCCTCCATCCCTCCATCCCCTTCTCCACTCTCCTCCATCCCTCCATCCACTCTCCTCCATCCCCCCATCCCTCTCTCCTCCATCCCCCCATCCCCCTCTCCTCCATTCCTCCATCCGCCTCTCCTCCATCCCTCTCTCATCCATCCATCTATCCCCATGTTCTCCATCCCTCCACCTCCTCTCCTCCATCCATCTCTCGATCCCTCCGTCCCTCTCTCCTCTCCTCCATCCCTCCATTTCTCTCTCCTCCATCCCGCACCTCTTCCTCTCCTCCACCGCTCTCCTGTTGTCCTGGTTTCCAGAAGAGGATGTCTTCCTTAATTGACCCCCCATAAACGTAATGGACATATAGCAGAAGCTGTGCCAGGCCCGCCACGTCTGTTGACTCATCCAGCTGTAAAGCATAGAATTCACTGGCTTGTATACGAAGCAGTAATTGTTTCAAAGCATCTCCTGCCATGTTTTTTTGGCCTTTTCCCTCTGTCATATCTGTTGCCAGCAGGAAGAATTAAGTCCTCCTCAATAGTATGGGACTTGCCTGTCCCAGCCACTCGGTAGCTCACCATATAAGACGCTTCTAGACCCTTCTTATTAATGGTATCTGTTTATTTTATACATGTCATACTACTCAAAAGTCATCTTAATTCTCCCTCTATAAACTCCTGTGGCTTATTTTTCAAATCGCTTTTCTTTTGTTTTGTCTATAAATGTCTGCGCAAGAGTGAAGGTTTTACTGAGTTGTGAGATAGTACTTTTGCACATATAACACACCATGGCTGAGGATTTCTATTGAACCTTTATTTAACTAGGCAAGTCAGTTGAGAACAAATTCTTATTTACAATGACGGTCTACAGAGGAAAGGCATTACAGTATGATAGCTACAGAGATGGAGAAAACACCTGTCTCCAGATTACATCTTCAAACTAAGGGCAACTTTAGAGATGCATGATGATGTATACAAGATAGCTTGCTACATTTTCAGATATTACACATTTCTAATTTTGACAGAAAGTGATTTCATTTCAAGCTAAAGTAGACTGTTAACTAGCTAGCTAGCCGTATTCAGGCAGGGTGGAAACAACATGATTTGGCACTGTTCATTGTAGTTTAACGAGCTAACTTTAGCTGGCTGACGTGTGTGATCTTAAATGTTGTTTACCTAGCTAGGTTTATTGTTTACCCTAGCTAGCTACAAGGCTTAAGCTAAAGTGTACTGTTTGCTAGATAGCTAATGTTAGCTGGCTGGCTCGTTAGCTAACGTTACCTGACGTGTTTGAACTTAGCCTTTGTTTACATAGCTAGGTTCATTGTTTACCAAGCTAGCTAGCTACAGTTGAAGTCGGAAGTTTACATACACTTAGGTTGGAGTCATTAATTAAAACTACTTTTTCAACCACTCCACAAATTTCTTGTTAACAAAGTATAGTTTTGGCAAGTCGGATAGGACATCTACTTTGCATGACACAAGTCATTTTTCCAACAATTGTTTACAGACAGATTATTTAACTTATAATTCACTGTATAACAATTCCAGTGGGTCAGAAGTTTACATACACTAAGTTGATTGTGCCTTTAAACAGCTTGGAAAATTCGGCTTTAGAAGCTTCTGATAGCCTAATTGACATCATTTGAGTCAATTGGATGTGTACCTGTGGATGTATTTCAAGGCCTACCTTCAAACTCAGTGCCTCTTTGCTTGACATCATGGGAAAATCAAAAGAAATCCACCAAGACCTCCAAAAAAAGTGTAGACCTCCACAAGTCTGGTTCGCCTTTGGGAGCAATTTCCAAATGCCTGAAGGTACCATGTTCATCTGTCCAAACAATTGTACGCAAGCATAAACACCATGGGACCACGCAGCCATCACACCGCTCAGGAAGGAGACGCGTTCTGTCTCCAAGAGATGAACGTACTTTGGTGCGAAAAGTGCAAATCAATCCCAGAACAACAGCAAAGGACCTTGTGAAGATGCTGGAGGAAACAGGTACACAAGTATCTATATTCACAGTAAAACGAGTCCTATATCAACATAACCTGAAAGGCCACCCAGCAAGGAAGAAGCCTCTGCTCCATAACCGCCATAAAAAAGCCAGACTACGGTTTTTAACTGCACATGGGGACAAAGATCATATTTTTTGGAGAAATGTCCTCTGGTCTGATGAAACAAAAAAAGAACTGTCAAGGTATTGGAGTGACCAACCACAAAGCCCTGATCTCAATCCTATAGAACATTTGTGGGCAGAACTGAAAAAGCGCATGCGAGCAAGGAGGCCCTAACCCTAACCTTAACCCAAACCTGACTCAGTTACACCAGCTCTGTCAGGAGGAATGGACCCAACTTATTGTGGCAAGCTTGTGGAAGGCTACCCAAAACGTTTGATCCACGTTAAAAATTGAAAGGCAATGCTACCAAATACTAATTGAGTGTATGTAAACTTCTGACCCACAGGGAATTAGATGAAAGAAAGAAATAAGCTGAAATAAATCATTCTCTCTACTATTCTTCTGACATTTCACAATCTTAAGATAAAGTGGTGATCCTAACTGACCTAAGACAGGGAATTTTTACTAGTATTAAATGTCAGTAATTGAGAAAAACTGAGTCTAAATGTAATTGGCTAAGGTGCATGTAAACTTCCGGCATCAAATGTATATTTTGTGACAAACCTCTTCAAGAATAGGAGGGTTTGTCACAAATTAATCAATTAAGCGGGAAGCCATCACCAAAATCACCCCAGAATTAGAGTTCTTTCATGAAGTGCAGTCTAACTGATGTGTAGTCTAACTGATATGTAGTCTAACTGATATGTAGTCTAACTGATGTGTAGTCTAACTGATGTGTAGTCTGATGTGTAGTCTAACTGATGTGTAGTCTGATGTGTAGTCTGATGTGTAGTCTGATGTGTAGTCTAACTGATGTGTAGTCTGATGTGTAGTCTGATGTGCAGTCTGATGTGTAGTCTGATGTGTAGTCTGATGTGTAGTCTGATATACAGTCTAACTGATGTGTAGTCTGATGTGTAGTCTGATGTGTAGTCTGATGTGTAGTCTGATGTGCAGTCTAACTGATGTGTAGTCTAACTGATGTGTAGTCTGATGTGTAGTCTAACTGATGTGTAGTCTGATGTGTAGTCTGATGTGTAGTCTGATGTGTAGTCTGATGTGCAGTCTGATGTGTAGTCTGATGTGTAGTCTGATGTGTAGTCTGATGTGTAGTCTGATGTATAGTCTGATGTGTAGTCTAACTGATGTGTAATCTGATGTGTAGTCTGATGTGTAGTCTGATGTGTAGTCTGATGTGTAGTCTGATGTGTAGTCTGATGTGTAGTCTGATGTGTAGTCTGATATACAGTCTAACTGATGTGCAGTCTAACTGATGTGTAGTCTAACTGATGTGTAGTCTGATGTGCAGTCTAACTGATGTGTAGTCTAACTGATGTGTAGTCTGATGTGCAGTCTAACTGATGTGTAGTCTAACTGATGTGTAGTCTGATGTGTAGTCTAACTGATGTGTAATCTGATGTGTAGTCTGATGTGTAGTCTGATGTGTAGTCTGATGTGTAGTCTGATGTGTAGTCTGATGTGTAGTCTGATGTGTAGTCTAACTGATGTGTAATCTGATGTGTAGTCTGATGTGCAGTCTGATGTGTAGTCTGATGTGTAGTCTGATGTGTAGTCTGATGTGTAGTCTGATGTGTAGTCTAACTGATGTGTAGTCTGATGTGTAGTCTGATGTGTAGTCTGATGTGTAGTCTGATGTGCAGTCTGATGTGCAGTCTGATGTGTAGTCTGATGTGTAGTCTGATGTGTAGTCTGATGTGTAGTCTGATGTGTAGTCTGATGTGTAGTCTGATGTGTAGTCTAACTGATGTGTAGTCTGATGTGTAGTCTGATGTGTAGTATGATGTGTAGTCTGATGTGTAGTCTAACTGATGTGTAGTCTGATGTGCAGTCTGATGTGTAGTCTGATGTGTAGTCTGATGTGTAGTCTGATGTGTAGTCTAACTGATGTGTAGTCTGATGTGCAGTCTGATGTGCAGTCTGATGTGTAGTCTGATGTGTAGTCTGATGTGTAGTCTGATATACAGTCTAACTGATGTGTAGTCTGATGTGTAGTCTGATGTGTAGTCTGATGTGTAGTCTGATGTGCAGTCTAACTGATGTGTAGTCTAACTGATGTGTAGTCTGATGTGTAGTCTAACTGATGTGTAGTCTGATGTGTAGTCTAACTGATATGTAGTCTAACTGATGTGTAGTCTGATGTGTAGTCTAACTGATGTGTAGTCTGATGTGCAGTCTAACTGATGTGTAGTCTAACTGATGTGTAGTCTAACTGATGTGTAGTCTAACTGATGTGTAGTCTGATGTGTAGTCTGATGTGTAGTCTGATGTGCAGTCTGATGTGTAGTCTGATGTGTAGTCTGATGTGCAGTCTGATGTGCAGTCTGATGTGCAGTCTGATATACAGTCTAACTGATGTGTAGTCTGATGTGTAGTCTGATATACAGTCTAACTGATGTGTAGTCTGATGTGTAGTCTGATGTGTAGTCTGATATACAGTCTAACTGATGTGTAGTCTGATGTGTAGTCTGATGTGTAGTCTGATATACAGTCTAACTGATGTGTAGTCTGATGTGTAGTCTGATATACAGTCTAACTGATGTGTAGACTAACTGATGATTGATACGTTCCCCTCACATTCTGCTTTGATAGATCAGAACTTAGTCAATTCATATTTCAAAGACTTTTAAGCCTTCCAGTAGATAGCATCAGTTAACTGAACTGTAAAACACAAAATACTTTTTAATGTAGCATTTAAAAGATTATGTTTCATCCGTTGAATCATTTTTAAAGTACATTTTAGATGTTTAATGTCTGAAAGGGGTATAATAGTTTACAGACAGACAATATGTTCCAAATGCCACCCTATTCCCTGCATAGTGCATACCTTTAGACTAGGGCTATAGGGCTATAAAGTGCATAGCATATAGTACACTGTATATGGAATAGGGGACACACATACATAATACATTATAATTCAAGGTTGCAATAGCAATTGAGCTGTCAGACAATGTTTGTAAATGTGTGTAAATTCCCTGCTGAAGTACCAAACCATTCCATTTGACATATTTTTCAGGAGTTTCAACCTATACACAACAGAGTATATGTTTAATTCATGTTGCTGAGAAGTCAGGATCTGATCATTGTTTATGTTGTTTATGATGATGAGAGGTGGAGGAAGTGGATGAGGAGAAGTGGAGGAGGAGGAGGAGAGGAGAATCAGGAGAATCAGGAGAGGAGGAGCAGGAGAGGAGGAGCAGGAGAGGAGAAGAGGAGCAGGAGAGGAGAAGAGGAGCAGGAGAGGAAGAGGAGGAGGAAGAGGATGAGGAGAAGAGGAGAACGGAGGGGGTGGTGGAGCAGGAGAGGAGAAGAGGAGCAGGAGAGGAGAGGAGCAGGAGAATAGGAGCAGGAAAAGAGGAGGGGAGGAGAGGAGAAGGAGCAGGAGAGGAGAAGAGGAGCAGGAGAGGAGAAGAGGAGCACGAGAGGGGGAGAGGAGCAGGAGAGGAGAAGGTGGAGCAGGAGGGGAGAAGGGGAGGAGAGGAGAAGGTGGAGCAGGAGAGGAGAAGAGGAGCAGGAGAGGAGAGGAGGAGCAGGAGATGAGAAGGGGAGGAGAGGAGAAGGTGGAGCAGGAGAGGAGAAGAGGAGCAGGACAGGACAAGGGGAGGAGGAGAAGAGGAAATAAGGTATGATTGTCATTATGGAGCAGATCTAAAGGTGCAACTCAGTGTAATGCAGTCAGTCTCCCAGCGATATCTCCAAGATGGCCCACACAACTCCTCTCCCAGCGATATCTCCCAGTTTGCCCACACAACTCCTTTCCTCGAGATATCTCTCAGATGGCCCACGCAACTCCTCTCCCAGCGATATCTCCAAGATGGCCCACACAACTCCTCTCCCAGCGATATCTCCCAGTTTGCCCACACAACTCCTTTCCTCGAGATATCTCTCAGATGGCCCACGCAACTCCTCTCCCAGCGATATCTCCCAGATGGCCCACGCAACTCCTCTCCAAGAGATATCTCCCAGATGGCCCACACAACTCCTCTCCCAGCGATATCTCCCAGATGGCCCACACAACTCCTCTCATCGAGATATCTCTCAGATGGCCCACGCAACTCCTCTCCCAGAGATATCTCCCAGTTGGCCCACGCAACTCCTCTCCTCGAGATATCTCTCAGATGGCCCACACAACTCCTCTCCTCGAGACATCTCTCAGATGGCCCACGCTGCTCCTCTCCTCGAGACATCTCTCAGATGGCCCACGCAACTCCTCTCCCAGCGATATCAACCAGTTGGCCCACGCAACCCCTCTACTCGAGATATCTCTCAGATGGCCCAAGCTGCTCCTCTCCTCGAGACATCTCTCAGATGGCCCACACAACTCCTCTCCTAGATATATCTCCCAGTTGGCCCACGCAGCTCCTCTCCCAGAGATATCTCCCAGATGGCCCACGCAGCTCCTCTCCCAGAGATATCTCCCAGTTGGCCCACGCAACTCCTCTCCTAGAGATATCTCCCAGATGGCCCACGCAACTCCTCTCCTAGAGATATCTCCCAGATGGCCCACACAACTCCTCTCCCAGCGATATCTCCCAGATGGCCCACGCAACTCCTCTCCTAGAGATATCTCCCAGATGGCCCACACAACTCCTCTCCCAGCGATATCTCCCAGATGGCCCACACAACTCCTCTCATCGAGATATCTCTCAGATGGACCACGCAACTCCTCTCCCAGCGATATCTCCCAGTTGGCCCACACAACTCCTCTCCTAGAGATATCTCCCAGTTGGCCCACGCAGCTCCTCTCCTCGAGACATCTCTCAGATGGCCCACGCTGCTCCTCTCCTAGAGATATCTCCCAGTTGGCCAACACAACTCCTCTCCTAGAGATATCTCCCAGTTGGCCCATGCAGCTCCTCTCCTCGAGATATCTCTCAGATGGCCCACGCAGCTCCTCTCCCAGAGATATCTCCCAGATGGCCCACGCAACTCCTCTCCTCGAGATATCTCCCAGATGGCCCACGCAAAACCTCTCCCAGAGATATCTCCCAGATGGCCCACGCAGCTCCTCTCCCAGAGATATCTCCCAGTTGGCCAACACAACTCCTCTCCTCGAGATATCTCCCAGATGGCCCACGCAACTCCTCTCCCAGAGATATCTCCCAGATGGCCCACGCAGCTCCTCTCCCAGAGATATCTCCCAGTTGGCCAACACAACTCCTCTCCCAGAGATATCTCCCAGTTGGCCAACACAACTCCTCTCCTAGAGATATCTCCCAGATGGCCCACGCAACTCCTCTCCCAGAGATATCTCCCAGATGGCCCACGCAGCTCCTCTCCCAGAGATATCTCCCAGTTGGCCAATACAACTCCTCTCCCAGAGATATCTCCCAGTTGGCCAACACAACTCCTCTCCCAGAGATATCTCCCAGATGGCCCATGCAGCTCCTCTCCTCGAGACATCTCTCAGATGGCCCACACAACTCCTCTCCTCGAGATATCTCCCAGATGGCCCACGTAACTCCTCTCCCAGAGATATCTCCCAGTTGGCCAACACAACTCCTCTCCTAGAGATATCTCCCAGTTGGCCCACGCAGCTCCTCTCCTCGAGACATCTCTCAGATGGCCCACGCAGCTCCTCTCCTCGAGACATCTCTCAGATGGCCCACACAACTCCTCTCCTCGAGATATCTCCCAGATGGCCCACGCAACTCCTCTCCCAGAGATATCTCCCAGTTGGCCAACACAACTCCTCTCCTAGAGATATCTCCCAGTTGGCCCACGCAGCTCCTCTCCTCGAGACATCTCTCAGATGGCCCACACAACTCCTCTTCTCGAGACATCTCTCAGATGGCCCACGCAGCTCCTCTCCTCGAGATATCTCTCAGATGGCCCACACAACTCCTCTCCTCGAGACATCTCTCAGATGGCCCACACAACTCCTCTCCTAGCGATATCTCAGATGGCTCTACACTTCTCACCCCTCCCCTCCTCTCCTGGATATCTCCCAGATGGCTCGACAATCCTCACCCCTCCCCTCCTCTCCTGGAGATATCCCAAATGGCTCTACACTTCTCAGCCCTCCCTTCCTCTCCTGGAGATATCCCAAATGGCTCTACACTTCTCACCCCTCCCCTCCTCTCCTGGATATCTCCCAGATGGCTCGACACTTCTCACCCCTCCCCTCCTCTCCTGGATATCTCCCAGATGGCTCTACACTTCTCACCCCTCCCTCCTCTCCTGGATATCTACTAGGTGGCTCTACACTTCTCACCCCTCCCCTCCTCTCCTGGATATCTCCCAGATGGCTCTACACTTCTCACCCCTCCCCTCCTGTCCTGGAGATATCCCAAATGGCTCTACACTTCTCACCCCTCCCCTCCTCTCCTGGATATCTCCCAAATGGCTCTACACTTCTCAGCCCTCCCTTCCTCTCCTGGAGATATCCCAAATGGCTCTACACTTCTCACCCCTCCCCTCCTCTCCTGGATATCTCCCAGATGGCTCGACACTTCTCACCCCTCCCCTCCTCTCCTGGATATCTCCCAGATGGCTCTACACTTCTCACCCCTCCCCTCCTCTCCTGGATATCTACTAGGTGGCTCTACACTTCTCACCCCTCCCCTCCTCTCCTGGATATCTCCCAGATGGCTCTACACTTCTCACCCCTCCCCTCCTGTCCTGGAGATATCCCAAATGGCTCTACACTTCTCACACCTCCCCTCCTCTCCCGGAGATATCCCAAATGGCCCACAGAACTCCTTACACGCAGGCTGGGGGCAGTGCCAGGGTGTGGGTGTGCGTGTGAGTATCTGCGTGCGTGTGAGAGTGTCTGCGTGCGTGTGAGAGTGTCTGCATGCGTGTGAGAGTGTCTGCGTGCGTGTGAGAGTGTCTGCATGCGTGTGTGAGTGTCTGCGTGCGTGTGTGAGTGTCTGCGTGCGTGTGTGAGTATCTGCGTGCGTGTTTGAGTGTCTGCGTGCGTGTGTGAGTGTCTGCGTGCGTGAGTGTCTGCGTGCGTGTGAGAGTGTCTGCGTGCGTGTGTGAGTGTCTGCGTGCGTGTGTGAGTGTCTGCGTGCGTGTGAGAGTGTCAGCGTGCGTGTGAGAGTGTCTGCGTGCGTGTGTGAGTGTCTGCGTGCGTGTGAGAGTGTCTGCGTGCGTGTGTGTGTCTGCGTGCGTGTGTGAGTGTCTGCGTGCGTGTGTGAGTATCTGAGTGCGTGTGTGAGTGTCTGCGTGCGTGTGTGAGTGTCTGCGTGCGTGTGTGAGTGTCTGCGTGCGTGTGAGAGTGTCTGCGTGCGTGTGAGAGTGTCTGCGTGCGTGTGTGAGTCTGTGTGCGTGTGTGTGTCTGCGTGCGTGTGAGTGTCTGCGTGCGTGTGTGAGTGTCTGCGTGCGTGTGTGAGTGTCTGCGTGCGTGTGTGTGTCTGCGTGCGTGTGTGAGTGTCTGCGTGCGTGTGTAAGTGTCTGCGAGAGTATCTGCGTGCGTGTGTGAGTGTCTGCGTGCGTGTGTGAGTGTCTGCGTGCGTGTGTGTGTCTGCGTGCGTGTGTGTGTGTCTGCGTGCGTGTGAGAGTGCCAGCCAGAACACACACACAGCACAGACGGGAGACTTGGCAACGTGACCTGCCACAGAGGGCTCTTCTCTGCCAGGACAAAGGATGAATTTGCTAGAGGTCCTTCCAGTGGTCATTCCAATGTTTTTCAGTTTCAGTCTACTTTACATTGCCTGCCTGTCTTTGTCTCTCTGTCTCTCTGTCTCTCTGTCTCTCTGTCTCTCTCTCTCTCTGTCTCTCTCTGTCTCTCTCTCTCTGTCTCTCTCTCTCTCTCTCTCTGTCTCTCTCTGTCTCTCTCTGTCTCTCTCTGTCTCTCTCTGTCTCTCTGTCTCTCTGTCTCTCTGTCTCTCTCTGTCTCTCTCTGTCTCTCTCTCTCTCTCTCTCTCTCTCTCTCTCTCTCTCTCTCTCCTGGGGCGATGTGTGATTGAGCCAATTGAAGATAGAAACATTATAATACAATGTAAATATCAGTATGAAGGATGCTAGCTTTTATGAATTAAAGTTCATTCAAGTTAAACTGTTTTCTGCTGCTGGCTCCAATGTGTCCATTGGGTCTCAGGAATAGTTTGGTTTTGGATCATTCCACCTTAAACAAGCAGAAGAAAGAGGATTTGAACACCCACCTTGTTCTGAAATCCTTTCTGTTGCTGGAAACAGAGAAGATTAGCATTCCTGCACATTATTTGTTTGAAATATAATTTGATGTCTAAGAAATTAAGCTAATTGATTGCATCCAAATCGGTAATTTTAATATATAGGATTCATTTACAGTATACTGAACAAAAATATAAACGCAACTTGAGTCAATTGAAATAAATAAATTAGGCCATAATTCATGATTTTTACATGACTGGGCAGGATGCAGCCAAAGATGGGCCTTGGAGGGCATAGGACCCCCCACTGGGGAGCCAGACACACCCACTGGGGAGCCAGACCCACCCACTGGGGAGACAGACACACCCACTGGGG
Source organism: Oncorhynchus masou masou (assembly GCF_036934945.1). NCBI lineage: Eukaryota > Metazoa > Chordata > Actinopteri > Salmoniformes > Salmonidae > Oncorhynchus > Oncorhynchus masou. The sequence continues at coordinate 2,617,460 of NC_088223.1, read as the reverse complement.
AGCCAGACACACCCACTGGGGAGCCATACACACCCACTGGGGAGCCATACACACCCACTGGGGAGCCAGACACACCCACTGGGGAGCCAGACACACCCACTGGGGAGCCAGACACACCCACTGGGGAGCCATACACACCCACTGGGGAGCCAGACACACCCACTGGGGAGACAGACACACACACTTGGGAGCCAGACACACCGACTGGGGAGCCAGACCCACCCACTGGGGAGCCAGACACACCCACTGGGGAGCCAGATACATTTACATTTACATTTAAGTCATTTGGCAGATGCTCCACCCACTGGGGAGCCAGACACACCCACTGGGGAGCCAGACCCACCCACTGGGGAGACAGACACACCCACTGGGGAGCCAGACCCACCCACTGGAGAGCCAGACCCACCCACTGGGGAGCCAGACACACCCACTGGGGAGCCAGACACACCCACTTGGGAGCCAGACACACCCACTTGGGAGCCAGACACACCCACTGGGGAGACAGACCCACCCACTGGGGAGCCAGACCCACCCACTGGGGAGCCAGACACACCCACTGGGAAACCAGGCCCAGCCAATCAGAATGAGTTTTATCCAACAAAATGGCTTTATTACAGACAGAAATACTCCTCAGCAGCCCCGTCCCCGATCCCCGTCAGACGATCCCTGTCCCCGATCCCTGTCCCCGATCCCCGTCCCCGATCCCCGTCCCCGATCCCCGTCCCCGATCCCCGTCAGACGATCCCCGTCCCCGATCCCCGTCCCCGTCCCCGATCCCCGTCCCGATCCCCGTCCCCGATCCCCGTCCCCGATCCCCGTCCCCGATCCCCGTCCCCGATCCCAGTCCCCGATCCCCGTCCCCGATCCCCGTCCCCGATCCCTGTCCCCGATCCCCGTCCCCGATCCCCGTCCCCGATACCCTGGACTGGCGTAGTTACACGTGGTCAGCGGTTGGGAGGCCGGTTGGACGTACTGCCAAATTGTCTACAATGTTGGAGGCAGCCGACGGTAGAGAAATTAAGATTGAATTCTCTGGCAACAGCTCTGCTCTGGTGAACATTCCTTCACAGCACTGACCTCAGCTCACTGTTGAATATAACATCACTGTTGAATATAACACCACTGTTGAACATAACATCGTTGTTGAATATAACATCAGCATATGACATCACTGTTGAATGTAACACCAGAATATAACATCACTGTTGAATATAACATCACTGTTGAATATAACATCACTGTTGAATATAACATCAGAACATAACATCACTGTTGAATATAACATCACTGTTGAATATAACATCACTGTTGAATGTAACACCAGAATATAACATCACTGTTGAATATAACATCACTGTTGAATATAACATCACTGTTGACTATAACATCACTGTTGAATATAACATCACTGTTGAATATAACATCAGAATATAACATCACTGTTGAATATAACATCACTATTGAATATAACATCACTGTTGAATATAACATCACTGTTGAATATAACATCAGAATATAACATCACTGTTGAATGTAACATCACTGTTGAATATAACATCAGAATATAACATCACTGTTGAATATAACATCACTGTTGAATATAACATCAGAATATAACATCACTGTTGAATATAACATCACTGTTGACTATAACATCACTGTTGAATATAACATCACTGTTGAATATAACATCACTGTTGAATATAACATCACTGTTGAATATAACATCACTGTTGAATATAACACCAGAATATAACATCACTGTTGAATGTAACAACTTGGTACTGACCTCAGCCCACTCGGCCCTGGTCTGTCTGGCCTAGTCTGTCTGTCTGGTCTGGTCTAGTCTGTCTGGTCTTGTCTGTCTGTCTGGTCTGATATGTCTGGTCTGTCTGGTCTGGTGTGTCTGGTCTGTCTGGTCTGGTATGTCTGGTCTGTCTGGTTTGGTCTGGTCTGGTCTGTCTGGTCTGGTCTGTCTGGTCTGGTCTGGTCTGGTCTGTCTGGTCTGGTCTGTCTGGTCTGGTCCTTCTGGTCTGTCTGGTCTGGTCTGTCTGGCCTGTCTAGGCTGGTCTGTCTGGTTGGTCTGGTCTCGCGTCTGTCTGTCTTTCTTGTCTGTCTGGTCTAGTCTGTCTGGTCTGTCCGGTCTGATCTGTCTGTCTGTCTTTCTGGTCTGTCTGGTCTGTCTGTTCTAGTCTGTCTGTCTGGTCTGTCTGGTCTGTCTGGTCTATTACATTTACATTTAAGTCATTTAGCAGACGCTCTTATCCAGAGCGACTTACAAATTTGTGAATTCACCTTCTGACATCCAGTGGAACAGCCACTTTACAATAGTGCATCTAAATCATTAAGGGGGGGGGGGGGTGGTGAGAAGGATTACTTATCCTATCCTAGGTATTCCTTGAAGAGGTGGGGTTTCAGGTGTCTCCGGAAGGTGGTGATTGACTCCGCTGTGGCTGGCAGCTGGTACTAGCCAGTACAACAGGTACACTGGACAAATGCAGCAGACAGAGCAGAGCAGCCACACCAGCCACACTGTCTGGTCTGTCTGGTCTGTCTGGTCTGGTCTGTCTGGCCTGTCTGGTCTGGTCTGTCTGGCATGTCTGGTCTGGTGTGTCTGGTCTGTCTGGTCTGGTCTGGTCTGGTGTGTCTGGCCTGTCTGGTCTGGCCTGTCTGGTCTGGCCTGTCTGGCCTGTCTGGTCTGGTCTGGTCTGGCCTGTCTGGTCTGGTCTGTCTGGTCTGGTCTGGTCTGTCTGGTCTGTCTGGTCTGTCTGGTCTGTCTGGTCTGGCCTGTCTGATCTGGTCTGTCTGGTCTGGTCTGTCTAGTCTGTCTGGTCTGTCTGGCCTGTCTGGTCTGGTCTGTCTGGTCAGTCTGGTTTGTCTGGTCTGGTCTGTCTGGTCTGTCTGTTCTGTCTGGCATGTCTTGTATGTCTGGTCTGGTCTGTCTGGCATGTCTGGTCTGGCGTGTCTGGTCTGTCTGTTCCGGTCTGCTGTGTCTGGTCTGTCTGGCCAGTCTGGTCTGGCCTGTCTGGTCTGGTCTGTCTGGCCTGTCTGGTCTGGTCTGTCTGGTCTGTCTGGCATGTCTGGTCTGGTGTGTCTGGCCTGTCTGGTCTGGCCTGTCTGGTCTGGTCTGGTCTGGTCTGGTCTGGTCTGTCTGATCTGGTCTGGTCTGGTCTGGTCTGGTCTGGTCTGTCTGGTCTGGTCTGTCTGGTCTGTTCTGTCCGGTCTGGTCTGTCTGGTCTATCTGGTCTGGTCTGTTCTGGTCTGTCTGGTTTATCTTGTCTGGTCTGGTTGATCTTGTCTGATCTGTTCTGTTCTGTTCTGGTCTGCTCTGCTCTGTCTGCTGCATTTGTCCAGTGTACCTGTTGTACTGGCTAGTACCAGCTGCCAGCCACAGTGTTTCTACATCTCTGTTTGGAGAGAAGGGCTCCCCCAGGGCATTAAACAGAGAGAGAAATGGGGAGAGAGAGTCTGGCTGTGACCCAGAGTGTAAAGCGCCAGACTAGCAATGAGTTCCTCCCCCTAAATGATGAGGCAGCCAAAATATTGAACATCTGATGAGGCAGCCAAAATACTAACCATCTATTGAGGCAAACAAAATACTATCTGATGAGGCAACCAAAGTACTGACCATCTGAGGCAGCCAAAATACTAACCATCTATTGAGGCAAACAAAATACTATCTGATGAGGCAACCAAAGTACTGACCATCTGAGGCAGCCAAAATACTGACCATCTGATGAGGCAACCAAAATACTATCTGATGAGGCAGCCAAAATACTATCTGATGAGGCAGCCAAAATACTATCTGATGAGGCAACCAAAATACTATCTGATGAGGCAGCCAAAATACTATCTGATGAGGCAACCAAAATACTGACCATCTGATGAGGCAACCAAAATACTATCTGATGAGGCAACCAAAATACTATCTGATGAGGCAACCAAAATACTGACCATCTGATGAGGCAGCCAAAATACTATCTGATGAGGCAGCCAAAATACTATCTGATGAGGCAACCAAAATATTGACCATCTGATGAGGCAGCCAAAATACTGACCATCTGATGAGGCAGCCAAAATACTATCTGATGAGGCAACCAAAATACTATCTGATGAGGCAGCCAAAATACTGACCATCTGATGAGGCAACCAAAATACTATCTGATGAGGCAACCAAAATACTATCTGATGAGGCAACCAAAATATTGACCATCTGATGAGGCAGCCAAAATACTGACCATCTGATGAGGCAGCCAAAATACTATCTGATGAGGCAACCAAAATACTATCTGATGAGGCAACCAAAATACTGACCATCTGATGAGGCAGCCAAAATACTATCTGATGAGGCAACCAAAATACTATCTGATGAGGCAACCAAAATACTGACCATCTGATGAGGCAGCCAAAATACTATCTGATGAGGCAACCAAAATACTATCTGATGAGGCAACCAAAATATTGACCATCTGATGAGGCAGCCAAAATACTGACCATCTGATGAGGCAACCAAAATACTATCTGATGAGGCAACCAAAATACTGACCATCTGATGAGGCAGCCAAAATACTATCTGATGAGGCAACCAAAATATTATCTGATGAGGCAACCAAAATATTGACCATCTGATGAGGCAGCCAAAATACTATCTGATGAGGCAACCAAAATACTATCTGATGAGGCAACCAAAATACTATCTGATGAGGCAGCCAAAATACTGACCATCTGATGAGGCAGCCAAAATACTATCTGATGAGGCAACCAAAATACTGACCATCTGATGAGGCAGCCAAAATACTATCTGATGAGGCAACCAAAATATTGACCATCTGATGAGGCAGCCAAAATATTGACCATCTGATGAGGCAGCCAAAATACTATCTGATGAGGCAACCAAAATATTATCTGATGAGGCAACCAAAATATTGACCATCTGATGAGGCAGCCAAAATATTGACCATCTGATGAGGCAGCCAAAATACTATCTGATGAGGCAACCAAAATATTATCTGATGAGGCAGCCAAAATACTGACCATCTGATGAGGCAGCCAAAATACTATCTGATGAGGCAACCAAAATACTGACCATCTGATGAGGCAGCCAAAATAAAATATTAACTCAAGAGGAATCAAATCAAATACACTAAAATGGAGCTATATACAGGAAGTACCAGATCAATGTGGAACTATATACAGGAAGTGCCAGATCAATGTGGATCTATATACAGGAAGTACCAGTACCAGATCAATGTGGAGCTATATACAGGAAGTGCCAGATCAATGTGGATCTATATACAGGAAGTACCAGTACCAGATCAATGTGGAGCTATATACAGGAAGTACCAGTACCAGATCAATGTGGATCTATATACAGGAAGTACCAGATCCATGTGGACCTATATACAGGGAGTACCAGTACCAGATCAATGTAGAGCTATATACAGGAAGTACCAGATCAATGTGGAGCTATATACAGGAAGTACCAGTACCAGATCAATGTGGAGCTATATACAGGAAGTACCAGTACCAGATCAATGTGGAGCTATATACAGGAAGTACCAGATCAATGTGGAGCTATATACAGGGAGTACCAGATCAATGTGGATCTATATACAGGAAGTACCAGATCAATGTGGTGCTATAGAAAGGAAGTACCAGATCAATGTGGAGCTATATACAGGGAGTACCAGATCAATGTGGATCTATATACAGGAAGTACCAGATCAATGTGGTGCTATAGAAAGGAAGTACCAGATCAATGTGGAGCTATATACAGGAAGTACCAGATCAATGTGGTGCTATAGAAAGGAAGTACCAGATCAATGTGGAGCTATATACAGGAAGTACCAGATCAATGTGGTGCTATAGAAAGGAAGTACCAGATCAATGTGGTGCTATAGAAAGGAAGTACCAGATCAATGTGGAGCTCAGATCTCAGAAGGCTTTCCGCCACACTGCCAGGGTAAATCTCAGAAGGCTATCCGCCACACTGCCAGGGTAAATCTCAGAAGGCTTTCCGCCACACTGCCAGGGTAAATCTCAGAATGCTATCTGCCACACTGCCAGGGTAAATCTCAGAAGGCTTTCCGCCACACTGCCAGGGTAAATCTCAGAAGGCTTTCCGCCACACTGCCAGGGTAAATCTCAGAAGGCTATCCGCCACAATGCCGGGGTAAATCTCAGAAGGCTTTCCGCCACACTGCCAGGGTATATCTCAGAAGGCTATCCGCCACAATGCCGGGGTAAATCTCAGAAGGCTTTCCGCCACACTGCCAGGGTAAATCTCAGAAGGCTATCCGCCACAATGCCAGGGTAAATCTCAGAAGGTTTTCCGCCACACTGCCAGGGTAAATCTCAGAAGGCTTTCCGCCACACTGCCAGGGTAAATCTCAGAAGGTTATCCGCCACACTGCCAGGGTAAATGTTTGTACCAAAATAGTAATGTAATAAAATCTGTCATGAAGGCCCGATGAAATGACTCATGTTTGCCAGCCTACCACAGACCGTCTCCGTACGGGACATCAGCTACTCGACATCGCTCACTTGCCACGGGTCTGCTGCTCGCTACCGTTCATTAAATAGCTGTTATGTGGTGACATTTACCCGGAGTAAGCCAACCTTTGGAAACGAAAACCCCACCGACGAAAAGGAGGACAAATCACGTAAAAAAAAGAACGTCTTGTGAGAAATGTAGGTTTGGAGATAAAGTAGTTTCAAGAGGCTGGCTACAGTATGAGGCTGGGGCTGTGGTGATGAGATGAGTTGTTATGTGTGTCGCCAATATGCTAAAGATATGCTAAAGATAAAAAACAGAAACAACTAATTTGTCATTGGAAATTAAACGATGACGCTGGAGAACATTCGTGACCATGAACACAGCAAGGGTCACATTGCCTGCGTGTCTCTGTGTCCCGGACTCGGAAGCCTCTCCTCTTTACACCCTTTGTGGTGGCGCTAACGGCAACGTCAGAGCAGACCAGCACGGAGATGAAGATCCTGTTTAGGACTGTACATGCCATTGGCAAGAAGGACAGACCACATAATGATTTATGAGTGGATGTGTGAGTAAGTGGAAATGTTGTTACATTTGTAGCTAGTTTTTTTTCAAGTCTATTTCACAGCCGTGGTCCAGTATTGGAGATTATTTCTCAGCTCTCGATAAGCTTTGGTTCACCTCAAAATAGTTTCTAAATACCATAAAATGATAGGCCTCCTGATGCTGACATGGAACTCCATGTTTTTGTTATATATATATATATAGTATAGTGATTGTATATATAGTGTGTATACATATATATAGTATAGTGATTGTATATATAGTGTGTATATACAGTCTAGGGAGTGTGTATATAGTGTGTGGATATATATATACATATATATATATATATATATATAGTATAGTGATTGTATATATAGTGTATATATATATATATAGTATAGTGATTGTGTATATAGTGTGTATATATATATATAGTATAGTGATTGTGTATATAGTGTGTATATATATATATAGTATAGTGATTGTGTATATAGTGTGTATATATATATATATATATATATATATAGTGATTATATATATAGTGTGTATATATATATATATAGTGATTGTATATATAGTGTGTATATACAGTCTAGGGAGTGTGTATATAGTGTGTGGATATATATATAGTATAGTGATTGTATATATAGTGTGTATATACAGTCTAGGGAGTGTGTATATAGTGTGTATATATATATATAGTATAGTGATTGTATATATAGTGTGTATATACAGTCTAGGGAGTGTGTATATAGTGTGTGGATATATATATATATATATATATATATATATATATATATATATATATATATATATATATATATATATATATAGTCTAGTGATTGTGTATATAGTGTGTATATATATTTATAGTCTAGTGATTGTGTATATAGTGTGTATATATATATATAGTATAGTGATTGTATATATAGTGTGTATATATATATAAATATAGTATAGTGATTGTGTATATAGTGTGTATATATATTTATAGTCTAGTGATTGTGTATATAGTGTGTATATATATATATAGTATAGTGATTGTATATATAGTGTGTATATACAGTCTAGGGAGTGTGTATATAGTGTGTGGATATATATATATATATATATATATATATATATATATATATATATATATATATATATATATATATATAGTCTAGTGATTGTGTATATAGTGTGTATATATATTTATAGTCTAGTGATTGTGTATATAGTGTGTATATATATATAGTCTAGTGATTGTGTATATAGTGTGTATATACAGTCTAGTGAGTGTGTGAAGTGTCAGTGCAGATAGTTTGGGTACCATTAAATGACTACGTAGCAGTCTGACTACTTAGCAGGGCTTGGGGTTATAAGCGGAGCCTGTTGGTCAAAGAGCCGAGGCTCTGGTGCCATTAGTCGGATAGTAGCAGAGTTAACAGTCTATGACTTGGGTGGCTGGAGTCTTTGGAAATTCTATGGCCTTCGTCTGACACCGCCTGATATAGAGGTCCTGGGAGCTTGGCCCCAGTGATGTACTAGGCACCATCCTCTGTAGCGTTTTGCAGTTAAGGGCGTTGCATTTGCCATACCAAGCGGTGATGCAGTTTGTCAAGATGCTCTCGATGGTGCAGAACGTCTTGAGGATCACAGTGCTCATACCACATCTTTTCAGCCTCCTGAGGGGTAAGAGGCACTGCCGTGCCCTCTTCATGACTGTGCGGGTGTGGGTGGATTATATTAGGTCCCAAATGATGTGGATGCCAAGGCACTCAATCCGCTCCACAACAGCCTCATCGATGTGGATGACTTGTTCTCTCCCCTCTTTCTGCTATAGTAGTCCATGATTAGTTCCTTGGTCTTAATGACATTGAGGGAGAGGTTGTTGTCTTGACACCACACTGCCAGGTCTCTGACCTCCTCCCTATAGGCCGTCTCATCGTTGTCAACACCACCGTCGTGTTGTCAGCAAACTTGATGATGGTGTTGGAGTCGTGCAGTTGTGAGTGAAGTACAGGAGGGAACTGAGGGGCCGCCGTGTTAAATGTGTGGCGAAGGTGTTCTATCTTCACACCCTAGGGGCGGCTTGTCAGGAAGTCCAGGATCCAGTTGTACAGGGATTGGTTCAGTCCCAGGGGAGGAGCTTGGGGAGGAGCTTGGAGGGCAGTCTGGTGTTGAACGTTGAGCTGTAGTCAATGAACAGCATTCTCACATTTGTGTTCCTTTTGTTCAGGTGGGAAAGGGAAGTGTGGAGTGCAATAGAGATTGCATCATCTGTGGATATGTTGGGGCGGTATTCAAATTGCAGTGAGTCTAGGCCGGGTGTCCACCGCATTGTAATGGGAGATAGAGAGATGGGGGGAGGGGAGTTAGTGATAATGGGAATCGGACCGTATTTTTCGACTTTATGCCTAGTTTTACGTCCAAAGAAAGCATTTATATCGGCACATCTTCAAAAGTAAACGTTTGAACGTTCACCTGTGAATACAGCAGGAGTCTGTTGAGTTACTGTAATTAAACATCTCCTTATTTTACACATTTATTCATTAGGCTGATGTGATTCATATGCATAGTGCTGACATCATTTAGATTTTTAATTCTTATCTGCCGTGGCTGGGGACTGTCTCTGCTTGCCTGCTTTCTAAAATCACTTATCTCACCTCGTCCCCCGGTAGGTGAGAGAGAGAGAGTCTGCCTCTTCTTGCCGTCGGTGAGCCAAATGGCCAAGAGTGACAAATCAAAAGTGGGGGCAAAAACTTCCTGTTGGCGGGTGGCGGTGGCGGTGGAGCGTCACGGGAGAGGCGGCGGGCGCAGCGGGCGCCGGGAAACGCAGCCTGGGCAGATGGAGGCTGGTGCAGCGATGCGGAGCGAACAGATGGTCCCCCCAAACTTGATATACGAAATTAATAACGTTTCTCAAATAGAATTCAGGAACATGGAATACATTAACTCAATTTTAATAACAGCATTTTTCCCCTTCCCCACCGCGTGTAATTTGCAAGTCAATGAGAGAAACGAATGGAGAGGGTGACACAAATAGGCAATATATCACAGTTACGAGGACATTTTTAGTCATAACTGATAATGCACAATAAACAGGTGGTTGCCAGAATATTGGTTTTAAATTTCAAACCCATCTGCCTAACTCCCTGGTCATACCCACGGTGAACAATAGATAACCTTCATCTGTAAAGGTCATGTGGAACACTGCATCTTATACAGGTTGATTCATCATAGCAAATATTTACATCAATATAATTCTGCTTTTCAGAATAAGAGGTTATTTACAACATTGGATTAATTAAACTGATGCTCTGATTTATTCAACACTGAGGGTGTGAGCCCTACGCCACCCTATTCCCTATATAGTGCACTACTTTAGACCAGAGACCAATGGAACCCTATTCCTTATATATATAGAGCACTACTTTAGACCAGAGCCCATAGGGAAAAGATGGCCATTTGGGATACACTTTAAATGCTATTCAGTTAGATGTGTATTGAACATCCTCATAATTAAAGGAGAGTAGACCTTGTTGACATCAGGGACTCTCTCTATTCAACATCTTCCCAGTCAGTCTGTCTCTACTCAACCTCTCCCCAGTCAGACTGTCTCTACTCAACCTCTCCCCAGTCAGTCTGTCTCTATTCAACCTCTCCCCAGTCAAACTGTCTCTATTCAACCTCTCCCCAACAAGACTGTCTCTATTCAACCTCTCCCCAGTCAGTCTGTCTCTATTCAACCTCTCCCCAGTCAGACTGTCTCTACTCAACCTCTCCCCAGTCAGTCTGTCTCTATTCAACCTCTCCCCAGTCAGTCTGTCTCTACTCAACCTCTCCCCAGTCAGTCTGTCTCTACTCAACCTCTCCCCAGTCAGTCTGTCTCTATTCAACCTCTCCCCAGTCAGTCTGTCTCTACTCAACCTCTCCCCAGTCAGTCTGTCTCTATTCAACCTCTTCCCAGTCAGACTGTCTCTATTCAACCTCTCCCCAGTCAGACTGTCTGTATTCAACCTCTCCCCAGTCAGTCTGTCTCTATTCAACCTCTTCCCAGTCAGACTGTCTCTATTCAACCTCTCCCCAGTCAGACTGTCTCTATTCAACCTCTCCCCAGTCAGACTGTCTCTATTCAACCTCTCCCCAACAAGACTGTCTCTATTCAACCTCTCCCCAGTCAGACTGTCTCTACTCAACCTCTCCCCAGTCAGACTGTCTCTATTCAACCTCTCCCCAGTCAGACTGTCTCTATTCAACCTCTCCCCAGTCAGACTGTCTCTATTCAACCTCTCCCCAGTCAGTCTGTCTCTATTCAACCTCTCCCCAGTCAGTCTGTCTCTACTCAACCTCTCCCCAGTCAGACTGTCTCTATTCGACCTCTCCCCAGTCAGTCTGTCTGTATTCAACCTCTCCCCAGTCAGTCTGTCTGTATTCAATCTCTCCCCAGTCAGACTGTCTCTACTCAACCTCTCCCCAGTCAGACTGTCTGTATTCAACCTCTCCCCAGTCAGACTGTCTGTATTCAACCTCTCCCCAGTCAGTCTGTCTGTATTCAACCTCTCCCCAGTCAGACTGTCTCTATTCAACCTCTCCCCAGTCAGTCTGTCTGTATTCAACCTCTCCCCAGTCAGACTGTCTCTACTCAACCTCTCCCCAGTCAGACTGTCTGTATTCAACCTCTCCCCAGTCAGTCTGTCTGTATTCAACCTCTCCCCAGTCAGTCTGTCTGTATTCAACCTCTCCCCAGTCAGTCTGTCTGTATTCAACCTCTCCCCAGTCAGTCTGTCTGTATTCAACCTCTCCCCAGTCAGACTGTCTCTATTCAACCTCTCCCCAGTCAGTCTGTCTGTATTCAACCTCTCCCCAGTCAGACTGTCTCTATTCAACCTCTCCCCAGTCAGACTGTCTCTATTCAACCTCTCCCCAGTCAGTCTGTCTGTATTCAACCTCTTCCCAGTCAGACTGTCTCTACTCAACCTCTCCCCAGTCAGACTGTCTCTACTCAACCTCTCCCCAGTCAGACTGTCTCTATTCAACCTCTCCCCAGTCAGACTGTCTCTATTCAACCTCTCCCCAGTCAGACTGTCTCTACTCAACCTCTCCCCAGTCAGACTGTCTCTATTCAACCTCTCCCCAGTCAGACTGTCTCTATTCAACCTCTTCCCAGTCAGACTGTCTCTACTCAACCTCTCCCCAGTCAGACTGTCTCTACTCAACCTCTCCCCAGTCAGTCTGTCTCTATTCAACCTCTCCCCAGTCAGACTGTCTCTATTCAACCTCTCCCCAACAAGACTGTCTCTATTCAACCTCTCCCCAGTCAGACTGTCTCTATTCAACCTCTCCCCAGTCAGACTGTCTCTACTCAACCTCTCCCCAGTCAGACTGTCTCTATTCAACCTCTCCCCAGTCAGACTGTCTCTATTCAACCTCTCCCCAGTCAGACTGTCTCTACTCAACCTCTCCCCAGTCAGTCTGTCTCTATTCAACCTCTCCCCAGTCAGACTGTCTCTATTCAACCTCTCCCCAGTCAGACTGTCTCTATTCAACCTCTCCCCAACAAGACTGTCTCTATTCAACCTCTCCCCAGTCAGACTGTCTCTACTCAACCTCTCCCCAGTCAGACTGTCTCTATTCAACCTCTCCCCAGTCAGACTGTCTCTATTCAACCTCTCCCCAGTCAGACTGTCTCTACTCAACCTCTCCCCAGTCAGTCTGTCTCTATTCAACCTCTCCCCAGTCAGACTGTCTCTATTCAACCTCTCCCCAGTCAGACTGTCTCTATTCAACCTCTCCCCAACAAGACTGTCTGTATTCAACCTCTTTCCAGTCAGACTCTCTCTACTCAGCCGCTATCCAAAACAAAGAAAAACACTCCACTCTCCAAGAAAAAGACACAACACAACCTATGAAAGAGAGGTGTTACCATGCCTTAGCTCTAGGTCACAACTGAATTGAATGCCGTGTGAGATGGTATTTCAGAAGCAAAATTGGCAAACAATCTACCCGTTATTAGTTAACTTATATTTTCATGTTTACATTGGTTGGACCCTCTCATTCTTTACATTCGACACTAGGGTTCCAAAATACGTTTTCAAAAATTCAAGATTTACTGCTGATTCCCTTTGAATTCCATGAATCCATGAACCAGGATTTGTGGAAAAACTGAGTATTTTGGGAAAGTTCCCAGAATGTACAACCCTTTTCAACATCATACTGTTATCTTTCGCCGTTTTCTTCCATATATCTGCAGAAAGACCATAGAGGGGAAAGCACAACAAAGCAGGACCAGACTCTCCTTCCCTCAGGACACAGACTAGTAGATATGTGGTTGTGGTGGAGTAGGGGTCAGAGGGCACACAGTGTGTTGTGACATTTTTGAATGTATTGTAATGTTTATAAAACTGCCTAAATTTGCTCAACCCCAGGAAGAGTAGATCCATAATAGATACAAATACAAATACTAGTCTCTCCTTCCCTCAGGACCCAGACTAGTCTCTCATCTCCTTCCCTCAGGACCCAGACTACTCTCTCATCTCCTTCCCTCAGGACCCAGACTACTCTCTCATCTCCTTCCCTCAGGACCCAGACTAGTCTCTCATCTCCTTCCCTCAGGACCCAGACTACTCTCTCATCTCCTTCCCTCAGGACCCAGACTACTCTTTCATCTCCTTCCCTCAGGACCCAGACTACTCTCTCATCTCCTTCCCTCAGGACCCAGACTACTCTCTCATCTCCTTCCCTCAGGACCCAGACTACTCTCTCATCTCCTTCCCTCAGGACCCAGACTAGTCTCTCATCTCCTTCCCTCAGGACCCAGACTACTCTCTCATCTCCTTCCCTCAGGACCCAGACTACTCTTTCATCTCCTTCCCTCAGGACCCAGACTACTCTCTCATCTCCTTCCCTCAGGACCCAGACTACTCTCTCATCTCCTTCCCTCAGGACCCAGACTACTCTCTCATCTCCTTCCCTCAGGACCCAGACTACTCTCTCATCTCCTTCCCTCAGGACCCAGACTAGTCTCTCATCTCCTTCCCTCAGGACCCAGACTCTCCTCTCCTTCCCTCAGGACCCAGACTCTCCTCAGGATCCAGAATTTTCTCCCCTTCCCTTAGGACCCAGACTAGCCTCTCATCTCCTTCCCTCAGGAACCAGACTACTCTCTCATCTCCTTCCCTCAGGACCCAGACTAGTCTCTCCTTCCCTCAGGACCCAGACTACTCTCTCCTCTCCTTCCCTCAGGACCCAGACGAGTCTCTCCTTCCTTCAGGGCCCAGACTAGTCACTCTTCTCCTTCCCTCAGGACCCAGAGTCTCCTCTGCTTTCCTCAGTACCCAGACTAGTCTCCTTCCCTCAGAACCCACGACAATTATTTCCAGAAGTCTTCTCTGGGCCAGACCCCTTCCGGTAGCCGGCCCCTCCTGTTTCCTCTCAATGTCATGCTGGATATGGAACGTGAATGACTCTGATAGTGAACAGAACACCCACAGCCCACCAGAGTAAAACAACACACCTACTAGACCAGAGCTAGCAGGCCTGGAAACCAAGTATGTCTCCCAAATTTCACACTATTCTCTATGGGTCCTGGTCAAAAGTAATGAACTATATAGGGAATAGTGTGCCATTTGGGACACATGTCCTAGATGTTGTAGGCTGGAGAATACACTGTAAAAAAAAAAGGTCTTTGGATCAACCCAAAAATAAATACTTCAACTGGTTATAAGAAAATCTGTTCGGTTTTCTCAATTGAAAAATATATTATTTGATGACAACAGTAAATCTATATTTCAAGTTGCAACCTATTTATTTGACACTCAACACACAGGTAACTGCCAAAGGAAACACCAACATGAAGGGTTTTAATAGGGCGTTGGGCCTACCACCACAACACCAACATGAAGTATTTTAATAGGGCGTTGGGCCTACCACCACAACACCAACATGAAGTATTTTAATAGGGCGTTGGGCCTCCACCACGACACCAACATGAAGTGTTTTAATAGGGTGTTGGGTCTCCACCACGACACCAACATGAAGTGTTTTAATAGGGCGTTGGGTCTCCACGACACCAACATGAAGTGTTTTAATAGGGCGTTGGGCCTCCACCACAACACCAACATGAAGTGCTTTAATAGGGCGTTGGGCCTCCACCACGACACCAACATGAAGTGTTTTAATAGGGCGTTGGGCCTCCACCACAACACCAACATGAGGTGTTTTAATAGGGCGTTGGGCCTTCACCACGACACCAACATGAAGTGTTTTAATAGGGCGTTGGGCCTCCACGACACCAACATGAGGTGTTTTAATAGGGTGTTGGATGTCTAGACCCTTTAGGCCAGTGGTTCCCAACCATGAGGAGACTGTCTGTACTGGTCCTTTACAGTGGTGAGAGCTGGTGATGTCTAGACCCTTTAGGCCAGTGGTTCCCAACCATGAGGAGACTGTCTGTACTGGTCATTTACAGTGGTGAGAGCTGGTGATGTCTAGATCCTTTAGGCCAGTGGTTCCCAACCATGAGGAGACTGTCTGTACTGGTCATTTACAGTGGTGAGAGCTGGTGATGTCTAGACCCTTTAGGCCAGTGGTTCCCAACCATGAGGAGACTGTCTGTACTGGTCATTTACAGTGGTGAGAGCTGGTGATGTCTAGACCCTTTAGGCCAGTGGTTCCCAACCATGAGGAGACTGTCTGTACTGGTAATTTACAGTGGTGAGAGCTGGTGATGTCTAGACCCTTTAGGCCAGTGGTTCCCAACCATGAGGAGACTGTCTGTACTGGTCATTTACAGTGGTGAGAGCTGGTGATGTCTAGACCCTTTAGGTCATTGGTTCCCAACCTTTTTTGGTTACTGTTCCACCAACTGAATATTGCTCTGCCTGGACTACCCCTGAAGTACCCCGTCATGAGGATTTTACCATTAGTTTTTTTTATTTTTTTTCACCTTTATTTAACCAGGTAGGCTAGTTGAGAACAAGTTCTCATTTGCAACTGCGACCTGGCCAAGATAAAGCATAGCAGTGTGAACAGACAACACAGAGTTACACATGGAGTAAACAATTAACAAGTCAATAACACAGTAGAAAAAAAAGGGGAGTCTATATACATTGTGTGCAAAAGGCATGAGGAGGTAGGCGAATAATTACAATATTGCAGATTAACACTGGAGTGATAGATGGTCATGTACAGGTAGAGATATTGGTGTGCAAAAGAGCAGAAAAGTAAATAAATAAAAACAGTATGGGGATGAGGTAGGTGAAAATGGGTGGGCTATTTACCAATAGACTATCTACAGCTGCAGCGATCGGTTAGCTGCTCAGATAGCAGATGAAGTTGGTGAGGGAGATAAAAGTCTCCAACTTCAGTGATTTTTGTAATTCGTTCCAGTCACAGGCAGCAGAGAACTGGAACGAAATGGTCTCATGAGTCTTCTCCAGTAACCCCTGTGGGTAGACCAGGTACCACCCCCCCCCCCCTCCCGCTCGAGAGCTCCCCATTTTACAAATCAACTGCTCAACAGGACCTTGAAGCTGACTCAGGGTTGAATCAAAAGCCTGCACCCAGTAGCCTAGCTTTCCAGATGGAGAGCCAACCCCATGTTTTAAACAGCTTTATACACAAACAGAGCTTTATATTTGACCTTGAGGCATTTATATTTCACTGTAGTATTGAGTATGGTAGTATGTAGTATGGTATTGAGTATCATTATACTAAGCTTTTATTGGTATCAAAGTCAAAATGCTGGTCTTGCGACATTGCTAAAACACCTTCCTGATATTTTGAGCCATGTATAGCCTTTGGTGAAAGAGCCAGCCCCGAATCCACTTTTTGCCAAGAGTTTATGGGACATTAGCAGGTGCGTGGCGCGCGCAAACCTCAAAATGCATCTTAAATTGCAGGGGGGTATTTAAAAGGCCTTAAAAATGTTGGCATTTTACTTGTTGACACCTGCTACAGTGTTGGACTAAACTACAGTGTTTGTTGTCCATTGAAATGGTTGTCTCTGTCTCTTGATATCCGAATGAGTAATAAGGTTTGTGGAAGTTTGAAAGGAGTGTTTCCAAGTCACGTGATCCGACAAGAAAACCCCCAGTGCTCTAGTCAACAAATGAAAAGGGAAGATACATTTAATAATAATCTATTGTCATAGCCTACGAATAGGACCCATAGTGTTACCTGATCAGGTCATGAGATACACACATGTTTTGAACCTGTGAGGGACCTATATCTTATGTTATTTTTTTTGTAAGGATTTTTTTGTAGGGAATATATTCAATCAATTATACTTTAAAAAAAATGAATTATAGTGATGAATTATAATGACAATATTTTTGATTGTAATTGTTGTTTTTTATGACTGAAGTGAGTTTTGAAGTTGTTTTCTGCTTAGAAAGCTGGTTTTGTGTCTCTTGATTTGGTGTTCTGTTATCAAAGACTAAACAATATCACCATGTAAATTTAGTTCATATAAGTGAACAAAGTCACTCCTACACAATGACTACCTTAACCTCTTTAGTATCACAATGACTACCTTAACCTCTTTAGTACCACAATGACTACCTTAACCTCTTTAGTACCACAATGACTACCTTAACCTCTTTAGTATCACAATGACTACCTTAACCTCTTTTGTATCACAATGACTACCGTAACCTCTTTAGTATCACAATGACTACCTTAACCTCTTGTGTATCACAATGACTACCTTAACCTCTTTAGTATCACAATGACTACCTTAACCTCTTGTGTATCACAATGACTACCTTAACCTCTTTAGTATCACAATGACTACCTTAACCTCTTGTGTATCACAATGACTACCTTAACCTCTTTAGTATCACAATGACTACCTTAACCTCTTTAGTATCACAATGACTACCTTAACCTCTTGTGTATCACAATGACTACCTTAACCTCTTGTGTATCACAATGACTAGTTCAGACCCTGGGGCTGGAAAACAGTAGATGGGCCAGGGTGTACATGAACATATTTAATATCATCAGCAGTAATACAGTCAATGCACGGCAGAGGACAGGGAGGTTCTGCAGTGTTTTGGGACATTTACCGTGCATCAAACGGCAACAAGATCATATTGGACAGATCATATTGGATAGATCATATTGGACAGATCATATTGGACAGATCATATTGTACAGATCATATTGGACAGATCATATTGGACAGATCATATTGTACAGATCATATTGTACAGATCATATTGGACAGATCATATTAGACAGATCATATTGTACAGATCATATTGTACAGATCATATTGTACAGATCATATTGTACAGATCATATTGTACATATCATATTGTACAGATCATATTGTACAGATCATATTGGACAGATCATATTGGACAGATCATATTGTACAGATCATATTGTACAGATCATATTGGACAGATCATATTGTACAGATCATATTGGACAGATCATATTGGACAGATCATATTGGACAGATCATATTGGACAGCAATTTCATCAGGTAACATGGATACAAAGCCGGCGAGAGGTGGTTAGAATAGGATGGGAGGCCAGAAGTCTGTGAAACCAATAGAGAGTCAGGGTCTCGGGTGTGGGAACAAACATTGTCCGTCACACGGTCAGGTAAACGAGCAAGTTCATAGTCAACAAAGATCGCAGTCGAGGAGCAAATAGCATGAATCACAATAAAAAACATTTAATGACTTGGGGCCATTCTAAGTTCAAAGAGTCACTCGTCCCAACAAGATAACTTGAGAGAGCAGCTCTCTGTGAGCCCCAACATGATATCTTGAGAGAGCAGCTCTCTGTGAGCCCCAACATGATATCTTGAGAGAGCAGCTCTCTGTGAGCCCCAACAACATAACTTGAGAGAGCAACTCTCTGTGAGCCCCAACAAGATAACTTGAGAGAGGAGCTCTCTGTGAGCCCCAACAAGATAACTTGAGAGAGGAGCTCTCTGTGAGCCCCAACAAGATAACTTGAGAGAGGAGCTCTCTGTGAGCCCCAACAAGATAACTTGAGAGAGGAGCTCTCTGTGAGCCCCAACAAGATAACATGAGAGAGGAGCTCTCTGTGAGCCCCAACAAGATAACTTGAGAAAGGAGCTCTTAAAATCAAATTCTTTCAGCCAATTATCAGTAATTTGTGTCAGTGCTGTACATGCTGAGTGCTTTTCCCTATAAGCATGCTGAACGTCAGTTGTTCATTTGTTTACTGTGAAAGAGCATTTTATCTTGCCAAACACATTTTTTTTCTAAAAGTTTACTAAAGTTTGGTAGCAGGCTGATTGGTCCTCCTGTTTGAGCCAATAAATTAGGCTTTACTATTCGTGGGTGGTGGAATGACTTCTATCCAGGCATGAGGGCACACACTTTCCTGGAGGCTTAGATTGAAGATATGACAAATAAGAGTGGCAATATAGTCTGCTATCATCTTGACGAAAGCAAGTCAATATTTAAATCCCCCAGAAAATATACCTCTCTGTTGATATCACGTAGATTATGAAGCATTTCACACATGATATCCAGATACTGACTGTTAGCACTTGGTGGTTTATAGCAGCTCCCCACCAGAATGGGCTTCAGGGGAGACAGGTATCATTGGAGAGCTGGTGACTTAACTAGGAGGAACTAGTATCATTGGAGAGCTTGGTGACTTAACTAGGAGGAACTGGTATCATTGGAGAGCTTGGTGACTTAACTAGGAGGAACTGGTATCATTGGAGAGCTTGGTGACTTAACTAGGAGGAACTGGTATCATTGGAGAGCTTGGTGACTTAACTAGGAGGAACTGGTATCATTGGAGAGCTTGGTGACTTAACTAGGAGGAACTGGTATCATTGGAGAGCTTGGTGACTTAACTAGGAGGAACTGGTATCATTGGAGAGCTTGGTGACTTAACTAGGAGTAACTGGTATCATTGGAGAGCTTGGTGACTTAACTAGGAGGAACTGGTATCATTGGAGAGCTTGGTGACTTAACTAGGAGGAACTGGTATCATTGGAGAGCTTGGTGACTTAACTAGGAGGAACTGGTATCATTGGAGAGCTTGGTGACTTAACTAGGAGTAACTGGTATCATTGGAGAGCTTGGTGACTTAACTAGGAGGAACTGGTATCATTGGAGAGCTTGTTGACTTAACTAGGAGGAACTGGTATCATTGGAGAGCTTGGTGACTTAACTAGGAGGAACTGGTATCATTGGAGAGCTTGGTGACTTAACTAGGAGGAACTGGTATCATTGGAGAGCTTGGTGACTTAACTAGGAGGAACTGGTATCATTGGAGAGCTTGGTGACTTAACTAGGAGGAACTGGTATCATTGGAGATCTTGGTGACTTAACTAGGAGGAACTGGTATCATTGGAGAGCTTGGTGACTTAACTAGGAGGAACTGGTATCATTGGAGAGCTTGGTGACTTAACTAGGAGGAACTGGTATCATTGGAGAGCTTGGTGACTTAACTAGGAGGAACTGGTATCATTGGAGAGCTTGGTGACTTAACTAGGAGGAACTGGTATCATTGGAGAGCTTGGTGACTTAACTAGGAGGAACTGGTATCATTGGAGAGCTTGGTGACTTAACTAGGAGGAACTGGTATCATTGGAGAGCTTGGTGACTTAACTAGGAGGAACTGGTATCATTGGAGAGCTTGGTGACTTAACTAGGAGGAACTGGTATCATTGGAGAGCTTGGTGACTTAACTAGGAGGAACTGGTATCATTGGAGAGCTTGGTGACTTAACTAGGAGGAACTGGTATCATTGGAGAGCTTGGTGACTTAACTAGGAGGAACTGGTATCATTGGAGAGCTTGGTGACTTAACTAGGAGGAACTGGTATCATTGGAGAGCTTGGTGACTTAACTAGGAGGATCTGGTATCATTGGAGAGCTGGTGACTTAACTAGGAGGAACTGGTATCATTGGAGAGCTTGGTGACTTAACTAGGAGGATCTGGTATCATTGGAGAGCTTGGTGACTTAACTAGGAGGAACTGGTATCATTGGAGAGCTTGGTGACTTAACTAGGAGGAACTGGTATCATTGGAGAGCTTGGTGACTTAACTAGGAGGAACTGGTATCATTGGAGAGCTTGGTGACTTAACTAGGAGGAACTGGTATCATTGGAGAGCTTGGTGACTTAACTAGGAGGAACTGGTATCATTGGAGAGCTTGGTGACTTAACTAGGAGGAACTGGTATCATTGGAGAGCTTGGTGACTTAACTAGGAGGAACTGGTATCATTGGAGAGCTTGGTGACTTAACTAGGAGGAACTGGTATCATTGGAGAGCTTGGTGACTTAACTAGGAGGAACTGGTATCATTGGAGAGCTTGGTGACTTAACTAGGAGGATCTGGTATCATTGGAGAGCTTGGTGACTTAACTAGGAGGAACTGGTATCATTGGAGAGCTTGGTGACTTAACTAGGAGGATCTGGTATCATTGGAGAGC
This sequence comes from Oncorhynchus masou masou, assembly GCF_036934945.1. Classification (NCBI taxonomy): domain Eukaryota; kingdom Metazoa; phylum Chordata; class Actinopteri; order Salmoniformes; family Salmonidae; genus Oncorhynchus; species Oncorhynchus masou. Next base: position 2,595,999 of record NC_088223.1, on the reverse strand, counting down.
TTGTTGACTTAACTAGGAGGAACTGGTATCATTGGAGAGCTTGGTGACTTAACTAGGAGGAACTGGTATCATTGGAGAGCTTGGTGACTTAACTAGGAGGAACTGGTATCATTGGAGAGCTTGGTGACTTAACTAGGAGGAAGAGGATATTTGATGTATTTATTTCAACCATTTCCCCCATGTTAGTCTCATTGAGATCAAAGAGATATCTTCTGGTAATTTAGAGAAAGGTTGTATCCCCTGATCGCCCCTCTGCCTCTCTCTCTCTCTCTCTCTCTCTTTATATATATATATATATATATATATATATATATATATATATATATATATATATATATAACTTTATATATATCACTTTTTTCTTGTCTTAGTAGCTAGGTTTTCATCCAACAGAGTTTCATGTTAATATTCTAAACATAGACGAAGTAGTGCACATTTGTCACAACAAATGTTGCGTTAGATAGCGAGTGGTCTTGTAGCATGAGCTCTTGACAATAACTCCTTAATACAGTGTGGGTAGACTACCTACATGATGGCATTATAGGGTCCACAGGGATATAGGGTCCACAGGGATATAGGGTCCACAGGGATATAGGGCCCACAGGGATATAGGGCCCATAGGGATATAGGGTCCACAGGGATATAGGGTCCACAGGGATATAGGGCCCACAGGGATATAGGGCCCACAGGGATATAGGGCCCATAGGGATATAGGGTCCACAGGGATATAGGGTCCACAGGGATATAGGGTCCACAGGGATATAGGGTCCACAGGGATATAGGGTCCACAGGGATATAGGGCCCACAGGGATATAGGGCCCACAGGGATATAGGGCCCACAGGGATATAGGGCCCACAGGGATATAGGGCCCATAGGGATATAGGGTCCACAGGGATATAGGGCCCACAGGGATATAGGGCCCATAGGGATATAGGGTCCATAGGGATATAGGGCCCACAGGGATATAGGGCCCACAGGGATATAGGGCCCACAGGGATATAGGGCCCATAGGGATATAGGGTCCACAGGGATATAGGGCCCATAGGGATATAGGGTCCATAGGGATATAGGGCCCACAGGGATATAGGGCCCACAGGGATATAGGGCCCACAGGGATATAGGGCCCATAGGGATATAGGGTCCACAGGGATATAGGGCCCATAGGGATATAGGGCTCACAGGGATATAGGGCTCACAGAGATATAGGGCTCACAGGGATATAGGGTCCAAAGGGATATAGGGCTCACAGAGATATAGGGCTCACAGGGATATAGGGCCCACAGGGATATAGGGCTCACAGGGATATAGATCAACCTACAGACTCAGAGGTCTTTTTTCCCCCTGGTGTTTCACACTCTATTCTACTGTAGTTTAATTTGAAGAGATGTGATTTTGAGTTCCCCTCCCATCCCGCTGACCATTATCGTAATAGTATTACTCTCATTAGTTGCGCTGCAGAGCAGAAGCATCGTCGAGGTATGTCTCAACTCACAGGGTACAAGTTCCCCTCTAAAACAGAAGGTGAGGTTGGCTCGATACCACACTCACAGAGAGAGTGTTGCTTACTGGTTATCGTGGTTGTTGTACTGCGTCCCGTATGGTGCTGTATTAACCAACAGCATGCAAACACCTTCTGTCTGAACATCTGCGACAGACACGTTTTTAGGCTGCCTTCCAAAAGTTTTTTTAAAAAGACACCATTTTTTTTCTCCTCTGCCTCTCTCCTGCTCCCAATCTGTCACTGTGTGTGTGAGAATATTTTCTCAACGTCTTTCTGTTTCTTTCTCTTGCAGTCAATTGAACACAACGCTAGTGCTGAGAATTATAGGCTGGACGAGGAGGGAGGGAGGGAGACAGAGACACAGAGAGAGACAGAGACAGAGAGACAGAGACAGAGACAGAGAGACACAGAGAGAGACAGAGAGAGACAGAGAGAGAGAGAGACAGAGAGACAGAGAGAGACAGAGAGAGAGAGAGACAGAGAGAGAGAGAGAGAGACAGAGAGAGAGATAGAGAGAGACAGAGAGAGACAGAGAGAGAGAGAGAGAGAGAGACAGAGACAGAGACAGAGACAGACAGAGAGAGAGACAGAGACAGAGACAGAGAGAGACAGAGACAGAGACAGAGAGACACAGAGAGAGACAGAGAGAGACAGAGAGAGAGACAGAGAGAGAGACAGAGAGAGACAGAGAGAGAGAGGCAGAGAGAGAGACAGAGAGAGAGAGAGACAGAGAGAGAGATAGAGAGACAGAGAGAGAGATAGAGAGACAGAGAGAGAGATAGAGAGAGACAGAGAGAGAGAGAGAGAGAGAGACAGAGAGAGAGAGAGAGACAGAGACAGAGACAGAGACAGAGAGAGAGAGAGAGACAGAGACAGAGAGAGACAGAGAGAGAGAGATATAGAGAGAGACAGAGAGAGACAGAGAGAGAGACAGAGACAGAGACAGAGACAGAGACAGAGACAGAGACAGAGAGGGAAATGTTGGTAAAGCTGTTCCTCGATAGTATTGTCGTTCTATCGTACATCCATTCTGAGGAGAATTGAAAGACATTGTTTTCTATTCTCTTCCATTTCTCTGTGTGGAATCACCTGATTTCAATATACTTTGTTTCCCTCATACACTGAAGTGTTTCCTTTACTTTGGTAGTTACCTGTAGTTGTTTCCTTTAATTTGGCAGTTACCTGTAGTTGTTTCCTTTATTTTGGTAGTTACCTGTAGTTGTTTCCTTTACTTTGGCAGTTACCTATAGTTGTTTCCTTTACTTTGACAATTACCTGTAGTTGTTTCCTTTACTTTGGCAGTTACCTGTAGTTGTTTCCTTTACTTTGGCAGTTACCTGTAGTTGTTTCCTTTACTTTGGCAGTTACCTGTAGTTGTTTCCTTTACTTTGGCAGTTATCTGTAGCTGTTTCCTCTACTTTGGCAGTTACCTGTAGTTGTTTCCTTTACTTTGGCAGTTACCTGTAGTTGTTTCCTTTACTTTGGCAGTTACCTGTAGTTGTTTCCTTTACTTTGGCAGTTATCTGTAGCTGTTTCCTCTACTTTGGCAGTTACCTGTAGTTGTTTCCTTTAATTTGCCAGTTACCTGTAGTTGTTTCCTTTACTTTGGCAGTTACCTGTAGTTGTTTCCTTTACTTTGGCAGTTACCTGTAGTTGTTTCCTTTACTTTGGCAGTTATCTGTAGCTGTTTCCTCTACTTTGGCAGTTACCTGTAGTTGTTTCCTTTAATTTGCCAGTTACCTGTAGTTGTTTCCTTTACTTTGGCAGTTACCTGAAGTTGTTTCCTTTACTTTGGCAGTTACCTGTAGTTGTTTCCTTTACTTTGACAGTTACCTGAAGTTGTTTCCTTTGCTTTGACAGTTACCTGTAGTTGTTTCCTTTACTTTGGCAGTTACCTGTAGTTGTTTCCTTTACTTTGGCAGTTACCTGTAGTTGTTTCCTTTAATTTGGCAGTTATTTGTAGCTGTTTCCTTTACTTTGGCAGTTACCTGTAGTTGTTTTCTTTACTTTGGCAGTTACCTGTAGTTGTTTCCTTTACTTTGGCAGTTACCTGTAGTTGTTTCCTTTACTTTGACAGTTACCTGAAGTTGTTTCCTTTACTTTGACAGTTACCTGTAGTTGTTTCCTTTACTTTGAAAGTTACCTTTGCCTGTTTAGTAACTTAACAATAAGCTATCTTCATCCAAAGCATATTGCAAAATTGAGAAACAATACAATTACTGAGAGGAGAGCAATAACCATGAATGATGTCCCATTAGGCTTGTCTGCTGCAGGTCTTCATAGTCCACATTAAGACAGGGATTCAATGCAAAGCAGCACACGATAAAGCAATGCGTCGTTTAAAGGCATTTTCCCAGACGTCTGTAGAGTTCACATTCACAGTAAACACTGTGCACATTGGCTCAACTGTAATTTACCTTTAAAAGTCTGTTGTAGTCTTCTGCTCGATAACACCGTTGATTCACCTCAAAGTCATCTAGGAGCCGAGTTCAGTTCACAGAGCAGCTTGGCCGTTGATTCACCTCAACGTCATCTAGGAGCCGAGTTCAGTTCACAGAGCAGCTTGGCCGTTGATTCACCTCAACGTCATCTAGGAGTCGAGTTCAGTTCACAGAGCAGCTTGGCCGTTGATTCACCTCAAAGTCATCTAGGAGCCGAGTTCAGTTCACAGAGCAGCTTGGCCGTTGATTCACCTCAAAGTCATCTAGGAGCCGAGTTCAGTTCACAGAGCAGCTTGGCCGTTGATTCACCTCAACGTCATCTAGGAGTCGAGTTCAGTTCACAGAGCAGCTTGGCCGTTGATTCACCTCAAAGTCATCTAGGAGCCGAGTTCAGTTCACAGAGCAGCTTGGCCGTTGATTCACCTCAACTTCATCTAGGAGCCGAGTTCAGTTCACAGAGTTGCTTGCATGTTTCAACGTCAATCTGTCTGTCCATAAACTGTACGTGTTAACGTTTCCAGAACCAATAATGGTTCATAGAGTGGTTTCTCTCAGCCTGGAGACTTCATGTTCCAACGCTAATAGAGAAGCTTTAGTATTAACGAATGACGAATGTTAATTTTCATGTCAAATCGCCTTGTTGGCGGCCCATCCTTTACGAGGATCATTTACACAAAAACTAACATTGCACGATACAACATTACAATAATTCTTAGTAATAATTGTTCCGGGTGTTCTGCGCAGTAAACTTCTGCACATTCTGTTTCCAGAGCAGTTGTTACACATAAGGATATAGCTAGTCAAGATACTGAAAATAAAGAAAAGGCTGGACTGTAAAACTTTCCCCCTCTGTCAGGTTGAGTGATTGGGCCTGTCAAGGAGTGAGTAAGCTGTTGAAAAAGAAAACATACCGTATCTCTGTCAATAGAACCAATGGAGAGTTATCTCTTGTAAAGACAACATATCTCTGTCAATAGAACCCATGGTGAGTTATCTCTGGTAAAGACAATATATCTCTGTCAATAGAACCCATGGTGAGTTATCTCTGGTAAAGACAATATATCTCTGTCAATAGAACCAATGAAGAGTTATCTCTGGTAAAGACAACATATCTCTGTCAATAGAACCCATGGAGATTTATCTCTGGTAACGACAATATATCTCTGTCAATAGAACCCATGGAGACTAATCCCTGTTAACAGAACCCATGGAGACTAATCCCTGTTAACAGAACCCATGGAGAGTAATCCCTGTTAACAGAACCCATGGAGACTAATCCCTGTTAACAGAACTTAGAGTATGTTTGGTCAGGAAAACCTCAAACTCGTGATTGAACGTGAAGTCAGTCACATTTAGCTGATACACAGTGGTGTCTCATCGAGGGCTATGTCCCAAATGGCACCATGTTCCCCATATAGTGCTATGGGCCCTCTATTGGCCCTGGTATACTACATAGGGAATAGGGTGCCACTTTGGAAAGATTCTAGTTCTGTAATAGCCTTTATATGGAGATCTCTTCAGTATACTACATAGGGAATAGGGTGCCACTTTGGAAAGATTCTAGTTCTGTAATAGCCTTTATATGGAGATCTCTTCAGTCCAGGCTCTGCCACACAAATGGAGCAATCATTTTCCATTCTCTGTGTTTTCCCTGGTCACTAACCCTCCCATTCAATCTCAGGAAAAGGTTTTTCATCCAGACCCAGTGCCACGACCATGCTTGATGTTTGACACAAGAACTTGGCACCGCGGAGGGAGCAGAGCAGAGCCTAGCTGGCCAAGGAGGCGCCTGCTATAAAAACACACAATGAAGGCCCCCAACCCTGCTCTTTCTGGTCCTTCTCAAGACAGCCTCACGTCATTCCTTCTGTTCTAACTCCGTTTCCTGCTCTTCAGCGCTGCCCCTGAACACTACTTCGAAAAAACATCCAATCAGAGCTGACTAATAAAACGAAGACGGCCAAGTGGATCATCTGGTGTGACTCAGACTGGATTCAAAACTCAACCAGATGGGACGGTTGGGCCTCGGCCACTAAACAGAGCTGGATCTTTAATGACTGCAGACTGCAGCAACACTAAAAGTCTGTGTTTTACTTGTTGAACATGTCACTGCATCAACGTCTTCATTTAATAATCCTGTATCAAAGACCTTGACGTGGCACACAGAGAGGGCTCTACATGTCTTCCTTGGAAGACTGAAGCACGTCTCCTGGGCTGTGTGATGGCGCTGTACGAATGATCCCCGATTCAATCGGTTTATGTAGATGGGTTATTCAGTCATTTGCACATTCTTCATTTGTAAATAATCATTCTCATTCTTATTTTCCTGTGATGCCATTTAGTTGTTACCTCTTGGCTCCAACATATTCAGACCTGATTGAAAATACAACAGTCCCTAGTCAGGTCTCCTATTGGAGGACGTCGGCTGGGCTTTCACCTGTTTGGAACAGGGAGGAGAGAGTGTCATTAAGGACACGGGCAGACAGAGTTACAGGGACAGTGTGTTTCCACAGACAGACAGAGTTACAGGGACAGTGTGTTTCCACAGACAGACAGAGTTACAGGGACAGTGTGTTTCCACAGAGAGACAGAGTTACAGGGACAGTGTGTTTCCACAGACAGAGTTACAGGGACAGTGTGTTTCCACAGACAATCAGAGTTACAGGGACAGTATGTTTCCACAGACAGAGTTACAGGGACACTGTGTTTCCACAGACAGAGTTACAGGGACAGTGTGTTTCCACAGACAGAGTTACAGGGACAGTGTGTTTCCACAGACAGAGTTACAGGGACAGTGTGTTTCCACAGACAGAGTTACAGGGACAGTGTGTTTCCACAGACAGAGTTACAGGGACAGCGTGTATCCACAGACAGACAGAGTTACAGGGACAGTGTGTTTCCACAGACAGAGTTACAGGGACAGTATGTTTCCACAGACAGAGTTACAGGGACACTGTGTTTCCACAGACAATCAGAGTTACAGGGACAGTGTGTTTCCACAGACAGACAGAGTTACAGGGACAGTGTGTTTCCACAGACAGAGTTACAGGGACAGTGTGTTTCCACAGACAGACAGAGTTACATGGACAGTGTGTATCCACAGACAGACAGAGTTACAGGGACAGTGTGTTTCCACAGACAGAGTTACAGGGACAGTATGTTTCCACAGACAGAGTTACAGGGACAGTATGTTTCCACAGACAGAGTTACAGGGACAGTGTGTTTCCACAGACAGAGTTACAGGGACAGTATGTTTCCACAGACAGAGTTACAGGGACACTGTGTTTCCACAGACAATCAGAGTTACAGGGACAGTGTGTTTCCACAGACAGACAGAGTTACAGGGACAGTGTGTTTCCACAGACAGAGTTACAGGGACAGTATGTTTCCACAGACAGAGTTACAGGGACAGTGTGTTTCCACAGACAGAGTTATAGGGACAGTGTGTTTCCACAGACAGAGTTACAGGGACAGTGTGTTTCCACAGACAGAGTTACAGGGACAGTGTGTTTCCACAGACAGAGTTACAGGGACAGTGTGTTTCTCATTGAGGAAGTTAGGACAGTTTAAGCTACATTCTCTGAAACCAGGAAGGGGTTTGTGGGTTTCTCAAATGCAGAATTTACAACCGACCAGCATAATATTAATCTGTTTGTTCTCCGTCGCTCTGAAGGCAGACAGGCTGCTAAAATAATAGAGACCATATTCCCTATATAGTGCACTACTTTAGACCTGAGCCCTATGGAACCCTATTCCCTATATACTGCACTACTTTAGACCAGAGCCCTATAGAACCCTATTCCCTATATAGTGCACTACTTTAGACCAGAGCCCTATGGAACCATATTCCCTATATAGTGCACTACTTTAGACCAGAGCCCTATAGAACCCTATTCCCTATATAGTGCACTACTTTAGACCAGGGCCCTATAGAACCCTATTCCCTATATAGTGCACTACTTTAGACCAGAGCCCTATGGAACCCTATTCCCTATATAGTGCACTACTTTTGACCAGAACCCTGGGCACTATATGCTGGGAATAGGATGCCATTTGGGACTCACCCTTATTGAGTTTACATATGTTATTCATGAATACGGAGGTCAGGAGAGTCTGGCCAAGGAAAACATGATTCCTGGGTTTCACAGAGTCTGACCAGTTCATCATCTGACGGTTTGAAAACACTGGTGTTGAAAGACGGAGCTTTCTCTGCTGCATATGATTCAGACAAGTACGGAGCTTGACCCTGTTGTTGCTGTAACGCCAGGCTGAATTATGATTTCAGAAAGGACTGGGCTGAATTATTATTCTAATTCATTAGAAAGGGCATTTCATTCAGATAAAGACTTTATTTTTACCTCCTAGTTTTTGGTCTGTTTAAAAAAAAAACTTGCTGCAGAAGAATAAAAGTTAAATAAAATTATAAAAATAATAAGTAAGAAAAGTAAAATAAATAAAATAAAATAAGTAAAACTGGTCAAACATCCAAAACCTGGAGATTAGAGACAGACTTGGTATCAAAGGGATGAATCAAATGAACATCTCTCGATCACAATGAGTATTCTATGTAACGAAATACTAACCCTAACCCCTAGCCCTAACCCCTAGCCCTAACCCCTAGCCCTAACCCCTAACCCTAACCCCTAACCCCAACCCCTAACCCCTAACCCCTACCCCTAACCCCTAACCCCTAACCCCTAACCCTTAACCCTAACCCCAACCCCTAACCCTAACCCCTAACCCTAACCCCTAAACCTAACCCTAACCCTAACCCCTAACCCTAACCCCAACCCCCAACCCCTAACCCTAACCCCAACCCCAACCCCTAACCCCAACCCCTAACACTAACCCTAACCCTAACCCCAACCCTTAACCCTAACCCCTAACACTAACCCCTAACCCTAACCCCTAAACCTAACCCCAACCCCCAACACCTAACCCTAACCCCAACCCCTAACCCCTAACCCTAAACCTAACCCCAACCCCTAACCCCAACCCCTAACCCTAACCCCTAACCCCTAACACTAACCCCTGACCCTAACACCTAACCCTAACCCCAACCCCCAACCCCAACTCCTAACCCTAACCCCAACCCCTAACCCTAACCCCAACCCCTAACCCC
>NC_088223.1:2549434-2584434 GCF_036934945.1 Oncorhynchus masou masou | reverse complement strand
TAAACTGATACACCAGGCTCCAGGTTTAAACTGATGCACCAGACTCCAGGTTTAAACTGATGCACCAGACTCCAGGTTTAAACTGATACACCAGACTCCAGGTTTAAACTGATACACCAGACTCCAGGTTTAAACTGATACACCAGACTCCAGGTTTAAACTGATACACCAGACTCCGGGTTTAAACTGATACACCAGACTCCAGGTTTACACTGATACGCCAGACTCCAGGTTTAAACTGATACACCATGCGCCAGACTCCAGGTTTAAACTGATACACTAGACTCCAGGTTTAAACTGATACACCAGACTCCGGGTTTAAACTGATACACCAGACTCCAGGTTTAAACTGATACACCAGACTCCGGGTTTAAACTGATACACCAGACTCCAGGTTTAAACTGATACACCAGACTCCAGGTTTAAACTGATACACCAGACTCCAGGTTTAAACTGATACACCAGACTCCAGGTTTAAACAGATACACCAGGCTCCAGGTTTAAACTGATACACCAGACTCCAGGTTTAAACTGATACACCAGGCTCCAGGTTTAAACCGATACACCAGACTCCAGGTTTAAACTGATACACCAGACTCCAGGTTTAAACTGATACACCATGCGCCAGACTCCAGGTTTAAACTGATACACCAGACTCCAGGTTTAAACTGATACACCAGACTCCAGGTTTAAACTGATACACCAGACTCCAGGTTTAAACTGAAACACCAGACTCCAGGTTTAAACTGATACACCAGGCTCCAGGTTTAAACCGATACACCAGACTCCAGGTTTAAACTGATACACCAGACTCCAGGTTTAAACTGATACACCATGCGCCAGACTCCAGGTTTAAACTGATACACCAGACTCCAGGTTTAAACTGATACACCAGACTCCAGGTTTAAACTGATACACCAGACTCCAGGTTTAAACTGATACACCAGACTCCAGGTTTAAACTGATACACCAGACTCCAGGTTTAAACTGATACACCATGCGCCAGACTCCAGGTTTAAACTGATACACCAGACTCCAGGTTTAAACTGATACACCATGCGCCAGACTCCAGGTTTAAACTGATACACCAGGCTCCAGATTTAAACTGATACACCAGACTCCAGGTTTAAACTGATACACCAGACTCCAGGTTTAAACTGATACACCAGACTCCAGGTTTAAACTGATACACCAGACTCCGGGTTTAAACTGATACACCAGACTCCAGGTTTAAACTGATACACCAGACTCCAGGTTTAAACTGATACACCAGACTCCGGGTTTAAACTGATGCGCCAGACTCCAGGTTTAAACTGATACACCAGACTCCAGGTTTAAACTGATACACCAGACTCCGGGTTTAAAGTGATGCCCCAGACTCCAGGTTTAAACTGATACACCAGACTCCGGGTTTAAACTGATGCCCCAGACTCCAGGTTTAAACTGATACACCAGACTCCAGGTTTAAACTGATGCCCCAGACTCCAGGTTTAGACTGATACACCAGACTCCAGGTTTAAACTGATACACCAGACTCCAGGTTTAAACTGATGCACCAGACTCCAGGTTTAAACCGATACACCAGGCTCCAGGTTTAAACTGATACACCAGACTCCAGGTTTAAACAGATACACCAGGCTCCAGGTTTAAACTGATACACTAGACTCAGGTTTAAACAGATACACCAGGCTCCAGGTTTAAACTGATACACCAGACTCCAGGTTTAAACCGATACACCAGGCTCCAGGTTTAAACTGATACACCAGACTCCAGGTTTAAACTGATACACCAGACTCCAGGTTTAAACTGATACACCAGACTCCAGGTTTAAACAGATACACCAGACTCCAGGTTTAAACTGATACACCAGGCTCCAGGTTTAAACTGATACACCAGACTCCAGGTTTAAACTGATACACCAGACTCCAGGTTTAAACTGATACACCAGACTCCAGGTTTAAACAGATACACCAGACTCCAGGTTTAAACCGATACACCAGACTCCAGGTTTAAACTGATACACTAGACTCCAGGTTTAAACAGATACACCAGGCTCCAGGTTTAAACTGATACACCAGACTCCAGGTTTAAACCGATACACCAGGCTCCAGGTTTAAACTGATACACCAGACTCCAGGTTTAAACTGATACACCAGCATCCAGGTTTAAACTGATGCACCAGACTCCAGGTTTAAACTGATACACCAGACTCCGGGTTTAAAGTGATGCCCCAGACTCCAGGTTTAAACTGATACACCAGACTCCAGATTTAAACTGATACACCAGACTCCAGGTTTAAACTGATACACCAGACTCCGGGTTTAAACTGATACACCAGACTCCAGGTTTAAACTGATACACCAGACTCCAGGTTTAAACTGATACACCAGACTCTGTGTTTAAACTGATGCACCAGACTCCAGGTTTAAACCAATACACCAGGCTCCAGGTTTAAACTGATACACCAGACTCCAGGTTTAAACAGATACACCAGGCTCCAGGTTTAAACTGATACACTAGACTCCAGGTTTAAACAGATACACCAGGCTCCAGGTTTAAACTGATACACCAGACTCCAGGTTTAAACCGATACACCAGGCTCCAGGTTTAAACTGATACACCAGGCTCCAGGTTTAAACAGATACAACAGGCTCCAGGTTTAAACTGATACACCAGACTCCAGGTTTAAACCGATACACCAGGCTCCAGGTTTAAACTGATACACCAGACTCCAGGTTTAAACCGATACACCAGGCTCCAGGTTTAAACTGATGCGCCAGACTCCAGGTTTAAACTGATACACCAGACTCCAGGTTTAAACTGATACACCAGACTCCAGGTTTAAATGTTGTACAATACAGTGAAAAGTTAACATTCTATAAATCGTAAATCAGTAGCTTGCATTTCTAAGTTTCAGCCCTGCAAGGTCTTAATCTTAAAGAGGCTGTGAAAAATCTGACATGTTGGCTAGATTCACAACGAGCGATTATGGCATTGAGTCTTCTTGGGTATGATGCTACAAGCTTGGCACATCTGTATTTGGGGAGTTTTTCCCATTCTTCTCTGCAGATCCTCTCAAGCTCTGTCAGGTTGGATGGGGAGAGTCGCTGCACAGCTATTTTCAGGTCTCTCCAGAGACGTTCGATCAGGTTCAAGTCGGGCCTCTGGCGCGGCGACTCAATGACATTCAGAGACTTGTCCCGAAGCCACTCCTGTGTTGTCTTAGCTATGTGCTTAGGGTCGTTGTCCTGTTGGAAGGTGAACCATCGCCCAGTCTGAGGTCCTGAGCGCTCTGGAGTAGGTTTTCATCAAGGATCTCTCTGTACTTTGCTTCGTTCACCTTTGCCTCAATCCTGACTAGTCTTTCAGTCCCTGCCTCTGAAAAACATCCCCACAGCATAATGCTGCCACCACCATGCTTCACCGTAGGGATGGTGCCAGGTTTTCCTCCAAATGTGTCGCTTGGCATTCAGGCCAACAAGTTCAATTTTGGTTTCATAAGAACAGAGAATCTTGTTTCTCATGGTCTGAGAGTCTCTAGGTGCTTTTTGGCAAACTTCAAGCAGACTGTCATGTGCCTTTTAGTGAAGAGTGGCTTCCATCTGGCCACTCTAAAATAAAGACCTGATTGGTGGAGTGCTGCAGAGATGGTTGTCCTTCTGGAAGTTTCTCCCACAGGACCTTCAGAGCTCTGTCATAGTGGCCATCAGGTGATTGGTCACCTCGCTGACCAAGGCCCTTCTCCCCCAATTGCTCAGTTTGGCCGGGTGGCCAGCTCCAGGAAGAGTCTTGGTGGTTCCAAACTTCTTCCATTTAAGAATGGTGGAGGCCACTGTGTTCTTGGGGACCTTCAATGCTGCAGACATTTTATGGTACCCTTCCCCAGATCTGTGTCGTGACAGAATCCTGTCTATGAGGACAGGTGTGTGTCTTTCCAAATCATGTCCAATCAATAGAATATTATATAGAATTCTGTTTATTATTCTTAATACATTTGCTAAAATATCTAAAAAAGTGTTTTTGTTTTGTCATTATGGTATTATTATGGAGTATTGTGTGTAGATTGATTTATTTTGTTATTTAATCTATTTTAGAATAAGGCTGTAACGTAACAAAATGTGGAAGAAGTCAAGGGGTCTGAATACTTTCCGAAGCTGTACTTTGCTATACTGTGTAGTGCACTGGACCATTTGGCTCGGGTCAAAAGTAGTGCACTACATAGGGAATATGGCGCCATTTGGGACAAAAGGATGGTGTTCATTAGATCAATTCCTTACTTACTTACTCCTGTGTATTGATAATTATTTAGCATGGCTGATTGGTTGAAATATGTCCTGTTTCCTCGGTGAAACATATTTGATTGGTTGAAATAAAATACAATCAGAATTGTGCCTAATTTAAATCAATGATTTATAATCCAGGTCCTATAAACTATTACTCAGTGGTCTAAAGGACTTAAGTAAAAAAGTACCACTTAAGTCGTTTTTTGGGGGGTATCTGTACTTTACTATATTATATATATATACTATTATATATATATACACTATACTATTTGTATTGTTGACAACATTTACTTCAATACATTCGTAAAGAAAATAATGTACTTTTTACGCCATACATTTCTCCCTGACAACCAAAAGCACTCGTTACATTTATAATGTTTAGCAGGACAGGATAATAGTCACATTCAGGCACTTATCAAGAGAACATCCCTGGTCATCACTACTGACTCTGATCTGGAGGACTCACTAAACAGAGAACATCCCTGGTCATCACTACTGACTCTGATCTGGAGGACTCACTAAACAGAGAACATCCCTGGTCATCACTACTGACTCTGATCTGGAGGACTCACTAAACAGAGAACATCCCTGGTCATCACTACTGACTCTGATCTGGAGTGCTCACTAAACAGAGAACATCCCTGGTCATCCCTACTGCCTCTGATCTGGAGGACTCACTAAACAGAGAACATCCCTGGTCCTCCCTACTGCCTCTGATCTGGAGGACTGACTAAACAGAGACCATCCCTGGTCATCTCTACTGCCTCTGATCTGGAGGACTCACTAAACAGAGAACATCCCTGGTCATCCCTACTGCCTCTGATCTGGAGGACTCACTAAACATCTCTACTGCCTCTAATCTGGAGGACTCACTAAACAGAGAACATCCCTGGTCATCCCTACTGCCTCTGATCTGGTAAATTCACTAAACAGAGAACATCCCTGGTCATCCCTACTGCCTCTGATCTGGAGGACTCACTAAACAGAGAACATCCCTGGTCATCCCTACTGCCTCTGATCTGGAGGACTCACTAAACAGAGAACATCCCTGATCATCCCTACTGCCTCTGATCTGGAGGACTCACTAAACAGAGAACATCCCTGATCATCCCTACTGCCTCTGATCTGGAGGACTCACTAAACAGAGAACATCCCTGGTCATCCCTACTGCCTCTGATCTGGAGGACTCACTAAACAGAGAACATCCCTGATCATCCCTACTGCCTCTGATCTGGAGGACTCACTAAACAGAGAACATCCCTGGTCATCCCTACTGCCTCTGATCTGGAGGACTCACTAAACAGAGAACATCCCTGATCATCCCTACTGCCTCTGATCTGGAGGACTCACTAAACAGAGAACATCCCTGATCATCCCTACTGCCTCTGATCTGGAGGACTCACTAAACAGAGAACATCCCTGGTCATCCCTACTGCCTCTGATCTGGAGGACTCACTAAACAGAGAACATCCCTGATCATCCCTACTGCCTCTGATCTGGTAAATTCACTAAACAGAGAACATCCCTGGTCATCCCTACTGCCTCTGATCTGGAGGACTCACTAAACAGAGAACATCCCTGGTCATCCCTACTGCCTCTGATCTGGAGGACTCACTAAACAGAGAACATCCCTGATCATCCCTACTGCCTCTGATCTGGAGGACTCACTAAACAGAGAACATCCCTGATCATCCCTACTGCCTCTGATCTGGAGGACTCACTAAACAGAGAACATCCCTGATCATCCCTACTGCCTCTGATCTGGAGGACTCACTAAACAGAGAACATCCCTGGTCATCCCTACTGCCTCTGATCTGGAGGACTCACTACACAGAGAACATCCCGACTGCCTCTGATCTGGAGGACTCACTAAACAGAGAACATCCCGACTGTCTCTGATCTGGAGGACTCACTACACAGAGAACATCCCTACTGTCTCTGATCTGGAGGACTCACTAAACAGAGAACATCCCTGTTCATCCCTACTGCCTCTGATCTGGAGGACTCACTAAACAGAGAACATCCCTGGTCATCCCTACTGCCTCTGATCTGGAGGACTCACTACACAGAGAACATCCCGACTGCCTCTGATCTGGAGGACTCACTAAACAGAGAACATCCCTACTGTCTCTGATCTGGAGGACTCACTAAACAGAGAACATCCCTGTTCATCCCTACTGCCTCTGATCTGGAGGACTCACTAAACAGAGAACATCCCTGGTCATCCCTACTGCCTCTGATCTGGAGGACTCACTACACAGAGAACATCCCGACTGCCTCTGATCTGGAGGACTCACTAAACAGAGAACATCCCGACTGTCTCTGATCTGGAGGACTCGCTAAACAGAGAACATCCCTGGTCATCTCTACTGCCTCTGATCTGGAGGACTCACTAAACACACTTTGTTTGTAATGTATTTCAGTGTTCTAGCAAGAAAATGGTGTCGTCTGGTTTGCTTAATAAGAAATTTGAAATGATTTATACTTTTACTTTTGACCAGAACCCTGGGCACTATATGCTGGGAATAGGATGCCATTTGGGACTCACCCTTATTGAGTTTACATATGTTATTCATGAATACGGAGGTCAGGAGAGTCTGGCCAAGGAAAACATGATTCCTGGGTTTCACAGAGTCTGACCAGTTCATCATCTGACGGTTTGAAAACACTGGTGTTGAAAGACGGAGCTTTCTCTGCTGCATATGATTCAGACAAGTACGGAGCTTGACCCTGTTGTTGCTGTAACGCCAGGCTGAATTATGATTTCAGAAAGGACTGGGCTGAATTATTATTCTAATTCATTAGAAAGGGCATTTCATTCAGATAAAGACTTTATTTTTACCTCCTAGTTTTTGGTCTGTTTAAAAAAAAAACTTGCTGCAGAAGAATAAAAGTTAAATAAAATTATAAAAATAATAAGTAAGAAAAGTAAAATAAATAAAATAAAATAAGTAAAACTGGTCAAACATCCAAAACCTGGAGATTAGAGACAGACTTGGTATCAAAGGGATGAATCAAATGAACATCTCTCGATCACAATGAGTATTCTATGTAACGAAATACTAACCCTAACCCCTAGCCCTAACCCCTAGCCCTAACCCCTAGCCCTAACCCCTAACCCTAACCCCTAACCCGAACCCCTAACCCCTAACCCCTACCCCTAACCCCTAACCCCTAACCCTTAACCCTAACCCCAACCCCTAACCCTAACCCCTAACCCTAACCCTAACCCCTAAACCTAACCCTAACCCTAACCCCTAACCCTAACCCCAACCCCCAACCCCTAACCCTAACCCCAACCCCAACCCCTAACCCCAACCCCTAACACTAACCCTAACCCTAACCCCAACCCTTAACCCTAACCCCTAACACTAACCCCTAACCCTAACCCCTAAACCTAACCCCAACCCCCAACCCCTAACCCTAACCCCAACCCCTAACCCCTAACCCTAAACCTAACCCCAACCCCTAACCCCAACCCCTAACCCTAACCCCTAACCCCTAACCCCTAACACTAACCCCTGACCCTAACACCTAACCCTAACCCCAACCCCCAACCCCAACTCCTAACCCTAACCCCAACCCCTAACCCTAACCCCAACCCCAACCCCTAACCCCACCCCTAACCCCTAACCCTAACCCCAACCCCAACCCCTAACCCTAACCCCAACCCCTAACCCCAACCCCTAACCCTAACCCCTAACCCCTAACCCCAACCCCAACCCCTAACCCCAACCCCTAACCCTAACCCCTAACCCCTAACCCTAACCCTAACCCCAACCCCAACCCCTAACCCCAACCCCAACCCCTAACCCCAACCCCAACCCCCAACCCCAACCCCAACCCCTAACCCTAACCCCCAACCCCTAACCCCAACAGTAGTCCTATAAATCTACCCTGATCCTCACTAATCATGGAACTATAATAGGGGTTAAACAGTAGTCCTATAAATCTACCCTGATCCTCACTAATCATGGATCTGTGATAGGGGTTAAACAGTAGTCCTATAAATCTACCCTGATCCTCACTAATCATGGAACTGTGATGACCATGGTCCAGACTTCGTGAACCGTGCGCCAGGCTCCAGGTTTAAACTGATACACTAGACTCCAGGTTTAAACTGATGCCCCAGACTCCAGGTTTAAACTGATACACCAGACTCCAGGTTTAAACTGATGCACCAGGCTCCAGGTTTAAACTGATACACCAGGCTCCAGGTTTAAACTGATACACCAGACTCCAGGTTTAAACTGATACACCAGGCTCCAGGTTTAAACTGATACACTAGACTCCAGGTTTAAACTGATGCCCCAGACTCCAGGTTTAAACTGATACACCAGACTCCAGGTTTAAACTGATGCACCAGGCTCCAGGTTTAAACTGATACACCAGGCTCCAGGTTTAAACTGATACACCAGACTCCAGGTTTAAACTGATACACCAGGCTCCAGGTTTAAACTGATGCACCAGACTCCAGGTTTAAACTGATGCACCAGACTCCAGGTTTAAACTGATACACCAGACTCCAGGTTTAAACTGATACACCAGACTCCAGGTTTAAACTGATGCACCAGGCTCCAGGTTTAAACTGATACACCAGGCTCCAGGTTTAAACAGATACACTAGGCTCCAGGTTTAAACTGATACACCAGGCTCCAGGTTTAAACTGATGCACCAGACTCCAGGTTTAAACTGATACACCAGTCTCCAGGTTTAAACTGATACACCAGGCTCCAGGTTTAAACAGATACACTAGGCTCCAGGTTTAAACTGATACACCCGGCTCCAGGTTTAAACTGATACACCAGGCTCCAGGTTTAAACAGATACACTAGGCTCCAGGTTTAAACTGATACACCAGACTCCAGGTTTAAACCGATACACCAGACTCCAGGTTTAAACTGATGCGCCAGACTCCAGGTTTAAACTGATACACCATGCGCCAGGCTCCAGGTTTAAACAGATACACCAGGCTCCAGGTTTAAACTGATACACCAGACTCCAGGTTTAAACAGATACACTAGACTCCAGGTTTAAACTGATACACCAGGCTCCAGGTTTAAACTGATACACTAGACTCCAGGTTTAAACAGATACACTAGACCCCAGGTTTAAACTGATACACTAGACTCCAGGTTTAGACTGATACACCAGGCTCCAGGTTTAAACTGATACACTAGACTCCAGGTTTAAACTGATACACCAGGCTCCAGGTTTAAACTGATACACTAGACTCCAGGTTTAAACTGATACACCAGGCTCCAGGTTTAAACCGATACACCAGACTCCAGCTTTAAACCGATACACCAGGCTCCAGGTTTAAACTGATACACTAGACTCCAGGTTTAAACTGATACACCAGGCTCCAGGTTTAAACTGATACACCAGACTCCAGCTTTAAACCGATACACCAGGCTCCAGGTTTAAACTGATACACCAGACTCCAGGTTTAAACTGATACACCATGCGTCAGGCTCCAGGTTTAAACAGATACACCAGGCTCCAGGTTTAAACTGATACACCAGACTCCAGGTTTAAACCGATACACCAGGCTCCAGGTTTAAACTGATGCGCCAGACTCCAGGTTTAAACTGATAAACCATGCGCCAGACTCCAGGTTTAAACTGATACACCAGACTCCAGGTTTAAACTGATACACCAGACTCCAGGTTTAAACTGATGCACCAGACTCCAGGTTTAAACTGATACACCAGACTCCAGGTTTAAACTGATACACCAGACTCCAGGTTTAAACTGATACACCAGACTCCAGGTTTAAACTGATACACCAGACACCAGGTTTAAACTGATACACCAGACTCCAGGTTTAAACTGATACACCAGACTCCAGGTTTAAACTGATACACCAGACACCAGGTTTAAACTGATACACCAGACTCCAGGTTTAAACTGATACACCAGACTCCAGGTTTAAACTGATACACCAATCTCCGGGTTTAAACTGATACACCAGACTCCAGGTTTAAACTGATACACCATGCGCCAGACTCCAGGTTTAAACTGATACACCAGACTCCAGGTTTAAACTGACACACCAGACTCCAGGTTTAAACTGATACACCATGCGCCAGACTCCAGGTTTAAACTGATACACCAGGCTCCAGGTTTAAACAGATACACTAGGCTCCAGGTTTAAACTGATACACCAGGCTCCAGGTTTAAACTGATGCACCAGACTCCAGGTTTAAACTGATACACCAGTCTCCAGGTTTAAACTGATACACCAGGCTCCAGGTTTAAACAGATACACTAGGCTCCAGGTTTAAACTGATACACCCGGCTCCAGGTTTAAACTGATACACCAGGCTCCAGGTTTAAACAGATACACTAGGCTCCAGGTTTAAACTGATACACCAGACTCCAGGTTTAAACCGATACACCAGACTCCAGGTTTAAACTGATGCGCCAGACTCCAGGTTTAAACTGATACACCATGCGCCAGGCTCCAGGTTTAAACAGATACACCAGGCTCCAGGTTTAAACTGATACACCAGACTCCAGGTTTAAACAGATACACTAGACTCCAGGTTTAAACTGATACACCAGGCTCCAGGTTTAAACTGATACACTAGACTCCAGGTTTAAACAGATACACTAGACCCCAGGTTTAAACTGATACACTAGACTCCAGGTTTAGACTGATACACCAGGCTCCAGGTTTAAACTGATACACTAGACTCCAGGTTTAAACTGATACACCAGGCTCCAGGTTTAAACTGATACACTAGACTCCAGGTTTAAACTGATACACCAGGCTCCAGGTTTAAACCGATACACCAGACTCCAGCTTTAAACCGATACACCAGGCTCCAGGTTTAAACTGATACACTAGACTCCAGGTTTAAACTGATACACCAGGCTCCAGGTTTAAACTGATACACCAGACTCCAGCTTTAAACCGATACACCAGGCTCCAGGTTTAAACTGATACACCAGACTCCAGGTTTAAACTGATACACCATGCGTCAGGCTCCAGGTTTAAACAGATACACCAGGCTCCAGGTTTAAACTGATACACCAGACTCCAGGTTTAAACCGATACACCAGGCTCCAGGTTTAAACTGATGCGCCAGACTCCAGGTTTAAACTGATAAACCATGCGCCAGACTCCAGGTTTAAACTGATACACCAGACTCCAGGTTTAAACTGATACACCAGACTCCAGGTTTAAACTGATGCACCAGACTCCAGGTTTAAACTGATACACCAGACTCCAGGTTTAAACTGATACACCAGACTCCAGGTTTAAACTGATACACCAGACTCCAGGTTTAAACTGATACACCAGACACCAGGTTTAAACTGATACACCAGACTCCAGGTTTAAACTGATACACCAGACTCCAGGTTTAAACTGATACACCAGACACCAGGTTTAAACTGATACACCAGACTCCAGGTTTAAACTGATACACCAGACTCCAGGTTTAAACTGATACACCAATCTCCGGGTTTAAACTGATACACCAGACTCCAGGTTTAAACTGATACACCATGCGCCAGACTCCAGGTTTAAACTGATACACCAGACTCCAGGTTTAAACTGACACACCAGACTCCAGGTTTAAACTGATACACCATGCGCCAGACTCCAGGTTTAAACTGATACACCATGCGCCAGACTCCAGGTTTAAACTGATACACCAGGCTCCAGGTTTAAACTGATGCACCATACTCCAGGTTTAAACTGATGCACCAGACTCCAGGTTTAAACTGATGCACCAGACTCCAGGTTTAAACTGATACACCAGACTCCAGGTTTAAACTGATACACCAGACTCCGGGTTTAAACTGATACACCAGACTCCAGGTTTACACTGATACGCCAGACTCCAGGTCTAAACTGATACACCATGCGCCAGACTCCAGGTTTAAACTGATACACTAGACTCCAGGTTTAAACTGATACACCAGACTCCGGGTTTAAACTGATGCACCAGACTCCAGGTTTAAACTGATACACCAGACTCCGGGTTTAAACTGATACACCAGACTCCAGGTTTAAACTGATACACCAGACTCCAGGTTTAAACTGATACACCAGACTCCAGGTTTAAACTGATACACCAGACTCCAGGTTTAAACAGATACACCAGACTCCAAGTTTAAACTGATACACTAGACTCCAGGTTTAAACAGATACACCAGGCTCCAGGTTTAAACTGATACACCAGACTCCAGGTTTAAACCGATACACCAGGCTCCAGGTTTAAACTGATACACCAGACTCCAGGTTTAAACTGATACACCAGGCTCCAGGTTTAAACCGATACACCAGACTCCAGGTTTAAACTGATACACCAGACTCCAGGTTTAAACTGATACACCATGCGCCAGACTCCAGGTTTAAACTGATACACCAGACTCCAGGTTTAAACTGATACACCAGACTCCAGGTTTAAACTGATACACCAGACTCCAGGTTTAAACTGAAACACCAGACTCCAGGTTTAAACTGATACACCAGGCTCCAGGTTTAAACCGATACACCAGACTCCAGGTTTAAACTGATACACCAGACTCCAGGTTTAAACTGATACACCATGCGCCAGACTCCAGGTTTAAACTGATACACCAGACTCCAGGTTTAAACTGATACACCAGACTCCAGGTTTAAACTGATACACCAGACTCCAGGTTTAAACTGATACACCAGACTCCAGGTTTAAACTGATACACCAGACTCCAGGTTTAAACTGATACACCATGCGCCAGACTCCAGGTTTAAACTGATACACCAGACTCCAGGTTTAAACTGATACACCATGCGCCAGACTCCAGGTTTAAACTGATACACCAGGCTCCAGATTTAAACTGATACACCAGACTCCAGGTTTAAACTGATACACCAGACCAGGTCCAGGTTTAAACTGATACACCAGACTCCAGGTTTAAACTGATACACCAGACTCCGGGTTTAAACTGATACACCAGACTCCAGGTTTAAACTGATACACCAGACTCCAGGTTTAAACTGATACACCAGACTCCGGGTTTAAACTGATGCGCCAGACTCCAGGTTTAAACTGATACACCAGACTCCAGGTTTAAACTGATACACCAGACTCCGGGTTTAAAGTGATGCCCCAGACTCCAGGTTTAAACTGATACACCAGACTCCGGGTTTAAACTGATGCCCCAGACTCCAGGTTTAAACTGATACACCAGACTCCAGGTTTAAACTGATGCCCCAGACTCCAGGTTTAGACTGATACACCAGACTCCAGGTTTAAACTGATACACCAGACTCCAGGTTTAAACTGATGCACCAGACTCCAGGTTTAAACCGATACACCAGGCTCCAGGTTTAAACTGATACACCAGACTCCAGGTTTAAACAGATACACCAGGCTCCAGGTTTAAACTGATACACTAGACTCCAGGTTTAAACAGATACACCAGGCTCCAGGTTTAAACTGATACACCAGACTCCAGGTTTAAACCGATACACCAGGCTCCAGGTTTAAACTGATACACCAGACTCCAGGTTTAAACTGATACACCAGACTCCAGGTTTAAACTGATACACCAGACTCCAGGTTTAAACTGAAACACCAGACTCCAGGTTTAAACTGATACACCAGGCTCCAGGTTTAAACCGATACACCAGACTCCAGGTTTAAACTGATACACCAGACTCCAGGTTTAAACTGATACACCATGCGCCAGACTCCAGGTTTAAACTGATACACCAGACTCCAGGTTTAAACTGATACACCAGACTCCAGGTTTAAACTGATACACCAGACTCCAGGTTTAATCTGATACACCAGACTCCAGGTTTAAACTGATACACCAGACTCCAGGTTTAAACTGATACACCATGCGCCAGACTCCAGGTTTAAACTGATACACCAGACTCCAGGTTTAAACTGATACACCATGCGCCAGACTCCAGGTTTAAACTGATACACCAGGCTCCAGATTTAAACTGATACACCAGACTCCAGGTTTAAACTGATACACCAGACTCAGGTTTAAACTGATACACCAGACTCCAGGTTTAAACTGATACACCAGACTCCGGGTTTAAACTGATACACCAGACTCCAGGTTTAAACTGATACACCAGACTCCAGGTTTAAACTGATACACCAGACTCCGGGTTTAAACTGATGCGCCAGACACCAGGTTTAAACTGATACACCAGACTCCAGGTTTAAACTGATACACCAGACTCCGGGTTTAAAGTGATGCCCCAGACTCCAGGTTTAAACTGATACACCAGACTCCGGGTTTAAACTGATGCCCCAGACTCCAGGTTTAAACTGATACACCAGACTCCAGGTTTAAACTGATGCCCCAGACTCCAGGTTTAGACTGATACACCAGACTCCAGGTTTAAACTGATACACCAGACTCCAGGTTTAAACTGATGCACCAGACTCCAGGTTTAAACCGATACACCAGGCTCCAGGTTTAAACTGATACACCAGACTCCAGGTTTAAACAGATACACCAGGCTCCAGGTTTAAACTGATACACTAGACTCCAGGTTTAAACAGATACACCAGGCTCCAGGTTTAAACTGATACACCAGACTCCAGGTTTAAACCGATACACCAGGCTCCAGGTTTAAACTGATACACCAGACTCCAGGTTTAAACTGATACACCAGACTCCAGGTTTAAACTGATACACCAGACTCCAGGTTTAAACAGATACACCAGACTCCAGGTTTAAACTGATACACCAGGCTCCAGGTTTAAACTGATACACCAGACTCCAGGTTTAAACTGATACACCAGACTCCAGGTTTAAACTGATACACCAGACTCCAGGTTTAAACAGATACACCAGACTCCAGGTTTAAACCGATACACCAGACTCCAGGTTTAAACTGATACACTAGACTCCAGGTTTAAACAGATACACCAGGCTCCAGGTTTAAACTGATACACCAGGCTCCAGGTTTAAACAGATACACCAGGCTCCAGGTTTAAACTGATACACCAGACTCCAGGTTTAAACCGATACACCAGGCTCCAGGTTTAAACTGATGCGCCAGACTCCAGGTTTAAACTGATACACCAGACTCCAGGTTTAAACTGATACACCAGACTCCAGGTTTAAATGTTGTACAATACAGTGAAAAGTTAACATTCTATAAATCGTAAATCAGTAGCTTGCATTTCTAAGTTTCAGCCCTGCAAGGTCTTAATCTTAAAGAGGCTGTGAAAAATCTGACATGTTGGCTAGATTCACAACGAGCGATTATGGCATTGAGTCTTCTTGGGTATGATGCTACAAGCTTGGCACATCTGTATTTGGGGAGTTTTTCCCATTCTTCTCTGCAGATCCTCTCAAGCTCTGTCAGGTTGGATGGGGAGAGTCGCTGCACAGCTATTTTCAGGTCTCTCCAGAGACGTTCGATCAGGTTCAAGTCGGGCCTCTGGCGCGGCGACTCAATGACATTCAGAGACTTGTCCCGAAGCCACTCCTGTGTTGTCTTAGCTATGTGCTTAGGGTCGTTGTCCTGTTGGAAGGTGAACCATCGCCCAGTCTGAGGTCCTGAGCGCTCTGGAGTAGGTTTTCATCAAGGATCTCTCTGTACTTTGCTTCGTTCACCTTTGCCTCAATCCTGACTAGTCTTTCAGTCCCTGCCTCTGAAAAACATCCCCACAGCATAATGCTGCCACCACCATGCTTCACCGTAGGGATGGTGCCAGGTTTTCCTCCAAATGTGTCGCTTGGCATTCAGGCCA
This sequence comes from Oncorhynchus masou masou, assembly GCF_036934945.1. Classification (NCBI taxonomy): domain Eukaryota; kingdom Metazoa; phylum Chordata; class Actinopteri; order Salmoniformes; family Salmonidae; genus Oncorhynchus; species Oncorhynchus masou. Next base: position 2,568,426 of record NC_088223.1, on the reverse strand, counting down.
ACAAGTTCAATTTTGGTTTCATAAGAACAGAGAATCTTGTTTCTCATGGTCTGAGAGTCTCTAGGTGCTTTTTGGCAAACTTCAAGCAGACTGTCATGTGCCTTTTAGTGAAGAGTGGCTTCCATCTGGCCACTCTAAAATAAAGACCTGATTGGTGGAGTGCTGCAGAGATGGTTGTCCTTCTGGAAGTTTCTCCCACAGGACCTTCAGAGCTCTGTCATAGTGGCCATCAGGTGATTGGTCACCTCGCTGACCAAGGCCCTTCTCCCCCAATTGCTCAGTTTGGCCGGGTGGCCAGCTCCAGGAAGAGTCTTGGTGGTTCCAAACTTCTTCCATTTAAGAATGGTGGAGGCCACTGTGTTCTTGGGGACCTTCAATGCTGCAGACATTTTATGGTACCCTTCCCCAGATCTGTGTCGTGACAGAATCCTGTCTATGAGGACAGGTGTGTGTCTTTCCAAATCATGTCCAATCAATAGAATATTATATAGAATTCTGTTTATTATTCTTAATACATTTGCTAAAATATCTAAAAAAGTGTTTTTGTTTTGTCATTATGGTATTATTATGGAGTATTGTGTGTAGATTGATTTATTTTGTTATTTAATCTATTTTAGAATAAGGCTGTAACGTAACAAAATGTGGAAGAAGTCAAGGGGTCTGAATACTTTCCGAAGCTGTACTTTGCTATACTGTGTAGTGCACTGGACCATTTGGCTCGGGTCAAAAGTAGTGCACTACATAGGGAATATGGCGCCATTTGGGACAAAAGGATGGTGTTCATTAGATCAATTCCTTACTTACTTACTCCTGTGTATTGATAATTATTTAGCATGGCTGATTGGTTGAAATATGTCCTGTTTCCTCGGTGAAACATATTTGATTGGTTGAAATAAAATACAATCAGAATTGTGCCTAATTTAAATCAATGATTTATAATCCAGGTCCTATAAACTATTACTCAGTGGTCTAAAGGACTTAAGTAAAAAAGTACCACTTAAGTCGTTTTTTGGGGGGGGTATCTGTACTTTACTATATTATATATATATACTATTATATATATATACACTATACTATTTGTATTGTTGACAACATTTACTTCAATACATTCGTAAAGAAAATAATGTACTTTTTACGCCATACATTTCTCCCTGACAACCAAAAGCACTCGTTACATTTATAATGTTTAGCAGGACAGGATAATAGTCACATTCAGGCACTTATCAAGAGAACATCCCTGGTCATCACTACTGACTCTGATCTGGAGGACTCACTAAACAGAGAACATCCCTGGTCATCACTACTGACTCTGATCTGGAGGACTCACTAAACAGAGAACATCCCTGGTCATCACTACTGACTCTGATCTGGAGGACTCACTAAACAGAGAACATCCCTGGTCATCACTACTGACTCTGATCTGGAGTGCTCACTAAACAGAGAACATCCCTGGTCATCCCTACTGCCTCTGATCTGGAGGACTCACTAAACAGAGAACATCCCTGGTCCTCCCTACTGCCTCTGATCTGGAGGACTGACTAAACAGAGACCATCCCTGGTCATCTCTACTGCCTCTGATCTGGAGGACTCACTAAACAGAGAACATCCCTGGTCATCCCTACTGCCTCTGATCTGGAGGACTCACTAAACATCTCTACTGCCTCTAATCTGGAGGACTCACTAAACAGAGAACATCCCTGGTCATCCCTACTGCCTCTGATCTGGTAAATTCACTAAACAGAGAACATCCCTGGTCATCCCTACTGCCTCTGATCTGGAGGACTCACTAAACAGAGAACATCCCTGGTCATCCCTACTGCCTCTGATCTGGAGGACTCACTAAACAGAGAACATCCCTGATCATCCCTACTGCCTCTGATCTGGAGGACTCACTAAACAGAGAACATCCCTGATCATCCCTACTGCCTCTGATCTGGAGGACTCACTAAACAGAGAACATCCCTGGTCATCCCTACTGCCTCTGATCTGGAGGACTCACTAAACAGAGAACATCCCTGATCATCCCTACTGCCTCTGATCTGGAGGACTCACTAAACAGAGAACATCCCTGGTCATCCCTACTGCCTCTGATCTGGAGGACTCACTAAACAGAGAACATCCCTGATCATCCCTACTGCCTCTGATCTGGAGGACTCACTAAACAGAGAACATCCTGATCATCCCTACTGCCTCTGATCTGGAGGACTCACTAAACAGAGAACATCCCTGGTCATCCCTACTGCCTCTGATCTGGAGGACTCACTAAACAGAGAACATCCCTGATCATCCCTACTGCCTCTGATCTGGTAAATTCACTAAACAGAGAACATCCCTGGTCATCCCTACTGCCTCTGATCTGGAGGACTCACTAAACAGAGAACATCCCTGGTCATCCCTACTGCCTCTGATCTGGAGGACTCACTAAACAGAGAACATCCCTGATCATCCCTACTGCCTCTGATCTGGAGGACTCACTAAACAGAGAACATCCCTGATCATCCCTACTGCCTCTGATCTGGAGGACTCACTAAACAGAGAACATCCCTGATCATCCCTACTGCCTCTGATCTGGAGGACTCACTAAACAGAGAACATCCCTGTTCATCCCTACTGCCTCTGATCTGGAGGACTCACTAAACAGAGAACATCCCTGGTCATCCCTACTGCCTCTGATCTGGAGGACTCACTACACAGAGAACATCCCGACTGCCTCTGATCTGGAGGACTCACTAAACAGAGAACATCCCGACTGTCTCTGATCTGGAGGACTCACTACACAGAGAACATCCCTACTGTCTCTGATCTGGAGGACTCACTAAACAGAGAACATCCCTGTTCATCCCTACTGCCTCTGATCTGGAGGACTCACTAAACAGAGAACATCCCTGGTCATCCCTACTGCCTCTGATCTGGAGGACTCACTACACAGAGAACATCCCGACTGCCTCTGATCTGGAGGACTCACTAAACAGAGAACATCCCTACTGTCTCTGATCTGGAGGACTCACTAAACAGAGAACATCCCTGTTCATCCCTACTGCCTCTGATCTGGAGGACTCACTAAACAGAGAACATCCCTGGTCATCCCTACTGCCTCTGATCTGGAGGACTCACTACACAGAGAACATCCCGACTGCCTCTGATCTGGAGGACTCACTAAACAGAGAACATCCCGACTGTCTCTGATCTGGAGGACTCGCTAAACAGAGAACATCCCTGGTCATCTCTACTGTCTCTGATCTGGAGGACTCACTAAACACACTTTGTTTGTAATGTATTTCAGTGTTCTAGCAAGAAAATGGTGTCGTCTGGTTTGCTTAATAAGAAATTTGAAATGATTTATACTTTTACTTTTTTACTTTTGATACTTAAGTACATTTACAACAAATACTTTTAGACTATTTAGACACAAGTAGTATTGTACTGCGTGACTCTCACTTTCTCTTGAGTCATTTTCTTTGAAGATTTCCCCAAGTAGGTACTTTTTCCTTTGCTATGGTTCTTGTCTACCCACAACAAGTCGTTCTGCCAGCTCCCTTTGGCTGAATAATACTTAGAATACAATAGCAATTCGGGAGGTAAACCCCAACTAGGACTCAAACCCGGGTACAGTGACTATCAACCCAACACTTTAGCTATTACACCAAGGAACCAAACCTCTTGACTAGTTCGCTAGCTGTTGGTTTCAGGTTACTACAAAACTTGCAATCCAAAAATTGAAGCCCTGGTCTGCTATGACTGTCTCAGAGAGACGGTCTCTATTAGAACACACATTATGTTATTTGGAGGGAACGTGTCACCAACCAGCAGGCAAGTCATTCATCTTCTGGGTTTACCTAGACTGGGTGGTGTGGGTTTGAGAGGGGGGGGGGGGGTAACACAAACCAAGAGACCATAGGTTCAAATGGAATAAAGAAGAACATGCATCTTATCACAGACCTGCTTAACACAAGCCAGACCACTGCTCTGCTGATAGGGAACTCCAGACCAGACGCACCCTCCCTCCAGGCCAGACCCTCCCTCCCTCCCTCCCTCCCTCCCTGCAGACCAGAACCCCCCCCCTCTGTCTCTGTCTATCTGTCTCTGTCTCTCTCAACCAGACTCTCTCTCTCCCTCTCTCAACCAGACTCTCTCTCTCTCTCGACCAGACTCCTCCCCCTCTCTCTCTCCCGATCAGACCCTCTCTCTCTCTCTCTCAACCAGACTCTCTCTCTCTCTCTCAACCAGACTCTCTCTCTCTCTCTCTCAACCAGACTCTCTCTCTCTCTCTCTCAACCAGACTCTCTCTCTCTCTCTCTCAACCAGACTTTCTCTCTCTCTCTCTCTCGACCAGACTCCTCCCCCTCTCTCTCCCTCGATCAGACCCTCTCTCTCTCTCTCGACCAGACCCCTCCCCCCCTCTCTCTCTCTCTCTCTCTCTCTCTCTTGACCAGACCCCTCCCCCTCTCTCTCTCTCTCTCTCTCTCTCTCTCTCTCTCTCTCTCTCGATCAGACCCTCTCTCTCTCTCTCTCTCTCCTCTCTCTCTCTCTCTCTCTCTCTCTCTCTCAGAGCCTATCTCCCTGTCACAGGGCCCTGACGAAGCCCAGTCTCCCCAGTCATGGCTTTGCGCCCTCTGCTCTGGTGTAGACAGTGATAGGAGAGGTATGGGGCAGGGTGGCTGGCCGGAGAGGAAAGGCTCCATCGGGGCATCCCAGGCACATCGGCTCTGTGGAAAATGTTCTTCACTTTGTGGTCCAAACAGAGAGTTGCAAGGGTCATCTTGACCAAATGAGCTCCTCAGTTCCCTCTCCATAGCCCAATACAAAAACACCTTCTTCCCTGGCATGTATATTCACTGCTTACATATGTGTTATGAATGGGTTATGAATGTCTTAAGTATGGGTTAGGTAAGGGTTATGAATGGGTTATGAATGTCTTAGGTATGGGTTATGTATGGGTTATGAATGGGTTATGAATGTCTTAGGTATGGGTTATGTATGGGTTATGAATGTCTTAGGTATGGGTTAGGTATGGGTTATGAATGTCTTAGGTAAGGGTTATGTATGGGTTATGAATGTCTTAGGTATGGGTTATGAATGTCTTAGGTATGGGTTAGGTATGGGTTATGAATGGGTTATGAATGTCTTAGGTATGGGTTATGAATGTCTTAGGTATGGGTTAGGTATGGGTTATGAATGTCTTAGGTATGGGTTATGAATGGGTTATGAATGTCTTAGGTATGGGTTATGAATGTCTTAGGTATGGGTTAGGTATGGGTTATGAATGTCTTAGGTATGGGTTAGGTATGGGTTATGAATGTCTTAGGTAAGGGTTATGTATGGGTTATGAATGTCTTAGGTATGGGTTAGGTATGGGTTATGAATGTCTTAGGTAAGGGTTATGTATGGGTTATGAATGTCTTAGGTAAGGGTTATGTATGGGTTATGAATGTCTTAGGTATGGGTTATGAATGTCTTAGGTATGGGTTATGAATGTCTTAGGTATGGGTTAGGTATGGGTTATGAATGTCTTAGGTAAGGGTTATGTATGGGTTATGAATGTCTTAGGTAAGGGTTATGTATGGGTTATGAATGTCTTAGGTATGGGTTATGTATGGGTTATGAATGTCTTAGGTATGGGTTAGGTATGGGTTATGAATGTCTTAGGTATGGGTTATGAATGTCTTAGGTATGGGTTATGTATGGGTTATGAATGTCTTAGGTATGGGTTATGAATGTCTTAGGTATGGGTTATGAATGTCTTAGGTATGGGTTATGAATGTCTTAGGTATGGGTTATGTATGGGTTATGAATGTCTTAGGTATGGGTTATGAATGTCTTAGGTATGGGTTATGAATGTCTTAGGTATGGGTTATGAATGTCTTAGGTATGGGTTATGTATGGGTTATGAATGGGTTATGAATGTCTTAGGTATGGGTTATGAATGTCTTAGGTATGGGTTATGTATGGGTTATGAAGGGGTTATGAATGTCTTAGGTATGGGTTATGTATGGGTTATGAATGTCTTAGGTATGGGTTATGTATGGGTTATGAATGTCTTAGGTATAAGTTATGTATGGGTTATGAATGTACATATTACCACAAGTAGCTACGAAACAAGTGTTACCACCATGGCCAGTCCAGTCCCAGCTCTAACAGCAACTCCAGTCCAGTCCCAACTCTAACCACAACACCAACCCCAACTCCAATCCTATACCCCAGCTCCATCCCTATACCCCAGCTCCAATCCTATATCCCAGCTCCAGCTCTATACCCCAGCTCCATCCCTATACCCCAGCTCCATCCCTATACCCCAGCTCCATCCCTATACCCCAGCTCCATCCCTATACCCCAGCTCCAATCCTATATCCCAGCTCCATCCCTATACCCCAGCTCCATCCCTATACCCCAGCTCCAATCCTATACCCCAGCTCCAATCCTATACCCCAGCTCCATCCCTATACCCCAGCTCCATCCCTATACCCCAGCTCCATCCCTATACCCCAGCTCCAATCCTATACCCCAGCTCCAATCCTATATCCCAGCTCCATCCCTATACCCCAGCTCCAATCCTATATCCCAGCTCCAATCCTATATCCCAGCTCCAGCTCTATACCCCAGCTCCATCCCTATACCCCAGCTCCATCCCTATATCCTAGCTCCATCCCTATACCCCAGCTCCATCCCTATACCCCAGCTCCATCCCTATATCCTAGCTCCATCCCTATACCCCAGCTCCAATCCTATACCCCAGCTCCAATCCTATATCCCAGCTCCAATCCTATACCCCAGCTCCAATCCTATACCCCAGCTCCAATCCTATATCCCAGCTCCAATCCTATACCCCAGCTCCAATCCTATACCCCAGCTCCAATCCTATATCCCAGCTCCATCCCTATACCCCAGCTCCAATCCTATATCCCAGCTCCAATCCTATATCCCAGCTCCAGCTCTATACCCCAGCTCCATCCCTATACCCCAGCTCCATCCCTATACCCCAGCTCCATCCCTATACCCCAGCTCCAATCCTATACCCCAGCTCCATCCCTTTACCCCAGCTCCAATCCTATATCCCAGCTCCAGCTCTATACCCCAGCTCCACACCGATATCCCAGCTCCAATCCTATACCCCAGCTCCATCCCTATACCCCAGCTCCAATCCTATACCCCAGCTCCAATTCCAGCTCCAATCCTATATCCCAGTTCCAATTCCAGCTCCAATCCTATATCCCAGCTCCAGCTCTATACCCCAGCTCCAATTCCAGCTCCAATCCTATATCCCAGCTCCAGCTCCAATTCCAGCACAAGCCCTATACCCCAGCTCCAATTCTATACCCCAGCTCCAATCCTATACCCCAGCTCCAACTCCAGCTCCAATTCTATACCCCATCTCCAATTCTATACCCCAGCTCCAATCCTATACCTCAGCTCCAACTCCAGCTCCAATTCTATACCCCAGCTCCAATAATATACCACAGCTCCAATCCTATACCCCAGCTCCAACTCCAGCTCCAATCCTATACCCCAGGTCCAATCCTATTCTCCAGTTCCAATCCTATAGCCCAACTCCAATCCTATACCCCAGCTCCAACTCCAGCTCCAATTCTATACCCCAGCTCCAATCCTATACCCCAGCTCCAACTCCAGCTCCAATTGTATACCCCAGCTCCAATACTATACCCCAGCTCCAATCCTATACCCCAGCTCCAACTCCAGCTCCAATTCTATACCCCAGCTCCAATTCTATATCCCAGCTCCAATCCTATACCCCAGCTCCAACTCCAGCTCCAATTCTATACCCCAGCTCCAATCCTATACCCCAGCTCCAATACTATACCCCAGCTCCAATACTATACCCCAGTTCCAATTCTATACCCCAGCTCCAATACTATACCCCAGCACGAATACTATACCCCAGCTCCAATCCTATACCCCAGCTCCAATCCTATACCCCAGCTCCAACTCCAGCTCCAATTCTATACCCCAGCTCCAATAATATACCCCAACTCCAATCCTATACCCCAGCTCCAATCCTATATCCCAGCTCCAATCCTATACCCCAACTCCAATCCTATACCCCAACTCCAATCCTATACCCCAGCTCCAATCCTATACCTAAACTCCAGCTCCAATCCTATACCCCAGCTCCAATCCTATATCCCAGCTCCAATCCTATACCTAAGCTCCAGCTCCAACTCCAGCTCCAATCCTATACCCCGGGTCCAACCCTATACCCCGTTTCCAGCAGCTCAAGGGCTACTTACACATTATAAATTCAGTGATGGAAACGAGGAGGTGCTGAGGGAGTGGATGGGGCCCTGACAACTGACAGGGGAGATGGAACAATCAGAGTGGATGGGGCCCTGATGGAGGAGATGGAACAATCAGAGTGGATGGGGCCCTGACAGCTGACAGAGGAGATGGAACAATCAGAGTGGATGGGGCCCTGACAGCTGACAGAGGAGATGGAACAATCAGAGTGGATGGGGCCCTGATGGAGGAGATGGAACAATCAGAGTGGATGGGGCCCTGACAGAGGATATGGAACAATCAGAGTAGATGGGGCCCTGACAGCTGACAGGGGAGATGGAACAATCAGAGTGGATGGGGCCCTGATGGAGGAGATGGAACAATCAGAGTGGATGGGGCCCTGATGGAGGAGATGGAACAATCAGTGTGGATAGGGACCCTGACAGAGGAGATGGAACAATCAGAGTGGATGGGGCCCTGATGGAGGAGATGGAACAATCAGAGTAGATGGGGCCCTGACAGAGGAGATGGAACAATCAGAGTAGATCGGGCCCTGAGAGCTGACAGAGGGGATGGAACAATCAGAGTGGATGGGGCCCTGATGGAGGAGATGGAACAATCAGAGTGGATGGGGCCCTGATGGAGGAGATGGAACAATCAGAGTAGATGGGGCCCTGAGAGCTGACAGAGGAGATGGAACAATCAGAGTAGATGGGGCCCTGACAGCTGACAGAGGAGATGGAACAATCAGAGTGGATGGGGCCCTGACAGCTGACAGAGGAGATGGAACAATCAGAGTGGATGGGGCCCTGATGGAGGAGATGGAACAATCAGAGTGGATGGGGCCCTGATGGAGGAGATGGAACAATCAGAGTGGATGGGGCCCTGACATAGGATATGGAACAATCAGAGTGGATGGGGCCCTGAGAACTGACAGAGGAGATGGAACAATCAGAGTAGATGGTGCACTGATGGAGGAGATGGAACAATCAGAGTGGATGGGGCCCTGATGGAGGAGATGGAACAATCAGAGTAGATGGGGCCCTGACAGAGGAGATGGAACAATCAGAGTAGATGGGGCCCTGATGGAGGAGATGGAACAATCAGAGTGGATGGGGCCCTGATGGAGGAGATGGAACAATCAGAGTGGATGGGGCCCTGATGGAGGAGATGGAACAATCAGAGTAGATGGGGCCCTGACAGAGGAGATGGAACAATCAGAGTGGATGGGGCCCTGATGGAGGAGATGGAACAATCAGAGTGGATGGGGCCCTGATGGAGGAGATGGAACAATCAGAGTGGATGGGGCCCTGATGGAGGAGATGGAACAATCAGAGTGGATGGGGCCCTGATGGAGGAGATGGAACAATCAGAGTAGATGGGGCCCTGACATACCTTAAGGGAACATTTCGACAATCACCGTATGGTTAGTGAGAAAGTCCCTATTGGAAATGTACGGTCCCTTACTAGACGTCCGAAAACATTTTAGAAATTCGGGGACGGCGTCGGGCCGAGCGGTAGGGCCAGACCTACCGGGAAGTCATCAAATGAACTTTGTCGGACATTCGGTTTTCGTTTAATAAAATAAACAAATTTTAGCCCATTTTTGCGCAATGCCGGAATATCCCACAAGAGGGCATAAGCAATCATATTGCTATTGGACAAAACATCACGAATCACGACGTGCCATATCTCGGAAACCGAAAATATTTCGAAGCCGAAACTTGGTGAGCGTAGGTTTGGCATTATGGGAAGATGGCCCCGAACAAGATGGCGTCTAGGCCTCAACGGTTTTTGAGTTATGGCCATATTTCTGGGATTAAAGGTCCAAAATGAAAATAGAGAAAAGATTTTTTCACTTCACGTCAAAGTCAAGGAGCCTCCGGTGTCAATAAAAAAAAAATCGGCCATTTATCTATCGTCATTTACGAGAAATCGTACGTTGACCAGATCGTGATGTTCAGATATAGGTGGGTTTTTTTTTTCAACGGTTACAGATCCAGTTGCAGGGTGTTCATACGAGTATTTTTAAAATGTGCTGCGGAGCTCTGCGACATTTCTGTGATTTTCTATGATTTTCTGAAATAACACACACTCACTAAACCCTCCGTAAATAACTCAGTTCTTAACGTAAAGACTTAAAACTCAGGATTCTGTAAAGGCATACCCCAATGAGGATATGAGTTTATTTATAGCTTCCTGTGCCAACCGGAAGTGCCATAATTGGTGTCTCAGGGGCTGTTTGGAAGGGTTAAAAAAATCAGATCTGTCCAAAACTTCATATGTGTGATTAGACAACCCCCATGAACTGTAAATCAGTCATTTTTCCCAACAGATGTCAAAGAAAAGCTCTCACACACACACACACAGCAAGGATGGAGTGACAAAGCGTGGTGTTTAAAGACACAGAGAGCAGGCAATGGCATAAACATAATCCCAAGGCCGTGCCGAGTCCAACGAGGTGCCCCGCTTGACCGTAGCTCGCTCGGTCTGAGCGCAGCGACCATGAGAAAAATAGGCCCACAATGAAGCCTGCACCACAATGTTATTTGATTTTGGGTGACAGCGGCGGAACCGTTAGGTTTAGAAGGACAATTCAAACACAGGACTGTTCCTAAGGTCCTCCCGATCTGTGCAAGCCTAACCTTGACTGTGTGGCATTAACCTTTCACAGTTAAAAGAAGGTGTTTACAAAAAAACAGTGTGCATTGACTTCTCTCCCCATAGGAATACATTGCCTGCTCCCCTAAATACAACCTGGGGTCTTTATGGGTTATGAATGCTGTATGAACCTGTCTTCTATGACATTCCATCAGACCACTATGAGGTCTACCTGTGTCGATTCTAAGCTTCCTGGAGCAACCGGAAGTGGTTAAATTGACCCAAAAGGTATTTGGATGTACATCACCTCGAAAGGTGCCAAGGCCTCTGCATTATTCAACCCTGTGTAGATCAGTCAATTCTCAACTTAAAGACTTAAAACTCAGGATTCCCTAGGTTTCTATGTCAGTCAAGACATGTGTGTATCTATAGCTTCCTGTGCCAACCGGAAGTGCCATAATTGGTGACTCAGGGGCTGTTTGGAAGGGTTAAAAAAATCAGATCTGTCCAAAACTTCATATGTGTGATTAGACAACCCCCATGAACTGTAAATCAGTCATTTTTCCCATAAAAATTCAAAGGAAAAATAAATCACACAGATACACAACTTGGATGGAGGGACGTATTGGGGTGTGTAGAGACTGACAGTGCCTCCAATAGTTAGCTTTGTTCGAGCTAAAAAAGAACCGTCAGACCTAGAGTTCCGAAACTTTAGAATCCTGTTCTAGACCTCAGGTAGATAGTGCGTGGTGAGTTACGGCGCTCTAGAATGTTCTCGGACCGAGAAACAGCGTCGAACATTTGCAATGACTTCAATTCATTTTGACCATTACGAAAATGGCGACATTTAGAAATGTCCCAGAGACACAAGACTAGGTGCATTGTGACCGTCTCGGCCCATAGAGACAGAACCCAACATCTCGGTCCGATAGCTCATTCAAGGACCCCGTAGCAAGGCATTGAAAAAAGTGGATTTTCAGCACCAATTAGGCTTTTACTCGGACACCAAATGACCTATAGGGCCGAAACTCGGGATTCGGGGTCGCCTCACATAGGACTACACATAATGTCCGAACTGGCCCCGCAGCTAGAAAGTAACTATGTGTTTTATGGTTTTTTAATGTTTTGTACCGAAGGCCTTGTGAATTTTGGGCCAGCTCTGAAGTATGTTATACTTGGCTCCTAAATGAGTTGGGAAAAGTGGGTTTGGTGTCAGTTTGTATCAGTTTGGTGTCAGAATGATATCAAATTGACTGATGGACGGTGACTTGCAGGTGACTCTTGTCCATTAGCAATATGTTTAAGCGGTGAGGTACCATCACCAAAAGCGACATTCTGAAATCAACCCAAACGAGCGATGGAGAGGTACCAGTATCACTGCCCAGACATCCCTATGTCATCGGGCCAGTCAATTTGGCATTCCTGCATGATTTTTATGGCATGACAAATTGGTAATGGTGACTGCCCAGTTAACCATATGGCAAATGCACAGTGACTTTGAAAGAGTGAGAAAAATCACCAAATGGACATTCTGAAATCAACCCAAACGAGCCATGGAGAGGTACCAGTATCACTGCCCAGCCATCCCGAGGTCATCGGGCCAGTCAATTTGGCATTCCTGCAAGAATTTTTAGTGACTTTGCAAAAGTAAGGAACATTTGCAATATGTTTTAACAGTGAGGTACCATCACCAAAAGCGACATTCTGAAATCAACCCAAACGAGCCATGAAGAGGTACCAGTATCACTGCCCAGCCATCCCGAGGTCATCGGGCCAGTCAATTTGGCATTCCTGCAAAAATTTTCAGTGACTTTGCAAAAGTAAGGAACATTTGCAATATGTTTTAACAGTGAGGTACCATCACCAAAAGCGACATTCTGAAATCAACCCAAACGAGCAATGGAGAGGTACCAGTATCACTGCCCAGCCATCCTGAGGTCATCGGGCCAGTCAATTTGGCATTCCTGCATGATTTTTATGGCATGACAAATTGGTGATGGTGACTGCCCAGTTAACCATATGGCAAATGCACAGTGACTTTGAAAGAGTGAGAAAAATCACCAAATGGACATTCTGGAATCAACCCTAACGAGTGATGGAGAGGTACCATAATCACTGCCCAGACATCCCGAGGTCATCGGGCCAGTCAATTTGGCATTCCTGCACAAATTTTCAGTGACTTTGCAAAAGTAAGGAACATTTGCAATATGTTTTAACAGTGAGGTACCATCACCAAAAGCGACATTCTGAAATCAACCCAAACGAGCCATGGAGAGGTACCAGTATCACTGCCCAGCCATCCCGAGGTCATCGGGCCAGTCAATTTGGCATTCCTGCAAAAATTTTCAGTGACTTTGCAAAAGTAAGGAACATTTGCAATATGTTTTAACAGTGAGGTACCATCACCAAAAGCGACATTCTGAAATCAACCCAAACGAGCCATGGAGAGGTACCAGTATCACTGCCCAGCCATCCCGAGGTCATCGGGCCAGTCAATTTGGCATTCCTGCAAAAATTTTCAGTGACTTTGCAAAAGTAAGGAACATTTGCAATATGTTTTAACAGTGAGGTACCATCACCAAAAGCGACATTCTGAAATCAACCCAAACGAGCCATGGAGAGGTACCAAAATCACTGCCCAGCCATCCTGAGGTCATCGGGCCAGTCAATTTGGCATTCCTGCACAAATTTTCAGTGACTTTGCAAAAGTAAGGAACATTTGCAATATGTTTAAGCGGTGAGGTACCATCACCAAAAGCGACATTCTGAAATCAACCCAAACGAGCGATGGAGAGGTACCAGAATAACTGCCCAGCCATCCCTATGTCATCGGGCCAGTCAATTTGGCATTCCTACATGATTTTTATGGCATGACAAATTGGTGATGGTGACTGCCCAGTTAACCATATGGCAAATGCACAGTGACTTTGCAAAAGTGAGAAAACATGACCAAATGGACATTCTGAAATCAACCCTAACGAGTGATGGAGAGGTACCAGAATCACTGCCAAGCCATCCCGAGTTCATCGGGCCAGTCAATTTGGCATTCCTGCAAAAATTTTCAGTGACTTTGCAAAAGTAAGGAACATTTGCAATATGTTTTAACAGTGAGGTACCATCACCAAAAGCGACATTCTGAAATCAACCCAAACGAGCGATGGAGAGGTACCAGTATCACTGCCCAGCCATCCCGAGGTCATCGTGCCAGTCAATTTGGCATTCCTGCATGATTTTTATGGCATGACAAATTGGTGATGGTGACTGCCCAGTTAACCATATGGCAAATGCACAGTGACTTTGCAAAAGTGAGAAAACATGACCAAATGGACATTCTGAAATCAACACAAACAATGGCATCACCATAGTGTCCAGACTATGCCGAGTCCAACGAGGTGCCCCCTTGACCGTAGCTCGCTCGGTCTGAGCGGCGACCATGAGAAAAATAGGCCCAATATGAAGCCTTCACCAGTACGTCATTTGATTTTGGGTGACAGCGGCGGAACCGTTAGGTTTAGAAAGACAATTCAACCACAGGACTGTTCCTAAGGTCCTCCTGATCTGTCCAAGCCTATCCTTGACCGTGTGACATTAACCCTTCACAGTCAAAAGAAGGTGTTTACATAAAAACAGTGTTCATTGACTTCTCTCCCCATAGGAATATATTGGCTGCTCCACTAAATACAACCTGGAGTCTATATGGGTTATGAATGTTGTATGAACCTGTCTTTGGTACCAGTCCATCAGACCACTATAAGGTCTACCTGTGTCGATTCTAAGCTTCCTGGACCAACCGGAAGTGGTCCAAATCGCCCTAAAAGTGTGTACCCATACACTGCCTGCAATTTGATGGACATAGTGCATTGAACCCTGTGTAAATCAGTCAGTTTTCATGGTAAAGACTTAAAACTCAGGATTCTCTAATGGAATACCCCAATGAGGATGTATGTTGAGTTACAGCTTCCTGTGCCAACCGGAAGTGCCATAATTGGTGTCTCAGGGGCTGTTTGGAGGGTTAAAAAAATCAGATCTTTCCAAAACTTCATATATATGATTAGGCAACCCCCATGAACTGTAAATCAGTCATTTTTCCCATAAAAATTCAAAGGAAAACTAAATCACACAGATACACAACATGGATGGAGGGACGTATCATTGGGGTGCGTAGAGACTGACAGTGCCTCCAATAGTTAGCTTTGAATGATATCAAATTGACTGATGGACGGTGACTTGCAGGTGACTCTTGTCCATTAGCAATATGTTTAAGCGGTGAGGTACCATCACCAAAAGCGACATTCTGAAATCAAGCCAAACGAGCGATGGAGAGGTTCCAGAATCACTGCCCAGCCATCCTGAGTTCATCGGGCCAGTCAATTTGGCATTCCTGCATGATTTTTATGGCATGACAAATTGGTGATGGTGACTGCCCAGTTAACCATATGGCAACTGCACAGTGACTTTGAAAGAGTGAGAAAAATCACCAAATGGACATTCTGGAATCAACCCTAACGAGCGATGGAGAGGTACCAGAATCACTGCCAAGCCATCCCGACTTCATCGGGCCAGTCAATTTGGCATTCCTGCAAAAATCTTCAGTGACTTTGCAAAAGTAAGGAACATTTGCAATATGTTTTAACAGTGAGGTACCATCACCAAAAGCGACATTCTGAAATCAACCCAAACGAGCGATGGAGAGGTACCAAAATCACTGCCCAGCCATCCTGAGGTCATCGGGCCAGTCAATTTGGCATTCCTGCATGATTTTTATGGCATGACAAATTGGTGATGGTGACTGCCCAGTTAACCATATGGCAAATGCACAGTGACTTTGCAAAAGTGAGAAAACATGACCAAATGGACATTCTGAAATCAACACAAACAATGGCATGACCATAGTGTCCAGACTGTGCCGAGTCCAACGAGGTGCCCCGCTTGACCGTAGCTCGCTCGGTCTGAGCGCGGCGACCATGAGAAAAATAGGCCCAATATGAAGCCTTCACCAGTACGTCATTTGATTTTGGGTGACAGCGGCGGAACCGTTAGGTTTAGAAAGACAATTCAACCACAGGACTGTTCCTAAGGTCCTCCTGATCTGTCCAAGCCTATCCTTGACCGTGTGACATTAACCCTTCACAGTCAAAAGAAGATGTTTACATAAAAACAGTGTTCATTGACTTCTCTCCCCATAGGAATATATTGGCTGCTCCACTAAATACAACCTGGAGTCTATATGAGTTATGAATGTTGTATGAACCTGTCTTTGGTACCAGTCCATCGGACCACTATAAGGTCTACCTGTGTCGATTCTAAGCTTCCTGGACCAACCGGAAGTGGTCCAAATCGCCCTAAAAGTGTATACCCATACACTGCCTGCAATTTGATGGACATAGTGCATTGAACCCTGTGTAAATCAGTCAGTTTTCATGGTAAAGACTTAAAACTCAGGATTCTCTAATGGAATACCCCAATGAGGATGTATGTTGAGTTACAGCTTCCTGTGCCAACCGGAAGTGCCATAATTGGTGTCTCATGGGCTGTTTGGAGGGGTTAAAAATATCAGATCTTTCCAAAACTTCATATATATGATTAGGCAACCCCCATGAACTGTAAATCAGTCATTTTTCCCATAAAAATTCAAAGGAAAACTAAATCACACAGATACACAACATGGATGGAGGGACGTATCATTGGGGTGCGTAGAGACTGACAGTGCCTCCAATAGTTAGCTTTGAATGATATCAAATTGACTGATGGACAGTGACTTGCAGGTGTCTCTTGTCCATTAGCAATATGTTTAAGCGGTGAGGTACCATCACCATAAGCGACATTCTGAAATCAACCCAAACGAGCGATGGAGAGGTACCAGTATCACTGCCCAGACATCCCGAGGTCATCGGGCCAGTCAATTTGGCATTCCTGCATGATTTTTATGGCATGACAAATTGGTGATGGTGAATGCCCAGTTAACCATATGGCAAATGCACAGTGACTTTGAAAGAGTGAGAAAAATCACCAAATGGACATTCTGGAATCAACCCTAACGAGCGATGGAGAGGTACCAGTATCACTGCCCAGCCATCCTGAGGTCATCGGGCCAGTCAATTTGGCATTCCTGCAAAAATTTTCAGTGACTTTGCAAAAGTAAGGAACATTTGCAATATGTTTTAACAGTGAGGTACCATCACCAAAAGCGACATTCTGAAATCAACCCAAACGAGCCATGGAGAGGTACCAGTATCACTGCCCAGCCATCCCGAGGTCATCGGGCCAGTCAATTTGGCATTCCTGCAAAAATTTTCAGTGACTTTGCAAAAGTAAGGAACATTTGCAATATGTTTTAACAGTGAGGTACCATCACCAAAAGCGACATTCTGAAATCAACCCAAACGAGCCATGGAGAGGTACCAGTATCACTGCCCAGCCATCCCGAGGTCATCGGGCCAGTCAATTTGGCATTCCTGCAAAAATTTTCAGTGACTTTGCAAAAGTAAGGAACATTTGCAATATGTTTTAACAGTGAGGTACCATCACCAAAAGCGACATTCTGAAATCAACCCAAACGAGCGATGGAGAGGTACCAAAATCACTGCCCAGCCATCCTGAGGTCATCGGGCCAGTCAATTTGGCATTCCTGCATGATTTTTATGGCATGACAAATTGGTGATGGTGACTGCCCAGTTAACCATATGGCAAATGCACAGTGACTTTGCAAAAGTGAGAAAACATAAACAAATGGACATGATGAAATCAACACCACGAGTGATCGAAAGGAACAACAATCACTGCCCGGCCATCCCGAGTTCATCAGGCCAGTCAATTTTGCATTTCTGAAGGATTTTTGAGCATGTCAAATTTCTTATGACATTTGGCCCCCACAAAACATATGCCTTATGCACAAGCAAAAAAAAAAAAACATTATGATAATAAAATATGACTAAAGTATGTTGATACAGTTCTTATACTTGTGTAACTGACACAAAATTCGAAAAATTTTCGAAAAACGGTCCAGAAAGCACTTTTTTAGGGGTGTGTGAAGTTTTTTATGAAATGTAATAATTTTTGACTTTTGACTTCTGACTTCCTATGAAATCATATTGCAGATGGACAAAACACATGCAATATGCGCAAGTAAAAAAAAAAAAAAAAAATTATGATAATAAAATATGACTAAAGTATGTTGATACAGTTCTTATACGTGTGTAACTGACACAAAATGCGAAAAAATTTCGAAAAACGGTCCAGAAAGCACTTTTTAGGGGTGTGTGAAGTTTTTTATGAAATTTTATAATTTTTGACTTTTGACTTCTGACTTCCTATGAAATCATATTGCAAATGGACAAAACATATGCAATATGCGCAAGTAAAAAAATTAAAAAAATTATGATAATAAAATTGGACAAAAGTATTTTCATACAGTTCTTATACATGTGTAATTGTCAAAAAAAGCGAAAGAATTTCGAAAAACGGTCCAGAAAGCACTTTTTTAAGGGGTGATACGTTTTTTTCAAAAAATTGGTTTTTTCAAAATTTGGCTTTTGGATGTTGACTTGGAGTCCAATACCAATATGAAAAACCATGGTGGAGTGCAATCGCCACCTGTTGGATTTTTGAAGTGTTACAACTGGCAATACCCATATGGCAATAGAAGTAAACTTTGCATGAATCAACGCCGCTTTGGGTGGTATTGGCCAATGTGTGCATGGTTTGTCCTATGCCAATAACTTGCCATTCATTTTTGTCCACTACGGGGGTGAAATCCCTTACAGAGGAGATGGAACAATCAGAGTAGATGGGGCCCTGATGGAGGAGATGGAACAATCAGAGTGGATGGGGCCCTGATGGAGGAGATGGAACAATCAGAGTGGATGGAGCCCTGATGGAGGAGATGGAACAATCAGAGTGGATGGGGCCCTGATGGAGGAGATGGAACAATCAGAGTGGATGGGGCCCTGAGAGCTGAGAGAGGAGATGGAACAATAAGAGTGGATGGGGCCCTGATGGAGGAGATGGAACAATCAGAATAGATGGGGCCCTGACATAGGATATGGAACAATCAGAGTAGATGGGGCCCTGATGGAGGAGATGGAACAATCAGAGTAGATGGGGCCCTGAGAGCTGACAGAGGAGATGGAACAATCAGAGTGGATGGGGCCCTGATGGAGGAG
>NC_088223.1:2541934-2544434 GCF_036934945.1 Oncorhynchus masou masou | reverse complement strand
CTAGATAGTGACAAAAGTACTGTGAAATAGGGAATAGGGTGGGTGCTATAAATCAAATCAAATCAAATGTGTTTATAAAGCCCTTCGTACATCAGCTGATATCTCAAAGTGCTGTACAGAAACCCAGCCTAAAACCCCAAACAGCAAGCAATGCAGGTGTAGAAGCACGGTGGCTAGGAAAAACTCCCTAGAAAGGCCAAAACCTAGGAAGAAACCTAGAGAGGAACCAGGCTATGTGGGGTGGCCAGTCCTCTTCTGGCTGTGCCGGGTGGAGATTATAACAGAACATGGCCAAGATGTTCAAATGTTCATAAATGACCAGCATGGTCCAATAATAATAAGGTAGAACAGTTGAAACTGGAGCAGCAGCACGGCCAGGTGGACTGGGGACAGCAAGGAGTCATCATGTCAGGTAGTCCTGAGGCATGGTCCTAGGGCTCAGGTCCTCCGGGAGAGGGAAAGAAAGAGAGAAAGAGAGAATTAGAGAGAGCACACTTAAATTCACACAGGACACCGAATAGGACAGGAGAAGTACTCCAGATATAAGAAACTGACCCTAGCCCCCGACACATAAACTACTGCAGCATAAATACTGGCGGCTGAGACAGGAGGGGTCAGGAGACACTGTGGCCCCATCCGAGGACACCCTCGGACAGGGCCAAACAGGAAGGATATAACCCCACCCACTTTGCCAAAGCACAGCCCCCACACCAGTAGAGGGATATCTTCAACCACCAACCTACCATCCTGAGACAAGGCTGAGTATAGTCCACAAAGCTCTCCGCCACGGCACAACCCAAAGGGGGCGCCATCCCAGACAGGATGATCACATCAGTGACTCAACCCACTCAGGTGACGCACCCCTCCCAGGGACGGTATGAGAGAGCCCCAGTAAGCCAGTGACTCAGCCCTTGTAATAGGGTTAGAGGCAGAGAAACCCAGTGGAAAAAGGGGAACCGGCCAGGCAGAGACAGCAAGGGCGGTTCGTTGCTCCAGAGCCTTTCCGTTCACCTTCCCACTCCTGGGCCAGACTACACTCAATCATATGACCCACTGAAGAGATGAGTCTTGAGTAAAGACTTAAAAGGTTGAGACCGAGTTTGCGTCTCTGACATGGGTAGGCAGACCGTTCCATAAAAATGGAGCTCTATAGGAGAAAGCCCTGCCTCTGGCTGCTTGCTTAGAAATTCTAGGGACAATTAGGTGTCCTGCGTCTTGTGACCGTAGCGTATGTGTAGGTATGTACGGCAGGACCAAATCAGAGAGATAGTTAGGAGCAAGCCCATGTAATGCTTTGTAGGTTAGCAGTAAAACATTGAAATCAGCCCTTGCTTTGACAGGAAGCCAGTGTAGATTCTAGCAGCCGTATTTAGCACTAACTGAAGTTTATTTAGTGCTTTATCCGGGTAGCCGGAAAGTAGAGCATTACAGTAGTCTAACCTAGAGGTGACAAAAGCGTGGATACATTTTTCTGCATCATTTTTGGACAGAAAGTTTCTGATTTTTGCATGTTACGTAGATGGAAAAAAGCTGTCCTTGAAATGGTCTTGATATGTTCTTCAAAAGAGAGATCAGGGTCCAGAGTAACGCCGAGGTCCTTCACAGTTTTATTTGAGACCATTAAGATTAATTGTCAGATTCAACAGAAGATCTCTTTGTTTCTTGGGACCTAGAACAAGCATCTCTGTTTTGTCCGAGTTTAAAGTAGAAAATTTGCAGCCATCCACTTCCTTATGTCTGAAACACATGCTTCTAGCAAGGGCAATTTTGGGGCTTCACCATGTTTCATTGAAATGTACAGCTGTGTGTCATCCGCATAGCAGTGAAAGTTAAAATTATATTTTCTAATGACATCCCCAAGAGGTAAAATATATAGTGAAAACAATAGTGGTCCTAAAACGGAACCTTGAGGAACACCGAAATTTACAGTTGATTTGTCAGAGGACAACCCATTCACAGAGACAAACTGATATCTTTCCGACAGATAAGATCTAAACCAGGCCAGAACTTGTCTGTGTAGACCAATTTGGGTTTCCAATCTCTCCAAAAGAATGTGATGATCGATGGTATCAAAAGCAGCACTAAGGTCTAGGAGCACGAGGACAGATGCAGAGCCATAGGGCTCTGGTCTAAAGTAGTGCACTATGTGGGTAATAGGGTTCTATAGGGCTCTGGTTTAAAGTAGTGCACTATATAGGGAATAGGGTTCTATAGGGCTCTGGTCTAAAGTAGTGCACTATAGAGGGAATAGGGTTCTATAGGGCTCTGGTCTAAAGTAGTGCACTATAGAGGGAATAGGGTTCTATAGGGCTCTGGTCTAAAGTAGTGCACTATAGAGGGAATAGGGTTCTATAGGGCTCTGGTCTAATGCAGTGCACTATAGAGGGAATAGGGTTTCATTTGGGACACATCCCTTTTGTATTATGTTTCTGGGGCTCTTCAGATTCCAGGGGAACCCCACGAGGTGAGGGAGGTTTCCCTTCTTCAACACGCTGTGGAA
>NC_088223.1:2511934-2539434 GCF_036934945.1 Oncorhynchus masou masou | reverse complement strand
GTTGGAGTGTAAACCTACAGGACAGTACATCTCCAGGAACAGGGTTGGAGTGTAAACCTACAGGACAGTACATCTCCAGGAACAGGGTTGGAGTGTAAACCTACAGGAGGGTATCTCTCCAGGAACAAGGTTGGAGTTAAAACCTACAGGAGGGTATCTCTCCAGGAACAGGGTTGGAGTGTAAACCTACAGGAGGGTAGTAAACACAGGGTTCCCATGGTTGCCATGTGTTTGATCCCCTTCCATTCACTCCGTTCCAGACATTATGATGAGTCATCCTCCCCTCAGTCTCCACTGGTAAACATTATGATGAGTCATCCTCCCCTCAGTCTCCACTGGTAAACATTATGATGAGTCATCCTCCCCTCAGTCTCCACTGGTAAACATTATGATGAGTCATCCTCCCCTCAGTCTCCACTGGTAAACATTATGATGAGTCATCCTCCCCTCAGTCTCCACTGGTAAACATTATGATGAGTCATCCTCCCCTCAGTCTCCACTGGTAAACATTATGATGAGTCGTCCTCCCCTCAGTCTCCACTGGTAAACATTATGATGAGTCGTCCTCCCATCAGTCTCCACTGGTAAACATTATGATGAGTCATCCTCCCCTCAGTCTCCACTGGTAAACATTATGATGAGTCATCCTCCCCTCAGTCTCCACTGGTAGACATTATGATGAGTCATCCTCCCCTCAGTCTCCACTGGTAAACATTATGATGAGTCATCCTCCCCTCAGTCTCCACTGGTAAACATTATGATGAGTCATCCTCCCCTCAGTCTCCACTGGTAAACATTATGATGAGTCATCCTCCCCTCAGTCTCCACTGGTAAACATTATGATGAGTCATCCTCCCCTCAGTCTCCACTGGTAAACATTATGATGAGTCATCCTCCCCTCAGTCTCCACTGGTAAACATTATGATGAGTCATCCTCCCCTCAGTCTCCACTGGTAAACATTATGATGAGTCATCCTCCCCTCAGTCTCCACTGGTAAACATTATGATGAGTCATCCTCCCCTCAGTCTCCACTGGTAAACATTATGATGAGTCATCCTCCCCTCAGTCTCCACTGGTAAACATTATGATGAGTCATCCTCCCCTCAGTCTCCACTGGTAAACATTATGATGAGTCATCCTCCCCTCAGTCTCCACTGGTAAACATTATGATGAGTCATCCTCCCCTCAGTCTCCACTGGTAAACATTATGATGAGTCATCCTCCCCTCAGTCTCCACTGGTAGACATTATGATGAGTCATCCTCCCCTCAGTCTCCACTAGTAAACATTATGATGAGTCATCCTCCCCTCAGTCTCCACTGGTAAACATTATGATGAGTCATCCTCCCCTCAGTCTCCACTGGTAAACATTATGATGAGTCATCCTCCCCTCAGTCTCCACTGGTAAACATTATGATGAGTCATCCTCCCCTCAGTCTCCACTGGTAAACATTATGATGAGTCATCCTCCCCTCAGTCTCCACTGGTAAACATTATGATGAGTCATCCTCCCCTCAGTCTCCACTGGTAAACATTATGATGAGTCATCCTCCCCTCAGTCTCCACTGGTAAACATTATGATGAGTCATCCTCCCCTCAGTCTCCACTGGTAAACATTATGATGAGTCATCCTCCCCTCAGTCTCCACTGGTAAACATTATGATGAGTCATCCTCCCCTCAGTCTCCACTGGTAAACATTATGATGAGTCATCCTCCCCTCAGTCTCCACTGGTAGACATTATGATGAGTCATCCTCCCCTCAGTCTCCACTAGTAAACATTATGATGAGTCATCCTCCCCTCAGTCTCCACTGGTAAACATTATGATGAGTCATCCTCCCCTCAGTCTCCACTGGTAAACATTATGATGAGTCATCCTCCCCTCAGTCTCCACTGGTTTGGTAAAAAGGGTTCAGCTCCACTTTACGGACTTTACAGACTGTATGTGGAAGTGGAGGGAACTATTTTGTATTAGTCAAAGTCATTTTGGTGTATATTAGCGTGACTCAACATGTAAAGTTAGCATATTTTGAAATACTTAATGCAACACAATAACTTTTAGTTTTTACACTGGCCAACATATCCACTTAATAGAATAGAATGTATGAAATCTGAACTTGCTTTTTCAACATATTAATTCAGCATTACTTCAGCTCAACATATTGAGGTAAATTAACTGTGTAGTACAGCGTTTCCCAAACTCGGGTCCTGGGACCCCGAAAGGTGCGGGTTTCGGTTTTTGCCCCGAGCACTAAACAGTTGATTGAAATAATGAACTCGTCATTAATCTTTGATTATTGAAATCAGCTGTGTAGTGCTAGGGGGAGGGGGGGGGGTGGCTGGTTTAGTAGGATTTCTATCAAAATTACCCCATTCCTCTTCTAGCCATATCAATTCGTACAAACAAGTGATTTTACTTAGTAACCAGAAGTCCCAGAAATATGTGGGAGCATCTGTGAACCTACTCTCGTCCCGCTGTTTCAGCCCTCTGAGACTAAGCAAACATTGGGACCATACTGGGAATGCATTATGATCCCAGACAAGCTATACAGCCTTCACCAGGACGTTGTCTGTTTCACTCAATGTCTACAGACTCAAACTGACCCACTTTCTGACACTCACTCTCTTAATAAAAATACAGAGTTGGGTGAAGTAATGGATTACATTTAACTGATTACATTTGTCTTTTTTTTATTATTATTGTAATCTATTACGTTAGCAGCACAAATATTGTAATCAGATATTACAGATTGGGGGGGGGGGTGGTTGATTACATCTAGGATTACCTTTTAATTCAGAAAGGATATTTGTAAAAAAAGAAAAATATTTGGACACCTGTTTTCTCAACGACATTGAAATCTTGTAAACTTGTTCCGGCTAAGTGGACCAAGATAGAGAGACTGATCTGGTGTACTCACTAAACACACATGCTTTGCTTGTCATGTTTCTGTCAATTTAAAAAACAACAAAATGGTGATGTCTGGTTTGGTTTATAAAGAATTTCCAAATACTTTTACACTTTTACTCAAGTAGTCAACACTTTTACTCAAGTAGTCAACACTTTTACTCAAGTAGTCAACACTAATGTCCTCCATAGACTTTTACTCAAGTACTATTTTACTGGGTGACTTTCACTTTTACTTCCATCATTTTCTTTGAAGATTTCTTAACTTTTACTTTTAGCGGAGGACATTAGTGGTGTAGTCTATGGAGGATATTAGTGGTGTAGTCTATGGAGGATATTAGTGGTGTAGTCTATGGAGGACATTAGTGGTGTAGTCTATGGAGGACAGGAGTGGTGTAGTCTATGGAGGACATTAGTGGTGTAGTCTACGGAGGACATTAGTGGTGTAGTCTACGGAGGACATTAGTGGTGTAGTCTACGGAGGACATTAGTGGTGTAGTCTATGGAGGACATTAGTGGTGTAGTCTATGGAGGACATTAGTGGTGTAGTCTATGGAGGACATTAGTGGTGTAGTCTATGGAGGACATTAGTGGTGTACTCTGTGGAGGACATTAGTGGTGTAGTCTACGGAGGACATTAGTGGTGTAGTCTACAGAGGACATTAGTGGTGTAGTCTACAGAGGACATTAGTGGTGTAGTCTACAGAGGACAGGAGTGGTGTAGTCTATTGAGGACATTAGTGGTGTAGTCTATGGAGGACATTAGTGGTGTAGTCTATGGAGGACATTAGTGGTGTAGTCTACGGAGTACATTAGTGGTGTAGTCTACGGAGGACATTAGTGGTGTAGTCTATGGAGGACATTTTTGGTGTAGTCTATGGAGGACATTAGTGGTGTAGTCTATGGAGGACATTAGTGGTGTAGTCTATGGAGGACATTAGTGGTGTAGTCTACGGAGGACATTAGTGGTGTAGTCTATGGAGGACATTAGTGGGGTAGTCTATGGAGGACATTAGTGGTGTAGTCTGTGGAGGACATTAGTGGTGTAGTCTATGGAGGACATTAGTGGTGTAGTCTATGGAGGACATTAGTGGTGTAGTCTATGGAGGACATTAGTGGTGTAGTCTATGGAGGACATTAGTGGTGTAGTCTATGGAGGACATTAGTGGTGTAGTCTATGGAGGACATTAGTGGTGTAGTCTATGGAGGTCATTAGTGGTGTAGTCTGTGGAGGACATTAGTGGTGTAGTCTACGGAGGACATTAGTGGTGTAGTCTACAGAGGACATTAGTGGTGAAGTCTACAGAGGACATTAGTGGTGTAGTCTACAGAGGACAGGAGTGGTGTAGTCTATGGAGGACATTAGTGGTTTAGTCTATGGAGGACAGGAGTGGTGTAGTCTTTGGAGGACATTAGTGGTGTAGTCTACGGAGGACATTAGTGGTGTAGTCTACGGAGGATATTAGTGGTGTAGTCTTTGGAGGACATTAGTGGTGTAGTCTATGGAGGACATTAGTGGTTTAGTCTATGGAGGACAGGAGTGGTGTAGTCTTTGAAGGACATTAGTGGTGTAGTCTACGGAGGACATTAGTGGTGTAGTCTACGGAGGACATTAGTGGTGTAGTCTATGGAGGACATTAGTGGTGTAGTCTATGGAGGACATTAGTGGTGTAGTCTATGGAGGACATTAGTGGTGTAGTCTATGGAGGTCATTAGTGGTGTAGTCTGTGGAGGACATTAGTGGTGTAGTCTACGGAGGACATTAGTGGTGTAGTCTACAGAGGACATTAGTGGTGTAGTCTACAGAGGACATTAGTGGTGTAGTCTATGGAGGACAGGAGTGGTGTAGTCTACGGAGGACATTAGTGGTGTAGTCTATGGAGGACATTAGTGGTGTAGTCTATGGAGGACATTAGTGGTGTAGTCTATGGAGGACATTAGTGGTGTAGTCTATGGAGGACATTAGTGGTGTAGTCTATGGAGGACATTAGTGGTGTAGTCTATGGAGAACATTAGTGGTGTAGTCTATGGAGGACATTAGTGGTGTAGTCTATGGAGGACATTAGTGGTGTAGTCTATGGAGGACATTAGTGGTGTGTTACACCGGGACATTAGTGGTGTAGTCTACGGAGGACATTAGTGGTGTAGTCTATGGAGGACATTAGTGGTGTAGTCTATGGAGGAAATTAGTGGTGTAGTCTATGGAGGACATTAGTGGTGTAGTCTATGGAGGACATTAGTGGTGTAGTCTGTGGAGGACATTAGTGGTGTAGTCTACGGAGGACATAAGTGGTGTAGTCTACAGAGGATATTAGTGGTGTAGTCTACGGAGGACATTAGTGGTGTAGTCTACGGAGGACATTAGTGGTGTAGTCTACGGAGGACATTAGTGGTGTAGTCTACGGAGGACATTAGTGGTGTAGTCTACGGAGGACATTAGTGGTGTAGTCTACGGAGGATATTAGTGGTGTAGTCTATGGAGGACATTAGTGGTGTAGTCTGTGGAGGACATTAGTGGTGTAGTCTACGGAGGACATAAGTGGTGTAGTCTACAGAGGATATTAGTGGTGTAGTCTACGGAGGACATTAGTGGTGTAGTCTACGGAGGACATTAGTGGTGTAGTCTACGGAGGACATTAGTGGTGTAGTCTACGGAGGATATTAGTGGTGTAGTCTATGGAGGACATTAGTGGTGTAGTCTATGGAGGACATTAGTGGTGTAGTCTGTGGAGGACATTAGTGGTGTAGTCTACGGAGGACATTAGTTGTGTAGTCTACGGAGGACATTAGTGGTGTAGTCTACGGAGGACATTAGTGGTGTAGTCTACGGAGGACATTAGTGGTGTAGTCTACGGAGGACATTAGTGGTGTAGTCTATGGAGGACATTAGTGGTGTAGTCTATGGAGGACATTAGTGGTGTAGTCTATGGAGGACATTAGTGGTGTAGTCTACGGAGGACATTAGTGGTGTAGTCTATGGAGGACATTAGTGGTGTAGTCTATGGAGGACATTAGTGGTGTAGTCTATGGAGGACATTAGTGGTGTAGTCTATGGAGGACATTAGTGGTGTAGTCTATGGAGGTCATTAGTGGTGTAGTCTGTGGAGGACATTAGTGGTGTGGTCTACGGAGGACATTAGTGGTGTAGTCTACAGAGGACATTAGTGGTGTAGTCTACAGAGGACATTAGTGGTGTAGTCTACAGAGGACAGGAGTGGTGTAGTCTATGGAGGACATTAGTGGTGTAGTCTATGGAGGACATTAGTGGTGTAGTCTATGGAGGACATTAGTGGTGTAGTCTATGGAGGACATTAGTGGTGTAGTCTATGGAGGACATTAGTGGTGTAGTCTATGGAGGACATTAGTGGTGTAGTCTATGGAGGACATTAGTGGTGTAGTCTATGGAGGACATTAGTGGTGTAGTCTGTGGAGGACATTAGTGGTGTAGTCTACGGAGGACATTAGTGGTGTAGTCTACAGAGGACATTAGTGGTGTAGTCTACGGAGGACATTAGTGGTGTAGTCTACAGAGGACATTAGTGGTGTAGTCTATGGAGGACATTAGTGGTTTAGTCTATGGAGGACAGGAGTGGTGTAGTCTATGGAGGACATTAGTGGTGTAGTCTACGGAGGACATTAGTGGTGTAGTCTACGGAGGACATTAGTGGTGTAGTCTACGGAGGACATTAGTGGTGTAGTCTACGGAGGACATTAGTGGTGTAGTCTACGGAGGACATTAGTGGTGTAGTCTATGGAGGACAATAGTGGTGTAGTCTATGGAGGACATTAGTGGTGTAGTCTATGGAGGACATTAGTGGTGTAGTCTACGGAGGACATTAGTGGTGTAGTCTATGGAGGACATTAGTGGTGTAGTCTATGGAGGACATTAGTGGTGTAGTCTATGGAGGACATTAGTGGTGTAGTCTATGGAGGACATTAGTGGTGTAGTCTATGGAGGTCATTAGTGGTGTAGTCTGTGGAGGACATTAGTGGTGTGGTCTACGGAGGACATTAGTGGTGTAGTCTACAGAGGACATTAGTGGTGTAGTCTACAGAGGACATTAGTGGTGTAGTCTACAGAGGACATTAGTGGTGTAGTCTATGGAGGACATTAGTGGTGTAGTCTACGGAGGACATTAGTGGTGTAGTCTATGGAGGACATTAGTGGTGTAGTCTATGGAGGACATTAGTGGTGTAGTCTATGGAGGACATTAGTGGTGTAGTCTATGGAGGACATTAGTGGTGTAGTCTATGGAGGACATTAGTGGTGTAGTCTATGGAGGACATTAGTGGTGTAGTCTATGGAGGACATTAGTGGTGTAGTCTATGGAGGACATTAGTGGTGTAGTCTATGGAGGACATTAGTGGTGTAGTCTATGGAGGATATTAGTGGTGTAGTCTACGGAGGACATTAGTGGTGTAGTCTACGGAGGACATTAGTGGTGTAGTCTACGGAGGACATTAGTGGTGTAGTCTACGGAGGACATTAGTGGTGTAGTCTACGGAGGACATTAGTGGTGTAGTCTATGGAGGACATTAGTGGTGTAGTCTATGGAGGACATTAGTGGTGTAGTCTATGGAGGACATTAGTGGTGTAGTCTATGGAGGACATTAGTGGTGTAGTCTATTGAGGACATTAGTGGTGTAGTCTATGGAGGACATTAGTGGTGTAGTCTATGGAGGACATTAGTGGTGTAGTCTATGGAGGACATTAGTGGTGTAGTCTATGGAGGACATTAGTGGTGTAGTCTATGGAGGACATTAGTGGTGTAGTCTATGGAGGACATTAGTGGTGTAGTCTATGGAGGACATTAGTGGTGTAGTCTATGGAGGACATTAGTGGTGTAGTCTACAGATGACAGCAGGGGTGTAGTCTACTGGAAGAAAGCAGTGGTGTAGTCTACAGGAGGACATTAGTGGTGCAGTCTACAGAGGACAGCAGGGGTGTAGTCTACTGGAAGACAGCAGTGGTGTAGTCTACAGAGTACAGCAGGGGTGTAGTCTACAGAGGACAGCAGGGGTGTAGTCTACAGAGGACAGCAGTGGTGTAGTCTACAGAGGACAACAGTGGTCCAGTCTACAGGAAGACAGCAGTGGTGTAGTCTACAGGAAGGCAGCAGTGGTGTAGTCTACAGAGGACAGCAGTGTGTGGTCTACAGGAAGACAACAGTGGTGTAGTCTACAGGAAGGCAGCAGTGGTGTAGTCTACAGAGGACAGCAGGGGTGTAGTCTACAGAGGACAGCAGGGGTGTAGTCTACAGAGGACAGCAGGGGTGTAGTCTATGGAGGACATTAGTGGTGTAGTCTACAGAGGACATTAGTGGTGTAGTCTATGGAGGACATTAGTGGTGTGGTCTACAGAGGACATTAGTGGTGTAGTCTACGGAGGACATTAGTGGTGTAGTCTACAGAGGACATTAGTGGTGTAGTCTACGGAGGACATTAGTGGTGTAATCTACGGAGGACAGCAGTGGTGTAGTCTACAGAGGACATTAGTGGTGTAATCTACAGAGGACATTAGTGGTGTAGTCTACAGAGGACATTAGTGGTGTAGTCTATGGAGGACATTAGTGGTGTAGTCTACGGAGGACATTAGTGGTGTAGTCTACAGAGGACATTAGTGGTGTAGTCTACAGAGGACAGCAGGGGTGTAGTCTACGGAGGACATTAGTGGTGTAGTCTACAGAGGACATTAGTGGTGTAGTCTACAGTGGACAGCAGGGGTGTAGTCTACGGAGGACATTAGTGGTGTAGTCTACAGAGGACATTAGTGGTGTAGTCTACAGAGGACAGCAGGGGTGTAGTCTACGGAAGACAGCAGGGGTGTAGTCTACGGAGGACAGCAGGGGTGTAGTCTACAGAGGACAGCAGTGGTGTAGTCTACAGAGGACAGCAGTGGTGTAGTCTACAGGAAGACAGCAGTGGTGTAGTCTACAGGAAGGCAGCAGTGGTGTCGTCTACAGGAAGACAACAGTGGTGTAGTCTACAGGAAGACAACAGTGGTGTAGTCTACAGGAAGACAACAGTGGTCCAGTCTACAGGAAGATAGCAGTGGGGTCTTCTACAGGAAGAAAACAGTGGTGTAGTCTACAGGAAGACAACAGTGGTCCAGTCTACAGGAAGACAGCAGTGGTCCAGTCTACAGGAAGACAGCAGTGGTGTAGTCTACAGGAAGACAACAGTGGTGTAGTCTACAGGAAGACAACAGTGGTCCAGTCTAGAGGAAGACAGCAGTGGTGTAGTCTACAGGAAGACAACAGTGGTGTAGTCTACTGATAAAAATACCACTAGGCTATATCCTTACATCTACTACTGATAATAATACCATAATAATACCACTAGGCTATATCCTATCATCTACTACTGATAATAATACCACTAGGCTATATCCTATCATCTACTACTGATAATAATACCACTAGGCTATATCCTATCATCTACTACTGATAATAATACCACTAGGCTATATCCTTACATCTACTACTGATAATAATACCACTAGGCTATATCCTTACATCTACTACTGATAATAATACCATAATAATACCACTAGGTTATATCCTTACATCTACTACTGATAATAATACCACTAGGCTATATCCTTACATCTACTACTGATAATAATACCATAATAATACCACTAGGCTATATCCTTACATCTACTACTGATAATAATACCACTAGGCTATATCCTTACATCTGCTACTGAATATAATACCATAATATTACCACTAGGTTATATCCTATCATCTACTACTGATAATAATACCATAATAATACCACTAGGTTATATCCTATCATCTACTACTGATAATAATACCATAATAATACCACTAGGTTATATCCTATCATCTACTACTGATAATAATACCACTAGGCTATATCCTATCATCTACTACTGATAATAATACCACTAGGTTATATCCTATCATCTACTACTGATAATAATACCACTAGGCTATATCCTTACATCTGCTACTGAATATAATACCATAATATTACCACTAGGTTATATCCTATCATCTACTACTGATAATAATACCATAATAATACCACTAGGTTATATCCTATCATCTACTACTGATAATAATACCACTAGGCTATATCCTTACATCTACTACTGATAATAATACCATAATAATACCACTAGGTTATATCCTATCATCTACTACTGATAATAATACCATAATAATACCACTAGGTTATATCCTTACATCTACTACTGATAATAATACCACTAGGTTATATCCTATCATCTACTACTGATAATAATACCATAATAATACCACTAGGTTATATCCTTACATCTACTACTGATAATAATACCACTAGGTTATATCCTATCATCTACTACTGATAATAATACCACTAGGCTATATCCTATCATCTACTACTGATAATAATACCACTAGGTTATATCCTATCATCTACTACTGATAATAATACCACTAGGCTATATCCTTACATCTACTACTGATAATAATACCATAATAATACCACTAGGTTATATCCTATCATCTACTACTGATAATAATACCACTAGGCTATATCCTATCATCTACTACTGATAATAATACCATAATAATACCACTAGGCTATATCCTATCATCTACTACTGATAATAATACCATAATAATACCACTAGGCTATATCCTATCATCTACTACTGATAATAATACCATAATAATACCACTAGGCTATATCCTTACATCTACTACTGGTAATAATACCATAATAATACCACTAGGTTATATCCTTACATCTACTACTGATAATAATACCATAATAATACCACTAGGCTATATCCTTACATCTACTACTGATAATAATACCAGGCTATATCCTATCATCTACTACTGATAATAATACCACTAGGCTATATCCTTACATCTACTACTGATAATAATACCATAATAATACCACTAGGCTATATCCTTACATCTACTACTGATAATAATACCAGGCTATATCCTATCATCTACTACTGATAATAATACCACTAGGCTATATCCTTACATCTACTACTGATAATAATACCATAATATTACCACTAGGCTATATCCTTACATCTACTACTGATAATAATACCACTAGGTTATATCCTATCATCTACTACTGATAATAATACCATAATAATACCACTAGGTTATATCCTTACATCTACTACTGATAATAATACCACTAGGCTATATCCTTACATCTACTACTGATAATAATACCACTAGGTTATATCCTATCATCTACTACTGATAATAATACCATAATAATACCACTAGGTTATATCCTTACATCTACTACTGGTAATAATACCATAATAATACCACTAGGCTATATCCTTACATCTACTACTGATAATAATACCACTAGGCTATATCCTTACATCTACTACTGATAATAATACCACTAGGCTATATCCTATCATCTACTACTGATAATAATACCATAATAATACCACTAGGCTATATCCTTACATCTACTACTGATAATAATACCACTAGGCTATATCCTTACATCTACTACTGGTAATAATACCATAATAATACCACTAGGTTATATCCTTACATCTACTACTGATAATAATACCATAATAATACCACTAGGTTATATCCTATCATCTACTACTGATAATAATACCATAATATTACCACTAGGCTATATCCTTACATCTACTACTGATAATAATACCACTAGGTTATATCCTATCATCTACTACTGATAATAATACCATAATAATACCACTAGGTTATATCCTTACATCTACTACTGATAATAATACCATAATAATACCACTAGGCTATATCCTTACATCTACTACTGATAATAATACCACTAGGTTATATCCTATCATCTACTACTGATAATAATACCATAATACTACCACTAGGCTATATCCTTACATCTACTACTGATAATAATACCATAATAATACCACTAGGTTATATCCTTACATCTACTACTGGTAATAATACCACTAGGCTATATCCTATCATCTACTACTGATAATAATAACTCCAGGCTATATCCTTACATCTACTACTGATAATAATACCATAATATTACCACTAGGCTATATCCTTACATCTACTACTGATAACAATACCATAATAATACCACTAGGCTATATCCTATCATCTACTACTGATAATAATACCACTAGGTTATATCCTATCATCTACTACTGATAATAATACCATAATAATACCACTAGGCTATATCCTTACATCTACTACTGATAATAATACCACTAGGATATATCCTTACATCTACTACTGATAATAATACCACTAGGCTATATCCTTACATCTACTACTGATAATAATACCACTAGGCTATATCCTTACATCTACTACTGATAATAATACCACTAGGCTATATCCTTACATCTACTACTGATAATAATACCATAATAATACCACTAGGTTATATCCTTACATCTACTACTGATAATAATACCACTAGGTTATATCCTTACATCTACTACTGATAATAATACCACTAGGCTATATCCTTACATCTACTACTGATAATAATACCACTAGGCTATATCCTTACATCTACTACTGATAATAATACCACTAGGCTATATCCTTACATCTACTACTGATAATAATACCACTAGGCTATATCCTTACATCTACTACTGATAATAATACCACTAGGCTATATCCTTACATCTACTACTGATAATAATACCACTAGGCTATATCCTTACATCTACTACTGATAATAATACCACTAGACTATATCCTATCATCTACTACTGATAATAATACCATAATAATACCACTAGGCTATATCCTTACATCTACTACTGATAATAATACCACTAGGCTATATCCTTACATCTACTACTGATAATAATACCATAATAATACCACTAGGCTATATCCTATCATCTACTACTGATAATAATACCACTAGGCTATATCCTTACATCTACTACTGATAATAATACCATAATAATACCACTAGGCTATATCCTTACATCTACTACTGATAATAATACCACTAGACTATATCCTTACATCTACTACTGATAATAATACCATAATAATACCACTAGGCTATATCCTTACATCTACTACTGATAATAATACCATAATAATACCACTAGGCTATATCCTTACATCTACTACTGATAATAATACCACTAGGCTATATCCTTACATCTACTACTGATAATAATACCATAATAATACCACTAGGTTATATCCTTACATCTACTACTGATAATAATACCACTAGGTTATATCCTTACATCTACTACTGATAATAATACCACTAGGCTATATCCTTACATCTACTACTGATAATAATACCATAATAATACCACTAGGCTATATCCTTACATCTACTACTGATAATAATACCACTAGGTTATATCCTTACATCTACTACTGATAATAATACCATAATAATACCACTAGGCTATATCCTATCATCTACTACTGATAATAATACCATAATAATACCACTAGGCTATATCCTATCATCTACTACTGATAATAATACCACTAGACTATATCCTATCATCTACTACTGATAATAATACCATAATAATACCACTAGACTATATCCTTACATCTACTACTGATAATAATACCACTAGGCTATATCCTTACATCTACTACTGATAATAATACCACTAGGCTATATCCTATCATCTACTACTGATAATAATACCATAATAATACCACTAGGCTATATCCTTACATCTACTACTGATAATAATACCACTAGGCTATATCCTTACATCTACTACTGATAATAATACCATAATAATACCACTAGGCTATATCCTTACATCTACTACTGATAATAATACCACTAGGCTATATCCTTACATCTACTACTGATAATAATACCACTAGGATATATCCTTACATCTACTACTGATAATAATACCATAATAATACCACTAGGCTATATCCTTACATCTACTACTGATAATAATACCACTAGGCTATATCCTTACATCTACTACTGATAATAATACCACTAGGCTATATCCTATCATCTACTACTGATAATAATACCACTAGGTTATATCCTTACATCTACTACTGATAATAATACCACTAGGCTATATCCTTACATCTACTACTGATAATAATACCATAATAATACCACTAGGCTATATCCTATCATCTACTACTGATAATAATACCACTAGGTTATATCCTTACATCTACTACTGATAATAATACCACTAGGTTATATCCTTACATCTACTACTGATAATAATACCACTAGACTATATCCTTTCATCTACTACTGATAATAATACCATAATAATACCACTAGGTTATATCCTTACATCTACTACTGATAATAATACCACTAGGCTATATCCTTACATCTACTACTGATAATAATACCATAATAATACCACTAGGCTATATCCTTACATCTACTACTGATAATAATACCACTAGGCTATATCCTTACATCTACTACTGATAATAATACCATAATAATACCACTAGGTTATATCCTTACATCTACTACTGATAATAATACCACTAGGCTATATCCTTACATCTACTACTGATAATAATACCATAATAATACCACTAGGCTATATCCTTACATCTACTACTGATAATAATACCACTAGGTTATATCCTTACATCTACTACTGATAATAATACCACTAGGCTATATCCTTACATCTACTACTGATAATAATACCACTAGGCTATATCCTTACATCTACTACTGATAATAATACCACTAGGTTATATCCTTACATCTACTACTGATAATAATACCACTAGGCTATATCCTTACATCTACTACTGATAATAATACCACTAGGTTATATCCTTACATCTACTACTGATAATAATACCACTAGGCTATATCCTTACATCTACTACTGATAATAATACCACTAGGCTATATCCTTACATCTACTACTGATAATAATACCACTAGGTTATATCCTTACATCTACTACTGATAATAAAACCATAATAATACCACTAGGTTATATCCTTACATCTACTACTGATAATAATACCACTAGGCTATATCCTATCATATACTACTGATAATAATACCATAATAATACCACTAGGCTATATCCTTACATCTACTACTGGTAATAATACCATAATAATACCACTAGGCTATATCCTATCATCTACTACTGATAATAATACCACTAGGATATATCCTTACATCTACTACTGATAATAATACCATAATAATACCACTAGGCTATATCCTTACATCTACTACTGATAATAATACCACTAGGCTATATCCTTACATCTACTACTGATAATAATACCACTAGGATATATCCTTACATCTACTACTGATAATAATACCATAATAATACCACTAGGCTATATCCTATCATCTACTACTGATAATAATACCACTAGACTATATCCTTACATCTACTACTGATAATAATACCATAATAATACCACTAGGCTATATCCTTACATCTACTACTGATAATAATACCACTAGGCTATATCCTTACATCTGCTACTGATAATAATACCATAATAATACCACTAGACTATATCCTTACATCTACTACTGATAATAATACCACTAGGATATATCCTTACATCTACTACTGATAATAATACCACTAGGCTATATCCTTACATCTACTACTGATAATAATACCACTAGGCTATATCCTTACATCTACTACTGATAATAATACCACTAGACTATATCCTTACATCTACTACTGATAATAATACCACTAGGCTATATCCTTACATCTACTACTGATAATAATACCATAATAATACCACTAGGCTATATCCTATCATCTACTACTGATAATAATACCACTAGACTATATCCTTACATCTACTACTGATAATAATACCATAATAATACCACTAGGCTATATCCTTACATCTACTACTGATAATAATACCACTAGGCTATATCCTTACATCTACTACTGATAATAATACCACTAGGCTATATCCTTACATCTACTACTGATAATAATACCATAATAATACCACTAGGCTAT
This sequence comes from Oncorhynchus masou masou, assembly GCF_036934945.1. Classification (NCBI taxonomy): domain Eukaryota; kingdom Metazoa; phylum Chordata; class Actinopteri; order Salmoniformes; family Salmonidae; genus Oncorhynchus; species Oncorhynchus masou. Next base: position 2,523,517 of record NC_088223.1, on the reverse strand, counting down.
ATCCTTACATCTACTACTGATAATAATACCACTAGGATATATCCTTACATCTACTACTGATAATAATACCATAATAATACCACTAGGTTATATCCTATCATCTACTACTGATAATAATACCACTAGGCTATATCCTTACATCTACTACTGATAATAATACCATAATAATACCACTAGGTTATATCCTTACATCTGCTACTGATAATAATACCACTAGTTTATATCCTTACATCTACTACTGATAATAATACCACTAGGCTATATCCTTACATCTACTACTGATAATAATACCATAATAATACCACTAGGCTATATCCTATCATCTACCACTGATAATAATACCACTAGGCTATATCCTTACATCTACTACTGATAATAATACCATAATAATACCACTAGACTATATCCTTACATCTACTACTGGTAATAATACCATAATAATACCACTAGTTTATATCCTTACATCTACTACTGATAATAATACCACTAGACTATATCCTTACATCTACTACTGATAATAATACCACTAGACTATATCCTTACATCTACTACTGATAATAATACCATAATAATACCACTAGGCTATATCCTTACATCTACTACTGATAATAATACCACTAGACTATATCCTTACATCTGCTACTGATATCAGTAGTAGATGTAAGGAAATAACCTAATGGTATTATTATCAGTAGTAAATGGGTTAGTAGAAGCTTACAAATCCAACCCACGATCGAATACCCGAGCTGACAAGGTAAAAATATGTCATTCTGCCCCTGAACAAGGCAGGTAAATCACTGTTCCTAGGCTGTCATTGTAAATACGAATTTGACTTGCCTAGTTAAATGAAGGTTATATTTTGATGTTTTATTTAATGCAAAAAAGAAAGTAACTTAAAAGTAACTAAAAGTAATCACTTCACATTACTGAGTTTGGGTAATCCAATAGTTATGTTACCGAATACAATTTTGGACAGGTAGCGAGTAACAGATTCCATTTTGAAAGTAACCAACCCGGTCCAGGGTTCTAGCTAGGAGATGACCTGAATTACAACCCTGGTGGTCCAGGGTTCTAGCTAGGAGACGACCTGAATTACAACCCTGGTGGTCCAGGGTTCTAGCTAGGAGACTACCTGAATTACAACCCTGGTGGTCCAGGGTTCTAGCTAGGAGACGACCTGAATTACAACCCTGGTGGTCCAGGGTTCTAGCTAGGAGACGACCTGAATTACTACCCTGATGGTCCAGGGTTCTAGCTAGGAGACGACCTGAATTACAACCCTGGTGGTCCAGGGTTCTAGCTAGGAGACGACCTGAATTACAACCCTGGTGGTCCAGGGTTCTAGCTAGGAGACAACCTGAATTACAACCCTGGTGGTCCAAGGTTCTAGCTAGGAGACAACCTGAATTACAACCCTGGTGGTCCAGGGTTCTAGCTAGGAGACGACCTGAATTACAACCCTGGTAGTCCAGGGTTCTAGCTTGGAGTCGACTTGAATTACAGGTAGTTTTCTATGAAGTCCAGTTGAAGAGGAGGAAATGCAACAGGTATTTTTCAAACGCAGTGAATATTCAGGACGCTGTAGTAGAGCAGCTCACACACACACACACACACACACACACACACACACACACACACACACACACACACACACACACACACACACACACACACACACACACACACACACACACACACACACACACACACACACACACACACTCACACACACACACACACACACACACACACACACACACACACACACACACACACACACACACACAAAAGTGTATTCTCAGACAGACTACTGAACTGAACAGATGACAGTGATTCCTCACAGCACCATGCTCATTCCACGCTCATGGAGCCAGATGTCTCGGGGCTGACAGGCAGGTGGGCCGAGGCTGCTTGGGCTGCTGCACCGACCGGAGCTGAGCTGGAGCTGAGCCGGAGCTGAGCCGGAGTTGGCAGCACTTCAAACCTGGTGGGTATAACCTTTAATTCACATGCTTTTCCTGGCAAGCAGTACAGGGGAGCCATCTGCCAGACTGGGCTGTATGAGGAGTGTACGGGTGGGGGCACACAGACATTGCAGAAAGGTACGCACAAATGCACACACAAACCAGGCTAAACTTGTCACTTGGTAGGGCAGGCAACATCTCATCTTATTCAACCTAATGAACTCTTTCAATGGTCTGTTATTCCCATTACTGATGTGTTGCTGATATTGTAACCCAGAAGCCTCCTTGAGGACCTCAGCAATATTGATTCTAAAATCTGCAGGGATTTCAGTGTGTGTACCTTGGGTTTAATAGTTCTGCCTCAATATCCCACACTACCAAGTTCCCATAATAACATGTATTGAGTTATGAGTACTCCATCATACATTAGGGTTGTGGTGTCCCCAAACGGTCCCTATTCACTCTGTTGTTCACTACGACCAGGGGCCCAGATGAAAAGTAATACATTAGGGTTGTGGTGTCCCCAAACGGTCCCTATTCACTCTGTTGTACACTACGACCAGGGGCCCAGATGAAAAGTAATACATTAGGGTTGTGGTGTCCCCAACGGTCCTTATTCACTCTGTTGTTGACTACGACCAGGGGCCCAGATGAAAAGTAATACATTAGGGTTGTGGTGTCCCCAAACCGTCCCTATTCACTCCGTTGTACACTATGACCAGGGGCCCAGATGAAAAGTAATACATTAGGGTTGTGGTGTCCCCAACGGTCCTTATTCACTCTGTTGTTGACTACGACCAGGGGCCCAGATGAAAAGTAATACATTAGGGTTGTGGTGTCCCCAAACCGTCCCTATTCACTCCGTTGTACACTACGACCAGGGGCCCAGATGAAAAGTAATACATTAGGGTTAAGGTGTCCCCAACGGTCCTTATTCACTCTGTTGTTGACTACGACCAGGGGCCCAGATGAAAAGTAATACATTAGGGTTGTGGTGTCCCCAAACCGGGGTGTCCCCAACGGTCCTTATTCACTCTGTTGTTGACTACGACCAGGGGCCCAGATGAAAAGTAATACATTAGGGTTGTGGTGTCCCCAAACCGTCCCTATTCACTCCGTTGTACACTATGACCAGGGGCCCAGATGAAAAGTAATACATTAGGGTTGTGGTGTCCCCAACGGTCCTTATTCACTCTGTTGTTGACTACGACCAGGGGCCCAGATGAAAAGTAATACATTAGGGTTGTGGTGTCCCCAAACCGTCCCTATTCACTCCGTTGTACACTACGACCAGGGGCCCAGATGAAAAGTAATACATTAGGGTTAAGGTGTCCCCAACGGTCCTTATTCACTCTGTTGTTGACTACGACCAGGGGCCCAGATGAAAAGTAATACATTAGGGTTGTGGTGTCCCCAAACCGTCCCTTTTCCCTCCGGTCAGCCTCAGAGAATAACATTGACCTATACACTGACTCAGTGAGTGAATTTATAAGGAAGTTTATTGGAGATGTTGTACCCACTGTGATTATTAAAACCTTCCCTAACCTGAAAACGTGGATGGATGGCGGTTTTTCGCGCAAAACTGAAAGCCTGAACCACCGCATTTAAAGAGGTCTGGGGACATGGCTGAATATAAAGAGTTTAGTTATTCCCTCCATAAGGCAATCAAACAGAGGAGTCGCAATCCCACAGCTCAGACACGAGACGTATGTGGCAGTGTCTACAAACAATCAGCTATGTCACGGACACCAAGGTCACACTTCCAGACAAACTAAACACCTTCTTTGCCCGCTATGAGGATAATACTGTGCCACTGTCGCGGCCCGCTGACAAGGACTGCGCCCCCCTCCTCCGCTCTCTTTCTCCGTGGCTTTAAACCTTGCAAGGCTGCTGGCCCAGAAGGCATTCCCAGCCTCTTCCTCAGAGCATGCACAGACCAGCTGGCTGGTGTGTTTACGGACATATTCAATATCTCCCTATCCCAGTCTGTTGTCCCCACATGCTTCAAGATGTCCACCATTGTTCCTGTTCCCAAGAAGGCAAAGGTAACTGAACTAAATGACCATCACCCCGTAGCACTGACTTCTGTCATCATGAAGTGCTTTGAGAGACTAGTCAAGGATCATATCACCTCCACCTTACCTGACACCCTAGACCCACTTAAATTTGCATAACGCCCCAATAGGTCCATAGATAGTGCAGTGTGATGGTGATTGCATTATCTCATCCTGGACAAGAGGAATGCCTATGTGAGAATGCTGTTCATTGACTACAGCTCAGCCTTCAACACCATAGTGCCCTTCAAGTTCATCATTCAGCTAGAGGGCTTGGGTCTCAACCCCGCCCTGTGCAACTGGGTCCTGGACTTTCTGACGGGCAGCCCCCAGGTGGTGAAAGTATGAAACAACATCTCCACTTCGCTGATCCTGAACACTGGTGCCCCACAAGGGTGCGTTCTCAGCCCGCTCCTGTACTCCATGTTCACCCACGACTGCGTGGCCACGCACGCCTATAACTCATCAAGTTTGCAGACGACACAACAGTAGTGGGCTTGATTACCAACAATGACGAGACAGCCTACAGGGAGGAGGTGAGGACACTCGGAGTGTGGTGTCAGGAAAATAACCTCTCACTCAACGTCAACAAAACAAAGGAGATGATCATGGACTTCAGGAAACATTAGAGGGAACACCCCCCTATCCACATCGATGGAACAGTAGTGGAGAGGGTAGTAAGTTTTAAGTTCCTCGGCGTACACATCACAGACAAACTGAATTGGTCCACCCACACAGACAGCGTGGTGAAGAAGGCGCAGCAGCGCCTCTTCAACCTCAGGAGGCTGAAGAAATTTGTCTTGTCACCAAAAGCCTGACAAACTTCTACAGATGCACAATCGAGAGCATCCTGGCGGGCTGTATCACTGCCTGGTACGGCAACTGCTCCGCCCACAACCGTAAGGCTCTCCAGAGGGTAGTGAGGTCTGCACAAAGCATCACCAGGGGCAAACTACCTGCCCTCCAGGACACCTACACCACCCGATGTCACAGGAAGGCCATAAAGATCATCAAGGACATCAACCACCCGAGCCACTGCCTGTTCACCCCACTATCATCCAGAAGGCGAGGTCAGTACAGGTGCATCAAAGCTGGCACCGATAGACTGAAAAACAGCTTCTATCTCAAGGCCATCAGACTGTTAAACAGCCATCACTAACACAGAGAGGCTGCTGCCTACATGGAGACCCAATCACTGGCCACTTTAATAAATGGAACACTAGTCACTTTAAACAAATGACACCAAATAATGCCACTTTAATAATGTTACATACCCTACATTACTCATATCAACTGAATACACTGTATTTTATACCACCTATTGCACCTTGCCTACACCGCTCGGCCCTATATTTATATGTACATGTTCTCATTCACCCATTTAGATTTGTGTGTATAAGGTAGTTGTTGGGGAATTGTTAGATTGCTAAGTTAGTTATTACTCCACTGTCGGAACTAGAAGCACAAGCATTTCGCTACACTCACATTAACATCTGCTAACCATGTGGATGTGACCAATAAAATTTGATTCGATTTTTACGACATCTGTTTTGTTGAAGCATTGATTTGACAATGCTTGACAATGATTTTACTCTATTTTACTCTATAACACATAACCAATAATCAATATGATCATAAAACAGAAACTTGAATTGGCAATTATCAATTTGGGATTGTGAACGCTGGGAAATTAGTTTGATGTGCAAGATTTAATCTAGAAAAAAGGGTTCCAAAACAGTTCTTCGGCTACTCCCATAGGATAACATTTTTTGATTCCAGGTTTTAAAAAAAACTTTTTGGTTCCATGTGGAACCCTCTGTGGAAAGGGTTCTACATGGAACCCAAAATAGGTCTACATGGAACCAAACGGGTTCTACCTGGAACTAAATAGGGTTATTTAAAGGGTTCTCCTATGGGGGCAGCCAAAGCACCCTTCTAGGTTGTAGATATGTAGCAATGTCTGTCAGTAGTGTTGGTATGCTGATTCAGATGTTGTGCTGAGTATCACTATCGATTGTTTACTCGTAGCAAACTACCGAGGAGCACTTTTCAATGTCAATATGCTAAGTAAAGCTTGAGCTTCAGTGGGATCTCTCTCTCGTTCTCTCAGACAGAGAGAATTGAGTTGAAGCCTCTCTCCTCCTCCCTCTCTTCACCTTGATACTGTAGCTTCAGAACTATTTAGAGACTATGTAGTGAATAAGTAGAGACCATGGAGAGACTATGTAGTGATTATCTAGAGACTATGTAGTGACTATGTAGAGACAATATACAGACTACGTAGTGACTATATAGTGACTATGTAGTGACTATGTAGTGACTATGTAGTCACTAAGTAGAGACTATGTAGTGACTAAGTAGAGACAAATTAGAGACTATGTAGTGACTATGTAGTGACTGTGTACACACCATGTAGTGACTATGTAGTGAATAAGTAGAGACTATGTAGTGAATAAGTAGTGACTAAGTAGAGACTATGTAGTGACTATGTAGCGACTATGTAGTGACTATGTAGAGACCATGTCAAGACTATGTAGTGACTATCTAGAGACTATGTAGAGACTATGTAGAGACAATGTACAGACTACGTAGTGACTATATAGTGACTATGTAGAAACGATGTAATGACTATGTAGAGACTATGTAGTGACTATGTAGTGACTATGTAGTGACTGTGTACACACCATGTAGTGACTATGTAGAGACTATGTAGTGACTATGTAGTGACTGTGTACACACCATGTAGTGACTATGTAGAGACTATGCATTGACTATGTAGTGACTGTGTACACACCATGTAGTGACTATGTAGAGACTATGCAGTGACTATGTAGTGACTGTGTACACACCATGTAGTGACTATGTAGAGACTATGCAGTGACTAAGTAGAGACTATGTAGCGACTATGTTCAGATTACGTAGTGACTAAGTAGATACAATGTAGAGACTATGTAGAGACTATGTAGGGACTATATAGCGGCAATGTACAGACTACGTAGTGACTATATAGTGACAATGTAGAGAATATGTAGAGACTATGTAGGGATTGTGTCGTGAACACAACAAAACTCAAGTAGAGTTTTGCAGTCAGTGTTCAGTATTGAAACAGTAGTGTTTCCTGTAGTAATCTGGTAGAGATGTTGACTACTTGATGTTGGTAGTATTTAAATAGTCACAACACTAGAGCTTTTACTGCACCAGATTTTCACAATCGCAGAAAAAGAAAAAACAAACCAGGAAGTAGCTGTTTTTGACCATCCTTAATGTAGCCATCTTCCATCCCTTGGTCATCCTGTCTTTCATAGCCTTTACACTGGCCCCATCTGGAAGTTGAACTTTCCTTTGTGATTACTGTCATGTCGTTGTTTAACTGTTTAAATCACTTTTTACCACATCAAAAAGATTGCTAGCCAAAACGGTGTTAGCCATTAGCTGTTGTCATGAAGATGTATTGTGTGTAGACGAGCCGTTTGCCCCGTTGAAATGTAGCTATGTGGCCTCTGTCGTCGTGGTAATAAGTATGTGTGCAAATGTACAGTATGTTCATATTGGTCTGCTTAGCTCTTTTGACCTGTTGCCAAGGAGACCCTCGACATAAGAAGACTGGAGGAGGATGTTGGTGAGATTAACACTGTTAATCAACTGTTTGTCTTATGAGACGTCTGTCAGCAGATAGATGGTCGTCTCTTGTGTTTGTCTTTGTTTTATAAAAGGTTACGTGGTGGAGAAGCAAAGAGGAAGACCTGCAGAGAGTTAAATCAAAACTGAATGAGGACGAGCCCTCAAAGGGAATAGCCAGTAGGTTTGGTATAAATCGTGTTAGTAGTAGTAAACCAGCAGGTTTGGTGTAAATCGTGTTAGTAGTAGTAAACCAGCAGGTTTGGTGTAAATCGTGTTAGTAGTAGTAAACCAGTAGGTTTGGTATAAATCGTGTTAGTAGCAGTAAGCCAGTAGGTTTGGTATAAATCGTGTTAGTAGTAGTAAGCCAGTAGGTTTGGTATAAATCGTGTTAGTAGTAGTAAGCCAGTAGGTTTGGTGTAAATCGTGTTAGTAGTAGTAAACCAGTAGGTTTGGTGTAAATCGTGTTAGTAGTAGTAAACCAGTAGGTTTGGTGTAAATCGTGTTCGTCGCACTAAACCAGTAGGTTTGGTGTAAATCGTGAAAGTAGCAGTAAACCAGTAGGTTTGGTATAAATCGTGTTAGTAGCAGTAAACCAGTAGGTTTGGTATAAATCGTGTTCGTCGCACTAAACCAGTAGGTTTGGTATAAATCGTGTTAGTAGCAGTAAACCAGTAGGTTTGGTGTAAATTGTGTTAGTAGCAGTAATTCACTGGTAAACCAGTAGGTTTGGGGTAAATCGTGTTAGTAGCAGTAAACCAGTAGGTTTGGTATAAATCGTGTTCGTCGCACTAAACCAGTAGGTTTGGTATAAATCGTGTTAGTAGCAGTAAACCAGTAGGTTTGGTGTAAATTGTGTTAGTAGCAGTAATTCACTGGTAAACCAGTAGGTTTGGGGTAAATCGTGTTAGTAGTAGTAAACCAGTAGGTTTGGGGTAAATCGTGTTAGTAGTAGTAAACCAGTAGGTTTGGTGTAAATCGTGTTAGTAGCAGTAATTCAGGAATACGTTTTTAAGAGAGAGGTAGAGGGGTAGCAGAGCGAAAGAGATCAGACAGGCCTTCTGCACCACAGAATCTCATCATTCAGATAATTATGATGTGAAATCTCCCTGCAGGCAGAGACAGGCTGCGTCCCATAGAGCAGCAGATTACTTACATAGTGCACATCTTCTGACCAGGGAATAGTGGATTCATTTGGGACGTGGCATTGCACCAGTGGAAATGAAAAGCCTTTGTTCTCCCACATCATGAAGGAGCTGGTGGGGCTCAGTGTAGATGAGGAGGAGCTGGTGGGGCTCAGTGTAGATGAGGAGGAGCTGGTGGGGCTCAGTGTAGATGAGGAGGAGCTGGTGGGGCTCAGTGTAGATGAGGAGGAGCTGGTGGGGCTCAGTGTAGATGAGGAGGAGCTGGTGGGGCTCAGTGTAGATGAGGAGGAGCTGGTGGGGCTCAGTGTAGATGAGGAGGAGCTGGTGGGGCTCAGTGTAGATGAGGAGGAGCTGGTGGGGCTCAGTGTAGATGAGGAGGAGCTGGTGGGGCACAGTGTAGATGAGGAGGAGCTGGTGGGGCTCAGTGTAGATGAGGAGGAGCTGGTGGAGCTCAGTGTAGATGAGGAGGAGCTGGTGGGGCTCAGTGTAGATGAGGAGGAGCTGGTGGGGCTCAGTGTAGATGAGGAGGAGCTGGTGAGGCTCAGTGTAGATGAGGAGGAGCTGGTGGGGCTCAGTGTAGATGAGGGGGAGCTGGTGGGGCTCAGTGTAGATGAGGAGGAGCTGGTGGGGCTCAGTGTAGATGAGACCACAGATGTGTACTTTTTCACACACACTACCACTACCACTCCACTTTCAATCATAATTATACACACACATTTCTTTGACATGTTTTCCATCTTGACCATACTAAGGAGGGTTATGGAATCCACCAACCTGACCCTACTAAGGAGTGTTATGGAATCCACCATCCTGACCCTACTAAGGAGGGATATGGAATCCACCATCCTGACCCTACTAAGGAGGGATATGGAATCCACCATCCTGACCCTACTAAGGAGGGATATGGAATCCACCAACCTGACCCTACTAAGGAGGGTTATGGAATCCACCATCCTGACCCTACTAAGGAGGGATATGGAATCCACCATCCTGACCCTACTAAGGAGGGATATGGAATCCACCATCCTGACCCTACTAAGGAGGGTTATGGAATCCACCAACCTGACCCTACTAAGGAGGGATATGGAATCCACCATCCTGACCCTACTAAGGAGGGTTATGGAATCCACCATCCTGACCCTACTAAGGAGGGTTATGGAATCCACCATCCTGACCCTACTAAGGAGGGTTATGGAATCCACCATCCTGACCCTACTAAGGAGGGATATGGAATCCACCATCCTGACCCTACTAAGGAGGGATATGGAATCCACCAACCTGACCCTACTAAGGAGGGTTATGGAATCCACCAACCTGACCCTACTAAGGAAGGATATGGAATCCACCATCCTGACCCTACTAAGGAGGGATATGGAATCCACCAACCTGACCCTACTAAGGAGGGATATGGAATCCACCAACCTGACCCTACTAAGGAGGGATATGGAATTCACCAACCTGACCCTACTAAGGAGGGATATGGAATCCACCATCCTGACCCTACTAAGGAGGGTTATGGAATCCACCATCCTGACCCTACTAAGGAAGGATATGGAATCCACCAACCTGACCCTACTAAGGAGGGATATGGAATTCACCAACCTGACCCTACTAAGGAGGGATATGGAATCCACCATCCTGACCCTACTAAGGAGGGATATGGAATTCACCAACCTGACCCTACTAAGGAGGGATATGGAATCCACCAACCTGACCCTACTAAGGAGGGATATGGAATCCACCAACCTGACCCTACTAAGGAGGGATATGGAATCCACCAACCTGACCCTACTAAGGAGGGATATGGAATTCACCAACCTGACCCTACTAAGGAGGGATATGGAATCCACCAACCTGACCCTACTAAGGAGGGATATGGAATCCACCATCCTGACCCTACTAAGGAGGGATATGGAATTCACCAACCTGACCCTACTAAGGAGGGATATGGAATCCACCATCCTGACCCTACTAAGGAGGGTTATGGAATCCACCATCCTGACCCTACTAAGGAGGGATATGGAATCCACCATCCTGACCCTACTAAGGTATCAGGTTTGAAGTTAAGACCCAGGTGCAGACAGTGTCGAATTAACAAATGTTTATTAATTCGAACACGGGATGTCAAAGGTACAGGACGGCAGTGTCAGGGTCAGGCTCAGGGTCAGGGTCAGTCTCAGGGTCATTGTAAGGGTCATTGTCAGGGTCAGTCTCAGGGTCAGTGTCAGGGTCATTGTCAGGGTCAGGCTCAGGGTCAGTCTCAGGGTCAGGCTCAGTGTCAGGGTCAGTCTCAGGGTCAGGCTCAGGGTCAGGGTCAGTGTCATTGTCAGGGTCAGGCTCAGTGTCAGGGTCAGTCTCAGTGTCAGGCTCAGGGTCAGGCTCAGGGTCAGGCTCAGGGTCAGGCTCAGGGTCAGGCTCAGGCTCAGGGTCAGTCTCAGGGTCAGTCTCAGGGTCAGGCTTTCTTTCTCTCTCTCTACTGAGTCTGCTGTCTCCAACCCCTCTCTCTCTCTACTGAGTCTGCTGTCTCCAACCCCTCTCTCTCTCTCTACTGAGCCTGCTGTCTCCAACCCTTCTCTCTCTCTACTGAGCCTGCTGTCTCCAACCCCCCTCTCTCTCTACTGAGTCTGCTGTCTCCAACCCCCTCTCTCTACTGAGCCTGCTGTCTCCAACCCCCTCTCTCTACTGAGCCTGCTGTCTCCAACCCCTCTCTCTCTACTGAGTCTGCTGTCTCCAACCCCCCTCTCTCTACTGAGCCTGTTGTCTCCAACCCCCTCTCTCTCTCTACTGAGTCTGCTATCTCCA
>NC_088223.1:2141934-2179434 GCF_036934945.1 Oncorhynchus masou masou | reverse complement strand
AGCAGGGCAGTTAACCAGCTGTTCCCCTGAGCAGGGCAGTTAACCAGCTGTTCCCCTGAGCAGGGCAGTTAACCAGCTGTTCCCCTGAACAAGGCAGTTAACCCACTGTTCCCCTGAGCAGGGCAGTTAACCAGCTGTTCCCCTGATCAAGGCAGTTTACCCACTGTTCCCCTGAGCAGGGAAGTTAAACAGCTGTTCCCCTGAGCAGGGCAGTTTACCCACTGTTCCCCTGATCAGGGCAGTTAACCAGCTGTTCCCCTGAACAGGGCAGTTAACCCACTGTTCCCCTGGACAAGGCAGTTAACCCACTGTTCCCCTGAGCAGGGCAGTTAACCCACTGTTCCCCTGAGCAGGGCAGTTAACCAGCTGTTCCCCTGAGCAGGGCAGTTAACCAGCTGTTCCCCTGGTCAGGGCAGTTAACCAGCTGTTCCCCTGAGCAGGGCAGTTAACCCACTGTTCCCCTGAGCAGGGCAGTTAACCAGCTGTTCCCCTGAGCAGGGCAGTTAACCAGCTGTTCCCCTGAGCAGGGCAGTTAACCAGCTGTTCCACTGAGCAGGGCAGTTAACCCACTGTTCCCCTGAACAAGGCAGTTTACCCACTGTTCCCCTGAGCAGGGCAGTTAACCAGCTGTTCCCCTGAGCAGGGCAGGTAACAAGCTGTTCCCCTGAGAAGGCAGTTAACCAGCTGTTCCAATGAGCAGGGCAGTTAACCAGCTGTTCCCCTGAGCAGGGCAGTTAACCAGCTGTTCCCCTGAATAAGGCAGTTTACCCACTGTTCCCCTGAACAAGGCAGTTTACCCACTGTTCCCCTGAGCAGGGCAGTTAACCAGCTGTTCCTCTGAGCAGGGCAGTTAACCAGCTGTTCCTCTGAGCAGGGCAGTTAACCAGCTGTTCCCTTGAGCAGGGCAGTTAACCAGCTGTTCCCCTGAGCAGGGCAGTTAACCAGCTGTTCCCCTGAGCAGGGCAGTTAACCAGCTGTTCCCCTGAGCAGGGCAGTTAACCAGCTGTTCCCCTGAGCAGGGCAGTTAACCAGCTGTTCCCCTGAGCAGGGCAGTTAACCAGCTGTTCCCCTGAGCAGGGCAGTTAACCAGCTGTTCCCCTGAGCAGGGCAGTTCACCAGCTGTTCCCCTGAGCAGGGCAGTTAACCAGTTGTTCCCCTGGGCAGGGCAGTTAACCAGCTGTTCCCCTGAGCAGGGCAGTTAACCAGCTGTTCCCCTGAACAAGGCAGTTAACCCACTGTTCCCCTGACCAGGGCAGTTAACCAGCTGTTCCCCTGAGCAGCGCAGTTAACCAGCTGTTCCCCTGAGCAGGGCAGTTAACCAGCTGTTCCCCTGAGCAGGGCAGTTAACCAGCTGTTCCCCGGAGCAGGGCAGTTAACCAGCTGTTCCCCTGAGCAGGGCAGTTAACCAGCTGTTCCCCTGAGCAGGGCAGTTAACCAGCTGTTCCCCTGAGCAGGGCAGTTAACCAGCTGTTCCCCTGAGCAGGGCAGTTAACCAGTTGTTCCCCTGGGCAGGGCAGTTAACCAGCTGTTCCCCTGGGCAGGGCAGTTAACCAGCTGTTCTCCTTAGCAGGGCAGTTAACCAGCTGTTCCCCTGAACAAGGCAGTTAACCCACTGTTCCCCTGAGCAGGGCAGTTAACCAGCTGTTCCCCTGATCAAGGCAGTTTACCCACTGTTACACCTGAGCAGGGCAGTTAACCAGCTGTTCCCCTGAGCAGCGCAGTTAACCAGCTGTTCCCCTGAGCAGGGCAGTTAACCAGCTGTTCCCCTGAGCAGGGCAGTTAACCAGCTGTTCCCCTGAGCAGGGCAGTTAACCAGCTGTTCCCCGGAGCAGGGCAGTTAAAAAGCTGTTCCCCTGAGCAGGGCAGTTACCCAGCTGTTCCCCTGAGCAGGGCAGTTAACCAGCTGTTCCCCTGAACAAGGCAGTTTACCCACTGTTCCCCTGGACAAGGCAGTTAACCCACTGTTCCCCTGAACAGGGCAGTTAACCCACTGTTCCCCTGAGCAGGGCAGTTAACCAGCTGTTCCCCTGAACAAGGCAGTTTACCCACTGTTCTCCTGAGCAGGGCAGTTAACCAGCTGTTCCCCTGAGCAGGGCAGTTAACCAGCTGTTCCCCTGAGCAGTTCAGTTAACCAGCTGTTCCCCTGAGCAGGGCAGTTAACCCACTGTTCCCCTGGACAAGGCAGTTAACCCACTGTTCCCCTGAACATGGCAGTTAACCCACTGTTCCCCTGAGCAGGGCAGTTAACCAGCTGTTCCCCTGAACAAGGCAGTTTACCCACTGTTCTCCTGAGCAGGGCAGTTAACCAGCTGTTCCCCTGAGCAGGGCAGTTAACCAGCTGTTCCCCTGAGCAGTTCAGTTAACCAGCTGTTCCCCTGAGCAGGGCAGTTAACCAGCTGTTCCCCTGAGCAGGGCAGTTAACCAGCTGTTCCCCTGAGCAGGGCAGTTAACCCACTGTTCCCCTGAACAAGGCAGTTTACCCACTGTTCCCCTGAGCAGGGCAGTTAACCAGCTGTTCCCCTGAGCAGGGCAGGTAACAAGCTGTTCCCCTGAGCAGGGCAGTTAACCAGCTGTTCCAATGAGCAGGGCAGTTAACCAGCTGTTCCCCTGAGTAGTTCAGTTAACCAGCTGTTCCCCTGAACAAGGCAGTTTACCCACTGTTCCCCTGAACACGGCAGTTTACCCACTGTTCCCCTGAGCAGGGCAGTTAACCAGCTGTTCCCCTGAGCAGGGCAGTTAACCAGCTGTTCCCCTGAGCAGGGCAGTTAATCAGCTGTTCCCCTGAGCAGGGCAGTTAACCAGCTGTTCCACTGAGCAGGGCAGTTTACCCACTGTTCCCCTGAGCAGGGCAGTTAACCAGCTGTTCCAATGAGCAGGGCAGTTAACCAGCTGTTCCCCTGAGCAGGGCAGTTAACCAGCTGTTCCCCTGAACAAGGCAGTTTACCCACTGTTCCTTTGAGCAGTTCAGTTAACCAGCTGTTCCCCTGAGCAGGGCAGTTAACCAGCTGTTCCCCTGAGCAGGGCAGTTAACCAGCTGTTCCCCTGAACAAGGCAGTTTACCCACTGTTCCTCTGAGCAGTTCAGTTAACCAGCTGTTCCCCTGAGCAGGGCAGTTAACCAACTGTTCCAATGAGCAGGGCAGTTAACCAGCTGTTCCCCTGAGCAGGGCAGTTAACCAGCTGTTCCCCTGAACAAGGCAGTTTACCCACTGTTCCCCTGAACAAGGCAGTTTACCCACTGTTCCCCTGAGCAGGGCAGTTAACCAGCTGTTCCCCTGAGCAGGGCAGTTAACCAGCTGTTCCCCTGAGCAGGGCAGTTAACCAGCTGTTCCACTGAGCAGGGCAGTTAACCAGCTGTTCCCCTGAGCAGGGCAGTTTACCCACTGTTCCCCTGAGCAGGGCAGTTAACCAGCTGTTCCCCTGAGCAGGGCAGTTAACCAGCTGTTCCCCTGAGCAGGGTAGTTAACCAGCTGTTCCCCTGAACAAGGCAGTTAACCCACTGTTCCATTGAGCAGGGCAGTTAACCAGATGTTCCCCTGATCAAGGCAGTTTACCCACTGTTACACCTGAGCAGGGCAGTTAACCAGCTGTTCCCCTGAGCAGCGCAGTTAACCAGCTGTTCCCCTGAGCAGGGCAGTTAACCAGCTGTTCCCCTGAGCAGGGCAGTTAACCAGCTGTTCACCTGAGCAGGGCAGTTAACCAGCTGTTCCCCGGAGCAGGGCAGTTAACCAGCTGTTCCCCTGAGCAGGGCAGTTAACCAGCTGTTCCCCTGAGCAGGGCAGTTTACCCACTGTTCCCCTGAGCAGGGCAGTTAACCAGCTGTTCCAATGAGCAGGGCAGTTAACCAGCTGTTCCCCTGAGCAGGGCAGTTAACCAGCTGTTACCCTGAACAAGGCAGTTTACCCACTGTTCCTCTGAGCAGTTCAGTTAACCAGCTGTTCCCCTGAGCAGGGCAGTTAACCAGCTGTTCCCCTGAGCAGGGCAGTTAACCAGCTGTTCCCCTGAACAAGGCAGTTTACCCACTGTTCCTCTGAGCAGTTCAGTTAACCAGCTGTTCCCCTGAGCAGGGCAGTTAACCAACTGTTCCAATGAGCAGGGCAGTTAACCAGCTGTTCCCCTGAGCAGGGCAGTTAACCAGCTGTTCCCCTGAACAAGGCAGTTTACCCACTGTTCCCCTGAACAAGGCAGTTTACCCACTGTTCCACTGAGCAGGGCAGTTAACCAGCTGTTCCCTGAGCAGGGCAGTTAACCAGCTGTTCCCCTGAGCAGGGCAGTTAACCAGCTGTTCCACTGAGCAGGGCAGTTAACCAGCTGTTCCCGTGAGCAGGGCAGTTTACCCACTGTTCCCCTGAGCAGGGCAGTTAACCAGCTGTTCCCCTGAGCAGGGCAGTTAACCAGCTGTTCCCCTGAGCAGGGCAGTTAACCAGCTGTTCCAATGAGCAGGGCAGTTAACCAGCTGTTCCCCTGAGCAGGGCAGTTAACCAGCTGTTCCCCTGAACAAGGCAGTTAACCCACTGTTCCCCTGAGCAGGACAGTTAACCTGCTGTTCCCCTGATCAAGGCAGTTTACCCACTGTTACACCTGAGCAGGGCAGTTAACCAGCTGTTCCCCTGAGCAGCGCAGTTAACCAGCTGTTCCCCTGAGCAGGGCAGTTAACCAGCTGTTCCCCTGAGCAGGGCAGTTAACCAGCTGTTCACCTGAGCAGGGCAGTTAACCAGCTGTTCCCCGGAGCAGGGCAGTTAACCAGCTGTTCCCCTGAGCAGGGCAGTTAACCAGCTGTTCCCCTGAGCAGGGCAGTTTACCCACTGTTCCCCTGAGCAGGGCAGTTAACCAGCTGTTCCAATGAGCAGGGCAGTTAACCAGCTGTTCCCCTGAGCAGGGCAGTTAACCAGCTGTTCCCCTGAACAAGGCAGTTTACCCACTGTTCCTCTGAGCAGTTCAGTTAACCAGCTGTTCCCCTGAGCAGGGCAGTTAACCAGCTGTTCCCCTGAGCAGGGCAGTTAACCAGCTGTTCCCCTGAACAAGGCAGTTTACCCACTGTTCCTCTGAGCAGTTCAGTTAACCAGCTGTTCCCCTGAGCAGGGCAGTTAACCAACTGTTCCAATGAGCAGGGCAGTTAACCAGCTGTTCCCCTGAGCAGGGCAGTTAACCAGCTGTTCCCCTGAGCAGGGCAGTTAACCAGCTGTTCCACTGAGCAGGGCAGTTAACCAGCTGTTCCCTTGAGCAGGGCAGTTTACCCACTGTTCCCCTGAGCAGGGCAGTTAACCAGCTGTTCCCCTGAGCAGGGCAGTTAACCAGCTGTTCCCCTGAGCAGGGCAGTTAACCAGCTGTTCCAATGAGCAGGGCAGTTAACCAGCTGTTCACCTGAGCAGGGCAGTTAACCAGCTGTTCCCCTGAACAAGGCAGTTAACCCACTGTTCCCCTGAGCAGGACAGTTAACCAGCTGTTCCCCTGATCAAGGCAGTTAACCAGCTGTTCCCCTGAGCAGCGCAGTTAACCAGCTGTTCCCCTGAGCAGGGCAGTTAACCAGCTGTTCCCCTGAGCAGGGCAGTTAACCAGCTGTTCCCCTGAGCAGGGCAGTTAACCGGCTGTTCCCCTGAGCAGGGCAGTTAACCAGCTGTTCCCCGGAGCAGGGCAGTTAACCAGCTGTTCCCCTGAGCAGGGCAGTTAACCAGCTGTTCCCCTGAGCAGGGCAGTTAACCAGCTGTTCCCCTGAGCAGGGCAGTTAACCAGCTGTTCCCCAGAGCAGGGCAGTTAACCAGTTGTTCCCCTGGGCAGGGCAGTTAACCAGCTGTTCTCCTGAGCAGGGCAGTTAACCAGCTGTTCCCCTGAACAAGGCAGTTAACCCACTGTTCCATTGAGCAGGGCAGTTAACCAGCTGTTCCCCTGATCAAGGCAGTTTACCCACTGTTACACCTGAGCAGGGCAGTTAACCAGCTGTTCCCCTGAGCAGTGCAGTTAACCAGCTGTTCCCCTGAGCAGGGCAGTTAAACAGCTGTTCCCCTGAGCAGGGCAGTTAACCAGCTGTTCACCTGAGCAGGGCAGTTAACCAGCTGTTCCCCGGAGCAGGGCAGTTAACCAGCTGTTCCCCTGAGCAGGGCAGTTAACCAGCTGTTCCCCTGAACAAGGCAGTTTACCCACTGTTCCCCTGAACAGGGCAGTTAACCCACTGTTCCCCTGGACAAGGCAGTTAACCCACTGTTCCCCTGAACAGGGCAGTTAACCCACTGTTCCCCTGAGCAGGGCAGTAAACCAGCTGTTCCCCTGAACAAGGCAGTTTACCCACTGTTCTCCTGAGCAGGGCAGTTAACCAGCTGTTCCCCTGAGCAGGGCAGTTAACCAGCTGTTCCCCTGAGCAGGACAGTTAACCAGCTGTTCCCCTGAGCAGGGCAGTTAACCCACTGTTCCACTGAGCAGGGCAGTTAACCCACTGTTCCCCTGAGCAGGGCAGTTAACCAGCTGTTCCCCTGAGCAGGGCAGTTAACCAGCTGTTCCCCTGAGCAGGGCAGGTAACAAGCTGTTCCCCTGAGCAGGGCAGTTAACCATCTGTTCCCCTGAGCAGGGCAGGTAACAAGCTGTTCCCCTGAGCAGGGCAGTTAACCAGCTGTTCCCCTGAGCAGGGCAGTTAACCAGCTGTTCCAATGAGCAGGGCAGTTAACCAGCTGTTCCCCTGAGCAGGGCAGTTAACCAGCTGTTCCACTGAACAAGGCAGTTTACCCACTGTTCCCCTGAGCAGTTCAGTTAACCAGCTGTTCCCCTGAGCAGGGCAGTTAACCAGCTGTTCCCCTGAGCAGGGCAGTTAACCAGCTGTTCCCCTGAGCAGGGCAGTTAACCCACTGTTCCCCTGAACAAGGCAGTTTACCCACTGTTCCCCTGAGCAGGGCAGTTAACCAGCTGTTCCCCTGAGCAGGGCAGGTAACAAGCTGTTCCCCTGAGCAGGGCAGTTAACCAGCTGTTCCAATGAGCAGGGCAGTTAACCAGCTGTTCCCCTGAGTAGTTCAGTTAACCAGCTGTTCCCCTGAACAAGGCAGTTTACCCACTGTTCCCCTGAACAAGGCAGTTTACCCACTGTTCCCCTGAGCAGGGCAGTTAACCAGCTGTTCCCCTGAGCAGGGCAGTTAACCAGCTGTTCCCCTGAGCAGGGCAGTTAATCAGCTGTTCCCCTGAGCAGGGCAGTTAACCAGCTGTTCCACTGAGCAGGGCAGTTTACCCACTGTTCCCCTGAGCAGGGCAGTTAACCAGCTGTTCCAATGAGCAGGGCAGTTAACCAGCTGTTCCCCTGAGCAGGGCAGTTAACCAGCTGTTCCCCTGAACAAGGCAGTTTACCCACTGTTCCTCTGAGCAGTTCAGTTAACCAGCTGTTCCCCTGAGCAGGGCAGTTAACCAGCTGTTCCCCTGAGCAGGGCAGTTAACCAGCTGTTCCCCTGAACAAGGCAGTTTACCCACTGTTCCTCTGAGCAGTTCAGTTAACCAGCTGTTCCCCTGAGCAGGGCAGTTAACCAACTGTTCCAATGAGCAGGGCAGTTAACCAGCTGTTCCCCTGAGCAGGGCAGTTAACCAGCTGTTCCCCTGAACAAGGCAGTTTACCCACTGTTCCCCTGAACAAGGCAGTTTACCCACTGTTCCCTGAGCAGGGCAGTTAACCAGCTGTTCCCCTGAGCAGGGCAGTTAACCAGCTGTTCCCCTGAGCAGGGCAGTTAACCAGCTGTTCCACTGAGCAGGGCAGTTAACCAGCTGTTCCCCTGAGCAGGGCAGTTTACCCACTGTTCCCCTGAGCAGGGCAGTTAACCAGCTGTTCCCCTGAGCAGGGCAGTTAACCAGCTGTTCCCCTGAGCAGGGTAGTTAACCAGCTGTTCCAATGAGCAGGGCAGTTAACCAGCTGTTCCCCTGAGCAGGGCAGTTAACCAGCTGTTCCCTGAACAAGGCAGTTAACCCACTGTTCCCCTGAGCAGGACAGTTAACCAGCTGTTCCCCTGATCAAGGCAGTTAACCAGCTGTTCCCCTGAGCAGCGCAGTTAACCAGCTGTTCCCCTGAGCAGGGCAGTTAACCAGCTGTTCCCCTGAGCAGGGCAGTTAACCAGCTGTTCCCCTGAGCAGGGCAGTTAACCGGCTGTTCCCCTGAGCAGGGCAGTTAACCAGCTGTTCCCCGGAGCAGGGCAGTTAACCAGCTGTTCCCCTGAGCAGGGCAGTTAACCAGCTGTTCCCCTGAGCAGGGCAGTTAACCAGCTGTTCCCCTGAGCAGGGCAGTTAACCAGCTGTTCCCCTGAGCAGGGCAGTTAACCAGTTGTTCCCCTGGGCAGGGCAGTTAACCAGCTGTTCTCCTGAGCAGGGCAGTTAACCAGCTGTTCCCCTGAACAAGGCAGTTAACCCACTGTTCCATTGAGCAGGGCAGTTAACCAGCTGTTCCCCTGATCAAGGCAGTTTACCCACTGTTACACCTGAGCAGGGCAGTTAACCAGCTGTTCCCCTGAGCAGCGCAGTTAACCAGCTGTTCCCCTGAGCAGGGCAGTTAACCAGCTGTTCCCCTGAGCAGGGCAGTTAACCAGCTGTTAACCTGAGCAGGGCAGTTAACCAGCTGTTCCCCGGAGCAGGGCAGTTAACCAGCTGTTCCCCTGAGCAGGGCAGTTAACCAGCTGTTCCCCTGAGCAGGGCAGTTTACCCACTGTTCCCCTGAGCAGGGCAGTTAACCAGCTGTTCCAATGAGCAGGGCAGTTAACCAGCTGTTCCCCTGAGCAGGGCAGTTAACCAGCTGTTCCCCTGAACAAGGCAGTTTACCCACTGTTCCTCTGAGCAGTTCAGTTAACCAGCTGTTCCCCTGAGCAGGGCAGTTAACCAGCTGTTCCCCTGAGCAGGGCAGTTAACCAGCTGTTCCCCTGAACAAGGCAGTTTACCCACTGTTCCTCTGAGCAGTTCAGTTAACCAGCTGTTCCCCTGAGCAGGGCAGTTAACCAACTGTTCCAATGAGCAGGGCAGTTAACCAGCTGTTCCCCTGAGCAGGGCAGTTAACCAGCTGTTCCCCTGAACAAGGCAGTTTACCCACTGTTCCCCTGAACAAGGCAGTTTACCCACTGTTCCACTGAGCAGGGCAGTTAACCAGCTGTTCCCCTGAGCAGGGCAGTTAACCAGCTGTTCCCCTGAGCAGGGCAGTTAACCAGCTGTTCCACTGAGCAGGGCAGTTAACCAGCTGTTCCCTTGAGCAGGGCAGTTTACCCACTGTTCCCCTGAGCAGGGCAGTTAACCAGCTGTTCCCCTGAGCAGGGCAGTTAACCAGCTGTTCCCCTGAGCAGGGCAGTTAACCAGCTGTTCCAATGAGCAGGGCAGTTAACCAGCTGTTCCCCTGAGCAGGGCAGTTAACCAGCTGTTCCCCTGAACAAGGCAGTTAACCCACTGTTCCCCTGAGCAGGACAGTTAACCAGCTGTTCCCCTGATCAAGGCAGTTAACCAGCTGTTCCCCTGAGCAGCGCAGTTAACCAGCTGTTCCCCTGAGCAGGGCAGTTAACCAGCTGTTCCCCTGAGCAGGGCAGTTAACCAGCTGTTCCCCTGAGCAGGGCAGTTAACCAGCTGTTCCCCTGAGCAGGGCACTTAACCGGCTGTTCCCCTGAGCAGGGCAGTTAACCAGCTGTTCCCCGGAGCAGGGCAGTTAACCAGCTGTTCCCCTGAGCAGGGCAGTTAACCAGCTGTTCCCCTGAGCAGGGCAGTTAACCAGCTGTTCCACTGAGCAGGGCAGTTAACCAGCTGTTCCCCTGAGCAGGGCAGTTAACCAGTTGTTCCCCTGGGCAGGGCAGTTAACCAGCTGTTCTCCTGAGCAGGGCAGTTAACCAGCTGTTCCCCTGAACAAGGCAGTTAACCCACTGTTCCATTGAGCAGGGCAGTTAACCAGCTGTTCCCCTGATCAAGGCAGTTTACCCACTGTTACACCTGAGCAGGGCAGTTAACCAGCTGTTCCCCTGAGCAGCGCAGTTAACCAGCTGTTCCCCTGGGCAGGGCAGTTAACCAGCTGTTCCCCTGAGCAGGGCAGTTAACCAGCTGTTAACCTGAGCAGGGCAGTTAACCAGCTGTTCCCCTGAGCAGGGCAGTTAACCAGCTGTTCCCCTGAACAAGGCAGTTTACCCACTGTTCCTCTGAGCAGTTCAGTTAACCAGCTGTTCCCCTGAGCAGGGCAGTTAACCAGCTGTTCCCCTGAGCAGGGCAGTTAACCAGCTGTTCCCCTGAACAAGGCAGTTTACCCACTGTTCCTCTGAGCAGTTCAGTTAACCAGCTGTTCCCCTGAGCAGGGCAGTTAACCAACTGTTCCAATGAGCAGGGCAGTTAACCAGCTGTTCCCCTGAGCAGGGCAGTTAACCAGCTGTTCCCCTGAACAAGGCAGTTAACCCACTGTTCCCCTGAGCAGGACAGTTAACCAGCTGTTCCCCTGATCAAGGCAGTTAACCAGCTGTTCCCCTGAGCAGCGCAGTTAACCAGCTGTTCCCCTGAGCAGGGCAGTTAACCAGCTGTTCCCCTGAGCAGGGCAGTTAACCAGCTGTTCCCCTGAGCAGGGCAGTTAACCAGCTGTTCCCCTGAGCAGGGCAGTTAACCAGCTGTTCCCCTGAGCAGGGCAGTTAACCAGTTGTTCCCCTGGGCAGGGCAGTTAACCAGCTGTTCCCCTGAGCAGGGCAGTTAACCAGCTGTTCCCCTGAGCAGGGCAGTTAACCAGCTGTTCCCCTGAGCAGGGCAGTTAACCAGCTGTTCCCCTGAGCAGGGCAGTTAACCAGTTGTTCCCCTGGGCAGGGCAGTTAACCAGCTGTTCTCCTGAGCAGGGCAGTTAACCAGCTGTTCCCCTGAACAAGGCAGTTAACCCACTGTTCCATTGAGCAGGGCAGTTAACCAGCTGTTCCCCTGATCAAGGCAGTTTACCCACTGTTACACCTGAGCAGGGCAGTTAACCAGCTGTTCCCCTGAGCAGTGCAGTTAACCAGCTGTTCCCCTGAGCAGGGCAGTTAAACAGCTGTTCCCCTGAGCAGGGCAGTTAACCAGCTGTTCACCTGAGCAGGGCAGTTAACCAGCTGTTCCCCGGAGCAGGGCAGTTAACCAGCTGTTCCCCTGAGCAGGGCAGTTAACCAGCTGTTCCCCTGAACAAGGCAGTTTACCCACTGTTCCCCTGAGCAGGGCAGTTAACCAGCTGTTCCCCTGAGCAGGGCAGGTAACAAGCTGTTCCCCTGAGCAGGGCAGTTAACCAGCTGTTCCAATGAGCAGGGCAGTTAACCAGCTGTTCCCCTGAGTAGTTCAGTTAACCAGCTGTTCCCCTGAACAAGGCAGTTTACCCACTGTTCCCCTGAACAAGGCAGTTTACCCACTGTTCCCCTGAGCAGGGCAGTTAACCAGCTGTTCCCCTGAGCAGGGCAGTTAACCAGCTGTTCCCCTGAGCAGGGCAGTTAATCAGCTGTTCCCCTGAGCAGGGCAGTTAACCAGCTGTTCCACTGAGCAGGGCAGTTTACCCACTGTTCCCCTGAGCAGGGCAGTTAACCAGCTGTTCCAATGAGCAGGGCAGTTAACCAGCTGTTCCCCTGAGCAGCGCAGTTAACCAGCTGTTCCCCTGAGCAGGGCAGTTAACCAGCTGTTCCCCTGAGCAGGGCAGTTAACCAGCTGTTCCCCTGAGCAGGGCAGTTAACCGGCTGTTCCCCTGAGCAGGGCAGTTAACCAGCTGTTCCCCGGAGCAGGGCAGTTAACCAGCTGTTCCCCTGAGCAGGGCAGTTAACCAGCTGTTCCCCTGAGCAGGGCAGTTAACCAGCTGTTCCCCTGAGCAGGGCAGTTAACCAGCTGTTCCCCTGAACAGGGCAGTTAACCAGCTGTTCCCCTGAGCAGGGCAGGTAACAAGCTGTTCCCCTGAGCAGGGCAGTTAACCAGCTGTTCCAATGAGCAGGGCAGTTAACCAGCTGTTCCCCTGAGTAGTTCAGTTAACCAGCTGTTCCCCTGAACAAGGCAGTTTACCCACTGTTCCCCTGAACAAGGCAGTTTACCCACTGTTCCCCTGAGCAGGGCAGTTAACCAGCTGTTCCACTGAGCAGGGCAGTTAACCAGCTGTTCCCCTGAGCAGGGCAGTTAATCAGCTGTTCCCCTGAGCAGGGCAGTTAACCAGCTGTTCCACTGAGCAGGGCAGTTTACCCACTGTTCCCCTGAGCAGGGCAGTTAACCAGCTGTTCCCCCGAGCAGGGCAGTTAACCGGCTGTTCCCCTGAGCAGGGCAGTTAACCAGCTGTTCCCCGGAGCAGGGCAGTTAACCAGCTGTTCCACTGAGCAGGGCAGTTAACCAGCTGTTCCCCTGAGCAGGGCAGTTAACCAGCTGTTCCCCTGAGCAGGGCAGTTAACCAGCTGTTCCCCTGAGCAGGGCAGTTAACCAGTTGTTCCCCTGGGCAGGGCAGTTAACCAGCTGTTCTCCTGAGCAGGGCAGTTAACCAGCTGTTCCCCTGAACAAGGCAGTTAACCCACTGTTCCATTGAGCAGGGCAGTTAACCAGCTGTTCCCCTGATCAAGGCAGTTTACCCACTGTTACACCTGAGCAGGGCAGTTAACCAGCTGTTCCCCTGAGCAGCGCAGTTAACCAGCTGTTCCCCTGAGCAGGGCAGTTAACCAGCTGTTCCACTGAGCAGGGCAGTTAACCAGCTGTTCCCTTGAGCAGGGCAGTTTACCCACTGTTCCCCTGAGCAGGGCAGTTAACCAGCTGTTCCCCTGAGCAGGGCAGTTAACCAGCTGTTCCCCTGAGCAGGGCAGTTAACCAGCTGTTCCCCTGAGCAGGGCAGTTAACCAGCTGTTCCAATGAGCAGGGCAGTTAACCAGCTGTTCCCCTGAGCAGGGCAGTTAACCAGCTGTTCCCCTGAACAAGGCAGTTAACCCACTGTTCCCCTGAGCAGGACAGTTAACCAGCTGTTCCCCTGATCAAGGCAGTTAACCAGCTGTTCCCCTGAGCAGCGCAGTTAACCAGCTGTTCCCCTGAGCAGGGCAGTTAACCAGCTGTTCCCCTGAGCAGGGCAGTTAACCAGCTGTTCCCCTGAGCAGGGCAGTTAACCGGCTGTTCCCCTGAGCAGGGCAGTTAACCAGCTGTTCCCCGGAGCAGGGCAGTTAACCAGCTGTTCCCCTGAGCAGGGCAGTTAACCAGCTGTTCCCCTGAGCAGGGCAGTTAACCAGCTGTTCCCCTGAGCAGGGCAGTTAACCAGCTGTTCCCCTGAGCAGGGCAGTTAACCAGTTGTTCCCCTGGGCAGGGCAGTTAACCAGCTGTTCTCCTGAGCAGGGCAGTTAACCAGCTGTTCCCCTGAACAAGGCAGTTAACCCACTGTTCCATTGAGCAGGGCAGTTAACCAGCTGTTCCCCTGATCAAGGCAGTTTACCCACTGTTACACCTGAGCAGGGCAGTTAACCAGCTGTTCCCCTGAGCAGTGCAGTTAACCAGCTGTTCCCCTGAGCAGGGCAGTTAACCAGCTGTTCCCCTGAGCAGGGCAGTTAACCAGCTGTTCACCTGAGCAGGGCAGTTAACCAGCTGTTCCCCGGAGCAGGGCAGTTAACCAGCTGTTCCCCTGAGCAGGGCAGTTAACCAGCTGTTCCCCTGAACAAGGCAGTTTACCCACTGTTCCCCTGAACAGGGCAGTTAACCCACTGTTCCCCTGGACAAGGCAGTTAACCCACTGTTCCCCTGAACAGGGCAGTTAACCCACTGTTCCCCTGAGCAGGGCAGTTAACCAGCTGTTCCCCTGAGCAGGGCAGTTAACCAGCTGTTCCCCTGAGCAGGGCAGTTAACCCACTGTTCCCCTGAGCAGAGCAGTTAAACAACTGTTCCCCTGAAAAGGGCAGTTAACCAGCTGTTCCCCTGAGCAGGGCAGTTAACCAGCTGTTCCCCTGAGCAGGGCAGGTAACAAGCTGTTCCCCTGAGCAGGGCAGTTAACCAGCTGTTCCCCTGAGCAGGGCAGGTAACAAGCTGTTCCCCTGAGCAGGGCAGTTAACCAGCTGTTCCCCTGAGCAGGGCAGTTAACCAGCTGTTCCAATGAGCAGGGCAGTTAACCAGCTGTTCCCCTGAGCAGGGCAGTTAACCAGCTGTTCCCCTGAACAAGGCAGTTTACCCACTGTTCCCCTGAGCAGTTCAGTTAACCAGCTGTTCCCCTGAGCAGGGCAGTTAACCAGCTGTTCCCCTGAGCAGGGCAGTTAACCAGCTGTTCCATTGAGCAGGGCAGTTAACCAGCTGTTCCCCTGAGCAGGGCAGTTAACCAGCTGTTCCCCTGAGCAGGGCAGTTAACCAGCTGTTCCCCTGAACAAGGCAGTTAACCCACTGTTCCCCTGAGCAGGGCAGTTAACCAGCTGTTCCCCTGATCAAGGCAGTTTACCCACTGTTCCCCTGAGCAGGGCAGTTAACCAGCTGTTCCCCTGAGCAGGGCAGTTAACCAGCTGTTCCCCTGAGCAGTGCAGTTAACCAGCTGTTCCCCTGAGCAGGGCAGTTAACAAGCTGTTCCCCTGAGCAGGGCAGTTAACCAGCTGTTCCCCTGAGCAGGGCAGTTAACCAGCTGTTCCCCTGCACAGGGCAGTTAACCCACTGTTCACCTGAACAAGGCAGTTAACCCACTGTACCCCTGGACAAGGCAGTTAACCCACTGTTCCCCTGAACAAGGCAGTTAACCCACTGTTCCCCTGAACCAGGCAGTTAACCCACTGTTCCCCTGAGCAGGGCAGTTAACCAGCTGTTCCCCTGAGCAGGGCAGTTAACCCACTGTTCCCCTGAACAAGGCAGTTAACCCAATGAACCCCTGGACAAGGCAGTTAACCCACTGTTCCCCTGAACAAGGCAGTTAACCAGCTGTTCCCCTGTACCAGGCAGTTTACCCACTGTTCCCCTGAGCAGGGCAGTTAACCAGCTGTTCCCCTGAACAAGGCAGTTAACCCACTGTTCCCCTGAGCAGGGCAGTTCACCAGCTGTTCCCCTGATCAAGGCAGTTTACCCACTGGTACACCTGAGCAGGGCAGTTAACCAGCTGTTCCCCTGAGCAGGGCAGTTAACCAGCTGTTCCCCTGAGCAGGGCAGTTAACCAGCTGTTCCCCTGAGCAGGGCAGTTAACCAGCTGTTCCCCTGAGCAGGGCAGTTAACCAGCTGTTCCCCTGAGCAGGGCAGTTAACCAGCTGTTCCCCTGAGCAGGGCAGTTAACCAGCTGTTCCCCTGAACAAGGCAGTTAACCCACTGTTCCCCTGAGCAGGGCAGTTAACCAGCTGTTCCCCTGATCAAGGCAGTTTACCCACTGTTCCCCTGAGCAGGGAAGTTAAACAGCTGTTCCCCTGAGCACGGCAGTTTACCCACTGTTCCCCTGAGCAGGGCAGGTAACAAGCTGTTCCCTGAGCAGGGCAGTTAACCAGCTGTTCCCCTGAGCAGGGCAGGTAACAAGCTGTTCCCCTGAGCAGGGCAGTTAACCAGCTGTTCCCCTGAGCAGGGCAGTTAACCAGCTGTTCCAATGAGCAGGGCAGTTAACCAGCTGTTCCCCTGAGCAGGGCAGTTAACCAGCTGTTCCCCTGAACAAGGCAGTTTACCCACTGTTCCCCTGAGCAGTTCAGTTAACCAGCTGTTCCCCTGAGCAGGGCAGTTAACCAGCTGTTCCCCTGAGCAGGGCAGTTAACCAGCTGTTCCAGTGAGCAGGGCAGTTAACCAGCTGTTCACCTGAGCAGGGCAGTTAACCAGCTGTTCCCTGAGCAGGGCAGTTAACCAGCTGTTCCCCTGAACAAGGCAGTTAACCCACTGTTCCCCTGAGCAGGGCAGTTAACCAGCTGTTCCCCTGATCAAGGCAGTTTACCCACTGTTCCCCTGAGCAGGGCAGTTAGCCAGCTGTTCCCCTGAGCAGGGCAGTTAACCAGCTGTTCCCCTGAGCAGTGCAGTTAACCAGCTGTTCCCCTGAGCAGGGCAGTTAACCAGCTGTTCCCCTGAGCAGGGCAGTTAACCAGCTGTTCCCCTGAGCAGGGCAGTTAACCAGCTGTTCCCCTGCACAGGGCAGTTAACCCACTGTTCACCTGAACAAGGCAGTTAACCCACTGTACCCCTGGACAAGGCAGTTAACCCACTGTTCCCCTGAACAAGGCAGTTAACCCACTGTTCCCCTGAACCAGGCAGTTAACCCACTGTTCCCCTGAGCAGGGCAGTTAACCAGCTGTTCCCCTGAGCAGGGCAGTTAACCCACTGTTCCCCTGAACAAGGCAGTTAACCCAATGTACCCCTGGACAAGGCAGTTAACCCACTGTTCCCCTGAACAAGGCAGTTAACCAGCTGTTCCCCTGTACCAGGCAGTTTACCCACTGTTCCCCTGAGCAGTGCAGTTAACCAGCTGTTCCCCTGAACAAGGCAGTTAACCCACTGTTCCCCTGAGCAGGGCAGTTCACCAGCTGTTCCCCTGATCAAGGCAGTTTACCCACTGGTACACCTGAGCAGGGCAGTTAACCAGCTGTTCCCCTGAGCAGGGCAGTTAACCAGCTGTTCCCCTGAGCAGGGCAGTTAACCAGCTGTTCCCCTGAGCAGGGCAGTTAACCAGCTGTTCCCCTGAGCAGGGCAGTTAACCAGCTGTTCCCCTGAGCAGGGCAGTTAACCAGCTGTTCCCCTGAGCAGGGCAGTTAACCAGCTGTTCCCCTGAGCAGGGCAGTTAACCAGCTGTTCCCCTGAACAAGGCAGTTAACCCACTGTTCCCCTGAGCAGGGCAGTTAACCAGCTGTTCCCCTGATCAAGGCAGTTTACCCACTGTTCCCCTGAGCAGGGAAGTTAAACAGCTGTTCCCCTGAGCACGGCAGTTTACCCACTGTTCCCCTGAGCAGGGCAGTTAACCCACTGTTCCCCTGAGCAGGGCAGTTAACCAGCTGTTCCCCTGATCAAGGCAGTTTACCCACTGTTCCCCTGAACAGGGCAGTTAACCCACTGTTCCCCTGGACAAGGCAGTTAACCCACTGTTCCCCTGAGCAGGGCAGTTAACCCACTGTTCCCCTGAGCAGGGCAGTTAACCAGCTGTTCCCCTGAGCAGGGCAGTTAACCAGCTGTTCCCCTGAGCAGGGCAGTTAACCAGCTGTTCCCCTGAGCAGGGCAGTTAACCAGCTGTTCCCCTGAGCAGGGCAGTTAACCAGCTGTTCCCCTGAGCAGGGCAGTTAACCAGCTGTTCCCCTGATCAAGGCAGTTTACCCACTGTTCCCCTGAACAGGGCAGTTAACCCACTGTTCCCCTGGACAAGGCAGTTAACCCACTGTTCCCCTGAGCAGGGCAGTTAACCCACTGTTCCCCTGAGCAGGGCAGTTAACCAGCTGTTCCCCTGAGCAGGGCAGTTAACCAGCTGTTCCCCTGAGCAGGGCAGGTAACAAGCTGTTCCCCTGAGCAGGGCAGTTAACCAGCTGTTCCCCTGAGCAGGGCAGGTAACAAGCTGTTCCCCTGAGCAGGGCAGTTAACCAGCTGTTCCCCTGAGCAGGGCAGTTAACCAGCTGTTCCAATGAGCAGGGCAGTTAACCAGCTGTTCCCCTGAGCAGGGCAGTTAACCAGCTGTTCCCCTGAACAAGGCAGTTTACCCACTGTTCCCCTGAGCAGTTCAGTTAACCAGCTGTTCCCCTGAGCAGGGCAGTTAACCAGCTGTTCCCCTGAGCAGGGCAGTTAACCAGCTGTTCCATTGAGCAGGGCAGTTAACCAGCTGTTCCCCTGAGCAGGGCAGTTAACCAGCTGTTCCCCTGAACAAGGCAGTTAACCCACTGTTCCCCTGAGCAGGGCAGTTAACCAGCTGTTCCCCTGATCAAGGCAGTTTACCCACTGTTCCCCTGAGCAGGGCAGTTAACCAGCTGTTCCCCTGAGCAGGGCAGTTAACCAGCTGTTCCCCTGAGCAGTGCAGTTAACCAGCTGTTCCCCTGAGCAGGGCAGTTAACCAGCTGTTCCCCTGAGCAGGGCAGTTAACCAGTTGTTCCCCTGGGCAGGGCAGTTAACCAGCTGTTCTCCTGAGCAGGGCAGTTAACCAGCTGTTCCCCTGAACAAGGCAGTTAACCCACTGTTCCATTGAGCAGGGCAGTTAACCAGCTGTTCCCCTGATCAAGGCAGTTTACCCACTGTTACACCTGAGCAGGGCAGTTAACCAGCTGTTCCCCTGAGCAGCGCAGTTAACCAGCTGTTCCCCTGAGCAGGGCAGTTAACCAGCTGTTCCCCTGAGCAGGGCAGTTAACCAGCTGTTCACCTGAGCAGGGCAGTTAACCAGCTGTTCCCCGGAGCAGGGCAGTTAACCAGCTGTTCCCCTGAGCAGGGCAGTTAACCAGCTGTTCCCCTGAGCAGGGCAGTTTACCCACTGTTCCCCTGAGCAGGGCAGTTAACCAGCTGTTCCAATGAGCAGGGCAGTTAACCAGCTGTTCCCCTGAGCAGGGCAGTTAACCAGCTGTTCCCCT
Organism: Oncorhynchus masou masou; assembly: GCF_036934945.1. Classification (NCBI taxonomy): domain Eukaryota; kingdom Metazoa; phylum Chordata; class Actinopteri; order Salmoniformes; family Salmonidae; genus Oncorhynchus; species Oncorhynchus masou. Next base: position 2,161,043 of record NC_088223.1, on the reverse strand, counting down.
GAACAAGGCAGTTTACCCACTGTTCCTCTGAGCAGTTCAGTTAACCAGCTGTTCCCCTGAGCAGGGCAGTTAACCAGCTGTTCCCCTGAGCAGGGCAGTTAACCAGCTGTTCCCCTGAACAAGGCAGTTTACCCACTGTTCCCCTGAACAAGGCAGTTTACCCACTGTTCCACTGAGCAGGGCAGTTAACCAGCTGTTCCCCTGAGCAGGGCAGTTAACCAGCTGTTCCCCTGAGCAGGGCAGTTAACCAGCTGTTCCACTGAGCAGGGCAGTTAACCAGCTGTTCCCTTGAGCAGGGCAGTTTACCCACTGTTCCCCTGAGCAGGGCAGTTAACCAGCTGTTCCCCTGAGCAGGGCAGTTAACCAGCTGTTCCCCTGAGCAGGGCAGTTAACCAGCTGTTCCAATGAGCAGGGCAGTTAACCAGCTGTTCCCCTGAGCAGGGCAGTTAACCAGCTGTTCCCCTGAACAAGGCAGTTAACCCACTGTTCCCCTGAGCAGGACAGTTAACCAGCTGTTCCCCTGATCAAGGCAGTTAACCAGCTGTTCCCCTGAGCAGCGCAGTTAACCAGCTGTTCCCCTGAGCAGGGCAGTTAACCAGCTGTTCCCCTGAGCAGGGCAGTTAACCAGCTGTTCCCCTGAGCAGGGCAGTTAACCGGCTGTTCCCCTGAGCAGGGCAGTTAACCAGCTGTTCCCCGGAGCAGGGCAGTTAACCAGCTGTTCCCCTGAGCAGGGCAGTTAACCAGCTGTTCCCCTGAGCAGGGCAGTTAACCAGCTGTTCCCCTGAGCAGGGCAGTTAACCAGCTGTTCCCCTGAGCAGGGCAGTTAACCAGTTGTTCCCCTGGGCAGGGCAGTTAACCAGCTGTTCTCCTGAGCAGGGCAGTTAACCAGCTGTTCCCCTGAACAAGGCAGTTAACCCACTGTTCCATTGAGCAGGGCAGTTAACCAGCTGTTCCCCTGATCAAGGCAGTTTACCCACTGTTACACCTGAGCAGGGCAGTTAACCAGCTGTTCCCCTGAGCAGTGCAGTTAACCAGCTGTTCCCCTGAGCAGGGCAGTTAACCAGCTGTTCCCCTGAGCAGGGCAGTTAACCAGCTGTTCACCTGAGCAGGGCAGTTAACCAGCTGTTCCCCGGAGCAGGGCAGTTAACCAGCTGTTCCCCTGAGCAGGGCAGTTAACCAGCTGTTCCCCTGAACAAGGCAGTTTACCCACTGTTCCCCTGAACAGGGCAGTTAACCCACTGTTCCCCTGGACAAGGCAGTTAACCCACTGTTCCCCTGAACAGGGCAGTTAACCAGCTGTTCCCCTGAGCAGGGCAGGTAACAAGCTGTTCCCCTGAGCAGGGCAGTTAACCAGCTGTTCCCCTGAGCAGGGCAGTTAACCAGCTGTTCCAATGAGCAGGGCAGTTAACCAGCTGTTCCCCTGAGCAGGGCAGTTAACCAGCTGTTCCCCTGAACAAGGCAGTTTACCCACTGTTCCCCTGAGCAGTTCAGTTAACCAGCTGTTCCCCTGAGCAGGGCAGTTAACCAGCTGTTCCCCTGAGCAGGGCAGTTAACCAGCTGTTCCATTGAGCAGGGCAGTTAACCAGCTGTTCCCCTGAGCAGGGCAGTTAACCAGCTGTTCCCCTGAGCAGGGCAGTTAACCAGCTGTTCCCCTGAACAAGGCAGTTAACCCACTGTTCCCCTGAGCAGGGCAGTTAACCAGCTGTTCCCCTGATCAAGGCAGTTTACCCACTGTTCCCCTGAGCAGGGCAGTTAACCAGCTGTTCCCCTGAGCAGGGCAGTTAACCAGCTGTTCCCCTGAGCAGTGCAGTTAACCAGCTGTTCCCCTGAGCAGGGCAGTTAACAAGCTGTTCCCCTGAGCAGGGCAGTTAACCAGCTGTTCCCCTGAGCAGGGCAGTTAACCAGCTGTTCCCCTGCACAGGGCAGTTAACCCACTGTTCACCTGAACAAGGCAGTTAACCCACTGTACCCCTGGACAAGGCAGTTAACCCACTGTTCCCTGAACAAGGCAGTTAACCCACTGTTCCCCTGAACCAGGCAGTTAACCCACTGTTCCCCTGAGCAGGGCAGTTAACCAGCTGTTCCCCTGAGCAGGGCAGTTAACCCACTGTTCCCCTGAACAAGGCAGTTAACCCAATGAACCCCTGGACAAGGCAGTTAACCCACTGTTCCCCTGAACAAGGCAGTTAACCAGCTGTTCCCCTGTACCAGGCAGTTTACCCACTGTTCCCCTGAGCAGGGCAGTTAACCAGCTGTTCCCCTGAACAAGGCAGTTAACCCACTGTTCCCCTGAGCAGGGCAGTTCACCAGCTGTTCCCCTGATCAAGGCAGTTTACCCACTGGTACACCTGAGCAGGGCAGTTAACCAGCTGTTCCCCTGAGCAGGGCAGTTAACCAGCTGTTCCCCTGAGCAGGGCAGTTAACCAGCTGTTCCCCTGAGCAGGGCAGTTAACCAGCTGTTCCCCTGAGCAGGGCAGTTAACCAGCTGTTCCCCTGAGCAGGGCAGTTAACCAGCTGTTCCCCTGAGCAGGGCAGTTAACCAGCTGTTCCCCTGAACAAGGCAGTTAACCCACTGTTCCCCTGAGCAGGGCAGTTAACCAGCTGTTCCCCTGATCAAGGCAGTTTACCCACTGTTCCCCTGAGCAGGGAAGTTAAACAGCTGTTCCCCTGAGCACGGCAGTTTACCCACTGTTCCCCTGAGCAGGGCAGGTAACAAGCTGTTCCCCTGAGCAGGGCAGTTAACCAGCTGTTCCCCTGAGCAGGGCAGGTAACAAGCTGTTCCCCTGAGCAGGGCAGTTAACCAGCTGTTCCCCTGAGCAGGGCAGTTAACCAGCTGTTCCAATGAGCAGGGCAGTTAACCAGCTGTTCCCCTGAGAAGGGCAGTTAACCAGCTGTTCCCCTGAACAAGGCAGTTTACCCACTGTTCCCCTGAGCAGTTCAGTTAACCAGCTGTTCCCCTGAGCAGGGCAGTTAACCAGCTGTTCCCCTGAGCAGGGCAGTTAACCAGCTGTTCCATTGAGCAGGGCAGTTAACCAGCTGTTCACCTGAGCAGGGCAGTTAACCAGCTGTTCCCCTGAGCAGGGCAGTTAACCAGCTGTTCCCCTGAACAAGGCAGTTACCCCACTGTTCCCCTGAGCAGGGCAGTTAACCAGCTGTTCCCCTGATCAAGGCAGTTTACCCACTGTTCCCCTGAGCAGGGCAGTTAACCAGCTGTTCCCCTGAGCAGGGCAGTTAACCAGCTGTTCCCCTGAGCAGTGCAGTTAACCAGCTGTTCCCCTGAGCAGGGCAGTTAACCAGCTGTTCCCCTGAGCAGGGCAGTTAACCAGCTGTTCCCCTGAGCAGGGCAGTTAACCAGCTGTTCCCCTGCACAGGGCAGTTAACCCACTGTTCACCTGAACAAGGCAGTTAACCCACTGTACCCCTGGACAAGGCAGTTAACCCACTGTTCCCCTGAACAAGGCAGTTAACCCACTGTTCCCCTGAACCAGGCAGTTAACCCACTGTTCCCCTGAGCAGGGCAGTTAACCAGCTGTTCCCCTGAGCAGGGCAGTTAACCCACTGTTCCCCTGAACAAGGCAGTTAACCCAATGTACCCCTGGACAAGGCAGTTAACCCACTGTTCCCCTGAACAAGGCAGTTAACCAGCTGTTCCCCTGTACCAGGCAGTTTACCCACTGTTCCCCTGAGCAGTGCAGTTAACCAGCTGTTCCCCTGAACAAGGCAGTTAACCCACTGTTCCCCTGAGCAGGGCAGTTCACCAGCTGTTCCCCTGATCAAGGCAGTTTACCCACTGGTACACCTGAGCAGGGCAGTTAACCAGCTGTTCCCCTGAGCAGGGCAGTTAACCAGCTGTTCCCCTGAGCAGGGCAGTTAACCAGCTGTTCCCCTGAGCAGGGCAGTTAACCAGCTGTTCCCCTGAGCAGGGCAGTTAACCAGCTGTTCCCCTGAGCAGGGCAGTTAACCAGCTGTTCCCCTGAGCAGGGCAGTTAACCAGCTGTTCCCCTGAGCAGGGCAGTTAACCAGCTGTTCCCCTGAACAAGGCAGTTAACCCACTGTTCCCCTGAGCAGGGCAGTTAACCAGCTGTTCCCCTGATCAAGGCAGTTTACCCACTGTTCCCCTGAGCAGGGAAGTTAAACAGCTGTTCCCCTGAGCACGGCAGTTTACCCACTGTTCCCCTGAGCAGGGCAGTTAACCCACTGTTCCCCTGAGCAGGGCAGTTAACCAGCTGTTCCCCTGATCAAGGCAGTTTACCCACTGTTCCCCTGAACAGGGCAGTTAACCCACTGTTCCCCTGGACAAGGCAGTTAACCCACTGTTCCCCTGAGCAGGGCAGTTAACCCACTGTTCCCCTGAGCAGGGCAGTTAACCAGCTGTTCCCATGAGCAGGGCAGTTAACCAGCTGTTCCCCTGAGCAGGGCAGTTAACCAGCTGTTCCCCTGAGCAGGGCAGTTAACCAGCTGTTCCCCTGAGCAGGGCAGTTAACCAGCTGTTCCCCTGAGCAGGGCAGTTAACCAGCTGTTCCCCTGATCAAGGCAGTTTACCCACTGTTCCCCTGAACAGGGCAGTTAACCCACTGTTCCCCTGGACAAGGCAGTTAACCCACTGTTCCCCTGAGCAGGGCAGTTAACCCACTGTTCCCCTGAGCAGGGCAGTTAACCAGCTGTTCCCCTGAGCAGGGCAGTTAACCAGCTGTTCCCCTGAGCAGGGCAGGTAACAAGCTGTTCCCCTGAGCAGGGCAGTTAACCAGCTGTTCCCCTGAGCAGGGCAGGTAACAAGCTGTTCCCCTGAGCAGGGCAGTTAACCAGCTGTTCCCCTGAGCAGGGCAGTTAACCAGCTGTTCCAATGAGCAGGGCAGTTAACCAGCTGTTCCCCTGAGCAGGGCAGTTAACCAGCTGTTCCCCTGAACAAGGCAGTTTACCCACTGTTCCCCTGAGCAGTTCAGTTAACCAGCTGTTCCCCTGAGCAGGGCAGTTAACCAGCTGTTCCCCTGAGCAGGGCAGTTAACCAGCTGTTCCATTGAGCAGGGCAGTTAACCAGCTGTTCCCCTGAGCAGGGCAGTTAACCAGCTGTTCCCCTGAACAAGGCAGTTAACCCACTGTTCCCCTGAGCAGGGCAGTTAACCAGCTGTTCCCCTGATCAAGGCAGTTTACCCACTGTTCCCCTGAGCAGGGCAGTTAACCAGCTGTTCCCCTGAGCAGGGCAGTTAACCAGCTGTTCCCCTGAGCAGTGCAGTTAACCAGCTGTTCCCCTGAGCAGGGCAGTTAACAAGCTGTTCCCCTGAGCAGGGCAGTTAACCAGCTGTTCCCCTGAGCAGGGCAGTTAACCAGCTGTTCCCCTGCACAGGGCAGTTAACCCACTGTTCACCTGAACAAGGCAGTTAACCCACTGTACCCCTGGACAAGGCAGTTAACCCACTGTTCCCCTGAACAAGGCAGTTAACCCACTGTTCCCCTGAACCAGGCAGTTAACCCACTGTTCCCCTGAGCAGGGCAGTTAACCAGCTGTTCCCCTGAGCAGGGCAGTTAACCCACTGTTCCCCTGAACAAGGCAGTTAACCCAATGAACCCCTGGACAAGGCAGTTAACCCACTGTTCCCCTGAACAAGGCAGTTAACCAGCTGTTCCCCTGTACCAGGCAGTTTACCCACTGTTCCCCTGAGCAGGGCAGTTAACCAGCTGTTCCCCTGAACAAGGCAGTTAACCCACTGTTCCCCTGAGCAGGGCAGTTCACCAGCTGTTCCCCTGATCAAGGCAGTTTACCCACTGTTCCCCTGAGCAGGGAAGTTAAACAGCTGTTCCCCTGAGCACGGCAGTTTACCCACTGTTCCCCTGAGCAGGGCAGGTAACAAGCTGTTCCCCTGAGCAGGGCAGTTAACCGGCTGTTCCCCTGAGCAGGGCAGGTAACAAGCTGTTCCCCTGAGCAGGGCAGTTAACCAGCTGTTCCCCTGAGCAGGGCAGTTAACCAGCTGTTCCAATGAGCAGGGCAGTTAACCAGCTGTTCCCCTGAGCAGGGCAGTTAACCAGCTGTTCCCCTGAACAAGGCAGTTTACCCACTGTTCCCCTGAGCAGTTCAGTTAACCAGCTGTTCCCCTGAGCAGGGCAGTTAACCAGCTGTTCCCCTGAGCAGGGCAGTTAACCAGCTGTTCCATTGAGCAGGGCAGTTAACCAGCTGTTCCCCTGAGCAGGGCAGTTAACCAGCTGTTCCCCTGAGCAGGGCAGTTAACCAGCTGTTCCCCTGAACAAGGCAGTTAACCCACTGTTCCCCTGAGCAGGGCAGTTAACCAGCTGTTCCCCTGATCAAGGCAGTTTACCCACTGTTCCCCTGAGCAGGGCAGTTAACCAGCTGTTCCCCTGAGCAGGGCAGTTAACCAGCTGTTCCCCTGAGCAGTGCAGTTAACCCACTGTTCCCCTGAGCAGGGCAGTTAACCAGCTGTTCCCCTGAGCAGGGCAGTTAACCAGCTGTTCCCCTGAGCAGGGCAGTTAACCAGCTGTTCCCCTGCACAGGGCAGTTAACCCACTGTTCACCTGAACAAGGCAGTTAACCCACTGTACCCCTGGACAAGGCAGTTAACCCACTGTTCCCTGAACAAGGCAGTTAACCCACTGTTCCCCTGAACCAGGCAGTTAACCCACTGTTCCCCTGAGCAGGGCAGTTAACCAGCTGTTCCCCTGAGCAGGGCAGTTAACCCACTGTTCCCCTGAACAAGGCAGTTAACCCAATGTACCCCTGGACAAGGCAGTTAACCCACTGTTCCCCTGAACAAGGCAGTTAACCAGCTGTTCCCCTGTACCAGGCAGTTTACCCACTGTTCCCCTGAGCAGTGCAGTTAACCAGCTGTTCCCCTGAACAAGGCAGTTAACCCACTGTTCCCCTGAGCAGGGCAGTTCACCAGCTGTTCCCCTGATCAAGGCAGTTTACCCACTGGTACACCTGAGCAGGGCAGTTAACCAGCTGTTCCCCTGAGCAGGGCAGTTAACCAGCTGTTCCCCTGAGCAGGGCAGTTAACCAGCTGTTCCCCTGAGCAGGGCAGTTAACCAGCTGTTCCCCTGAGCAGGGCAGTTAACCAGCTGTTCCCCTGAGCAGGGCAGTTAACCAGCTGTTCCCCTGAGCAGGGCAGTTAACCAGCTGTTCCCCTGAGCAGGGCAGTTAACCAGCTGTTCCCCTGAACAGGGCAGTTAACCCACTGTTCCCCTGAGCAGGGCAGTTAACCAGCTGTTCCCCTGATCAAGGCAGTTTACCCACTGTTCCCCTGAGCAGGGAAGTTAAACAGCTGTTCCCTGAGCACGGCAGTTTACCCACTGTTCCCCTGAGCAGGGCAGGTAACAAGCTGTTCCCCTGAGCAGGGCAGTTAACCAGCTGTTCCCCTGAGCAGGGCAGGTAACAAGCTGTTCCCCTGAGCAGGGCAGTTAACCAGCTGTTCCCCTGAGCAGGGCAGTTAACCAGCTGTTCCAATGAGCAGGGCAGTTAACCAGCTGTTCCCCTGAGCAGGGCAGTTAACCAGCTGTTCCCCTGAACAAGGCAGTTTACCCACTGTTCCCCTGAGCAGTTCAGTTAACCAGCTGTTCCCCTGAGCAGGGCAGTTAACCAGCTGTTCCCCTGAGCAGGGCAGTTAACCAGCTGTTCCATTGAGCAGGGCAGTTAACCAGCTGTTCACCTGAGCAGGGCAGTTAACCAGCTGTTCCCCTGAGCAGGGCAGTTAACCAGCTGTTCCCCTGAACAAGGCAGTTAACCCACTGTTCCCCTGAGCAGGGCAGTTAACCAGCTGTTCCCCTGATCAAGGCAGTTTACCCACTGTTCCCCTGAGCAGGGCAGTTAACCAGCTGTTCCCCTGAGCAGGGCAGTTAACCAGCTGTTCCCCTGAGCAGTGCAGTTAACCAGCTGTTCCCCTGAGCAGGGCAGTTAACCAGCTGTTCCCCTGAGCAGGGCAGTTAACCAGCTGTTCCCCTGAGCAGGGCAGTTAACCAGCTGTTCCCCTGCACAGGGCAGTTAACCCACTGTTCACCTGAACAAGGCAGTTAACCCACTGTACCCCTGGACAAGGCAGTTAACCCACTGTTCCCCTGAACAAGGCAGTTAACCCACTGTTCCCCTGAACCAGGCAGTTAACCCACTGTTCCCCTGAGCAGGGCAGTTAACCAGCTGTTCCCCTGAGCAGGGCAGTTAACCCACTGTTCCCCTGAACAAGGCAGTTAACCCAATGTACCCCTGGACAAGGCAGTTAACCCACTGTTCCCCTGAACAAGGCAGTTAACCAGCTGTTCCCCTGTACCAGGCAGTTTACCCACTGTTCCCCTGAGCAGTGCAGTTAACCAGCTGTTCCCCTGAACAAGGCAGTTAACCCACTGTTCCCCTGAGCAGGGCAGTTCACCAGCTGTTCCCCTGATCAAGGCAGTTTACCCACTGGTACACCTGAGCAGGGCAGTTAACCAGCTGTTCCCCTGAGCAGGGCAGTTAACCAGCTGTTCCCCTGAGCAGGGCAGTTAACCAGCTGTTCCCCTGAGCAGGGCAGTTAACCAGCTGTTCCCCTGAGCAGGGCAGTTAACCAGCTGTTCCCCTGAGCAGGGCAGTTAACCAGCTGTTCCCCTGAGCAGGGCAGTTAACCAGCTGTTCCCCTGAGCAGGGCAGTTAACCAGCTGTTCCCCTGAACAAGGCAGTTAACCCACTGTTCCCCTGAGCAGGGCAGTTAACCAGCTGTTCCCCTGATCAAGGCAGTTTACCCACTGTTCCCCTGAGCAGGGAAGTTAAACAGCTGTTCCCCTGAGCACGGCAGTTTACCCACTGTTCCCCTGAGCAGGGCAGTTAACCCACTGTTCCCCTGAGCAGGGCAGTTAACCAGCTGTTCCCCTGATCAAGGCAGTTTACCCACTGTTCCCCTGAACAGGGCAGTTAACCCACTGTTCCCCTGGACAAGGCAGTTAACCCACTGTTCCCCTGAGCAGGGCAGTTAACCCACTGTTCCCTGAGCAGGGCAGTTAACCAGCTGTTCCCATGAGCAGGGCAGTTAACCAGCTGTTCCCCTGAGCAGGGCAGTTAACCAGCTGTTCCCTGAGCAGGGCAGTTAACCAGCTGTTCCCCTGAGCAGGGCAGTTAACCAGCTGTTCCCCTGAGCAGGGCAGTTAACCAGCTGTTCCCCTGATCAAGGCAGTTTACCCACTGTTCCCCTGAACAGGGCAGTTAACCCACTGTTCCCCTGGACAAGGCAGTTAACCCACTGTTCCCCTGAGCAGGGCAGTTAACCCACTGTTCCCCTGAGCAGGGCAGTTAACCAGCTGTTCCCCTGAGCAGGGCAGTTAACCAGCTGTTCCCCTGAGCAGGGCAGGTAACAAGCTGTTCCCCTGAGCAGGGCAGTTAACCAGCTGTTCCCCTGAGCAGGGCAGGTAACAAGCTGTTCCCCTGAGCAGGGCAGTTAACCAGCTGTTCCCCTGAGCAGGGCAGTTAACCAGCTGTTCCAATGAGCAGGGCAGTTAACCAGCTGTTCCCCTGAGCAGGGCAGTTAACCAGCTGTTCCCCTGAACAAGGCAGTTTACCCACTGTTCCCCTGAGCAGTTCAGTTAACCAGCTGTTCCCCTGAGCAGGGCAGTTAACCAGCTGTTCCCCTGAGCAGGGCAGTTAACCAGCTGTTCCATTGAGCAGGGCAGTTAACCAGCTGTTCCCCTGAGCAGGGCAGTTAACCAGCTGTTCCCCTGAACAAGGCAGTTAACCCACTGTTCCCCTGAGCAGGGCAGTTAACCAGCTGTTCCCCTGATCAAGGCAGTTTACCCACTGTTCCCCTGAGCAGGGCAGTTAACCAGCTGTTCCCCTGAGCAGGGCAGTTAACCAGCTGTTCCCCTGAGCAGTGCAGTTAACCAGCTGTTCCCCTGAGCAGGGCAGTTAACAAGCTGTTCCCCTGAGCAGGGCAGTTAACCAGCTGTTCCCCTGAGCAGGGCAGTTAACCAGCTGTTCCCCTGCACAGGGCAGTTAACCCACTGTTCACCTGAACAAGGCAGTTAACCCACTGTACCCCTGGACAAGGCAGTTAACCCACTGTTCCCCTGAACAAGGCAGTTAACCCACTGTTCCCCTGAACCAGGCAGTTAACCCACTGTTCCCCTGAGCAGGGCAGTTAACCAGCTGTTCCCCTGAGCAGGGCAGTTAACCCACTGTTCCCCTGAACAAGGCAGTTAACCCAATGAACCCCTGGACAAGGCAGTTAACCCACTGTTCCCCTGAACAAGGCAGTTAACCAGCTGTTCCCCTGTACCAGGCAGTTTACCCACTGTTCCCCTGAGCAGGGCAGTTAACCAGCTGTTCCCCTGAACAAGGCAGTTAACCCACTGTTCCCCTGAGCAGGGCAGTTCACCAGCTGTTCCCCTGATCAAGGCAGTTTACCCACTGTTCCCCTGAGCAGGGAAGTTAAACAGCTGTTCCCCTGAGCACGGCAGTTTACCCACTGTTCCCCTGAGCAGGGCAGGTAACAAGCTGTTCCCCTGAGCAGGGCAGTTAACCAGCTGTTCCCCTGAGCAGGGCAGGTAACAAGCTGTTCCCCTGAGCAGGGCAGTTAACCAGCTGTTCCCCTGAGCAGGGCAGTTAACCAGCTGTTCCAATGAGCAGGGCAGTTAACCAGCTGTTCCCCTGAGCAGGGCAGTTAACCAGCTGTTCCCCTGAACAAGGCAGTTTACCCACTGTTCCCCTGAGCAGTTCAGTTAACCAGCTGTTCCCCTGAGCAGGGCAGTTAACCAGCTGTTCCCCTGAGCAGGGCAGTTAACCAGCTGTTCCATTGAGCAGGGCAGTTAACCAGCTGTTCCCCTGAGCAGGGCAGTTAACCAGCTGTTCCCCTGAGCAGGGCAGTTAACCAGCTGTTCCCCTGAACAAGGCAGTTAACCCACTGTTCCCCTGAGCAGGGCAGTTAACCAGCTGTTCCCCTGATCAAGGCAGTTTACCCACTGTTCCCCTGAGCAGGGCAGTTAACCAGCTGTTCCCCTGAGCAGGGCAGTTAACCAGCTGTTCCCCTGAGCAGTGCAGTTAACCCACTGTTCCCCTGAGCAGGGCAGTTAACCAGCTGTTCCCCTGAGCAGGGCAGTTAACCAGCTGTTCCCCTGAGCAGGGCAGTTAACCAGCTGTTCCCCTGCACAGGGCAGTTAACCCACTGTTCACCTGAACAAGGCAGTTAACCCACTGTACCCCTGGACAAGGCAGTTAACCCACTGTTCCCCTGAACAAGGCAGTTAACCCACTGTTCCCCTGAACCAGGCAGTTAACCCACTGTTCCCCTGAGCAGGGCAGTTAACCAGCTGTTCCCCTGAGCAGGGCAGTTAACCCACTGTTCCCCTGAACAAGGCAGTTAACCCAATGTACCCCTGGACAAGGCAGTTAACCCACTGTTCCCCTGAACAAGGCAGTTAACCAGCTGTTCCCCTGTACCAGGCAGTTTACCCACTGTTCCCCTGAGCAGTGCAGTTAACCAGCTGTTCCCCTGAACAAGGCAGTTAACCCACTGTTCCCCTGAGCAGGGCAGTTCACCAGCTGTTCCCCTGATCAAGGCAGTTTACCCACTGGTACACCTGAGCAGGGCAGTTAACCAGCTGTTCCCCTGAGCAGGGCAGTTAACCAGCTGTTCCCCTGAGCAGGGCAGTTAACCAGCTGTTCCCCTGAGCAGGGCAGTTAACCAGCTGTTCCCCTGAGCAGGGCAGTTAACCAGCTGTTCCCCTGAGCAGGGCAGTTAACCAGCTGTTCCCCTGAGCAGGGCAGTTAACCAGCTGTTCCCCTGAGCAGGGCAGTTAACCAGCTGTTCCCCTGAACAAGGCAGTTAACCCACTGTTCCCCTGAGCAGGGCAGTTAACCAGCTGTTCCCCTGATCAAGGCAGTTTACCCACTGTTCCCCTGAGCAGGGAAGTTAAACAGCTGTTCCCCTGAGCACGGCAGTTTACCCACTGTTCCCCTGAGCAGGGCAGTTAACCCACTGTTCCCCTGAGCAGGGCAGTTAACCAGCTGTTCCCCTGATCAAGGCAGTTTACCCACTGTTCCCCTGAACAGGGCAGTTAACCCACTGTTCCCCTGGACAAGGCAGTTAACCCACTGTTCCCCTGAGCAGGGCAGTTAACCCACTGTTCCCCTGAGCAGGGCAGTTAACCAGCTGTTCCCCTGAGCAGGGCAGTTAACCAGCTGTTCCCCTGAGCAGGGCAGTTAACCAGCTGTTCCCCTGAGCAGGGCAGTTAACCAGCTGTTCCCCTGAGCAGGGCAGTTAACCAGCTGTTCCCCTGAGCAGGGCAGTTAACCAGCTGTTCCCCTGATCAAGGCAGTTTACCCACTGTTCCCCTGAACAGGGCAGTTAACCCACTGTTCCCCTGGACAAGGCAGTTAACCCACTGTTCCCCTGAGCAGGGCAGTTAACCCACTGTTCCCCTGAGCAGGGCAGTTAACCAGCTGTTCCCCTGAGCAGGGCAGTTAACCAGCTGTTCCCCTGAGCAGGGCAGTTAACCAGCTGTTCCCCTGAGCAGGGCGGTTAACCCACTGTTCCCCTGAACAAGGCAGTTTACCCACTGTTCCCCTGAGCAGGGCAGTTAACCAGCTGTTCCCCTGAGCAGGGCAGTTAACCAGCTGTTCCCCTGAGCAGGGCAGTTAACCCACTGTTCCCCTGAACAAGGCAGTTTACCCACTGTTCCCCTGAGCAGGGCAGTTAACCAGCTGTTCCCCTGAGCAGGGCAGTTAACCAGCTGTTCCCCTGAGCAGGGCAGTTAACCCACTGTTCCCCTGAGCAGGGCAGTTAACCAGCTGTTCCCCTGAGCAGGGCAGTTAACCAGCTGTTCCCCTGAGCAGGGCAGTTAACCCACTGTTCCCCTGAACAAGGCAGTTTACCCACTGTTCCCCTGAGCAGGGCAGTTAACCAGCTGTTCCCCTGAGCAGGGCAGGTAACAAGCTGTTCCCCTGAGCAGGGCAGTTAACCAGCTGTTCCAATGAGCAGGGCAGTTAACCAGCTGTTCCCCTGAGCAGGGCAGTTAACCAGCTGTTCCCCTGAACAAGGCAGTTTACCCACTGTTCCCCTGAACAAGGCAGTTTACCCACTGTTCCCCTGAGCAGGGCAGTTAACCAGCTGTTCCCCTGAGCAGGGCAGTTAACCAGCTGTTCCCCTGAGCAGGGCAGTTAACCAGCTGTTCCCCTGAGCAGGCCAGTTAACCAGCTGTTCCCCTGAGCAGGGCAGTTTACCCACTGTTCCCCTGAGCAGGGCAGTTAACCAGCTGTTCCCATGAGCAGGGCAGTTAACCAGCTGTTCCCATGAGCAGGGCAGTTAACCAGCTGTTCCTCTGAGCAGGGCAGTTAACCAGCTGTTCCTCTGAGCAGGGCAGTTAACCAGCTGTTCCCCTGAGCAGGGCAGTTAGCCAGCTGTTCCCCTGAGCAGGGCAGTTAACCAGCTGTTCCCCTGGGCAGGGCAGTTAACCAGCTGTTCCCCTGAGCAGGGCAGTTAACCAGCTGTTCCCCTGAACAAGGCAGTTAACCCACTGTTCCCCTGAGCAGGGCAGTTAACCAGCTGTTCCCCTGATCAAGGCAGTTAACCAGCTGTTCCCCTGAGCAGCGTAGTTAACCAGCTGTTCCCCTGAGCAGGGCAGTTAACCAGCTGTTCCCCTGAGCAGGGCAGTTAACCAGCTGTTCCCCTGAGCAGGGCAGTTAACCGGCTGTTCCCCTGAGCAGGGCAGTTAACCAGCTGTTCCCCGGAGCAGGGCAGTTAACCAGCTGTTCCCCTGGGCAGGGCAGTTAACCAGCTGTTCCCCTGAGCAGGGCAGTTAACCAGTTGTTCCCCTGGGCAGGGGAGTTAACCAGCTGTTCCCCTGGGCAGGTCAGTTAACCAGCTGTTCTCCTTAGCAGGGCAGTTAACCAGCTGTTCCCCTGAACAAGGCAGTTAACCCACTGTTCCCCTGAGCAGGGCAGTTAACCAGCAGTTCCCCTGATCAAGGCAGTTTACCCACTGTTACACCTGAGCAGGGCAGTTAACCAGCTGTTCCCCTGAGCAGCGCAGTTAACCAGCTGTTCCCCTGAGCAGGGCAGTTAACCAGCTGTTCCCCTGAGCAGGGCAGGTAACAAGCTGTTCCCCTGAGCAGGGCAGTTAACCAGCTGTTCCCCTGAGCAGGGCAGGTAACAAGCTGTTCCGCTGAGCAGGGCAGTTAACCAGCTGTTCCCCTGAGCAGGGCAGTTAACCAGCTGTTCCAATGAGCAGGGCAGTTAACCAGCTGTTCCCCTGAACAAGGCAGTTTACCCACTGTTCCCCTGAGCAGTTCAGTTAACCAGCTGTTCCCCTGAGCAGGGCAGTTAACCAGCTGTTCCCCTGAGCAGGGCAGTTAACCAGCTGTTCCCCTGAGCAGGGCAGTTAACCCACTGTTCCCCTGAACAAGGCAGTTTACCCACTGTTCCCCTGAGCAGGGCAGTTAACCAGCTGTTCCCCTGAGCAGGGCAGGTAACAAGCTGTTCCCCTGAGCAGGGCAGTTAACCAGCTGTTCCAATGAGCAGGGCAGTTAACCGGCTGTTCCCCTGAGCAGGGCACTTAACCAGCTGTTCCCCTGAACAAGGCAGTTTACCCACTGTTCCCCTGAACAAGGCAGTTTACCCACTGTTCCCCTGAGCAGGGCAGTTAACCAGCTGTTCCCCTGAGCAGTGCAGTTAACCAGCTGTTCCCCTGAGCAGGGCAGTTAACCAGCTGTTCCCCTGAGCAGGGCAGTTAACCAGCTGTTCCCCTGAGCAGGGCAGTTTACCCACTGTTCCCCTGAGCAGGGCAGTTAACCAGCTGTTCCCCTGAGCAGGGCAGTTAACCAGCTGTTCCCCTGAGCAGGGCAGTTAACCAGCTGTTCCCCTGAGCAGGGCAGTTAACCAGCTGTTCCCCTGAGCAGGGCAGTTAACCAGCTGTTCCCCTGAGCAGGGCAGTTAACCAGTTGTTCCCCTGGGCAGGGCAGTTAACCAGCTGTTCTCCTGAGCAGGGCAGTTAACCAGCTGTTCCCCTGAACAAGGCAGTTAACCCACTGTTCCCCTGAGCAGGGCAGTTAACCAGCTGTTCCCCTGATCAAGGCAGTTTACCCACTGTTACACTTGAGCAGCGCAGTTAACCAGCTGTTCCCCTGAGCAGGGCAGTTAACCAGCTGTTCCCCTGAGCAGGGCAGTTAACCAGCTGTTCCCCTGAGCAGGGCAGTTAACCAGCTGTTCCCCGGAGCAGGGCAGTTAACCAGCTGTTCCCCTGAGCAGGGCAGTTAACCAGCTGTTCCCCTGAGCAGGGCAGTTAACCAGCTGTTCCCCTGAACAAGGCAGTTTACCCACTGTTCCCCTGAACAGGGCAGTTAACCCACTGTTCCCCTGGACAAGGCAGTTAACCCACTGTTCCCCTGAACAGGGCAGTTAACCCACTGTTCCCCTGAGCAGGGCAGTTAACCAGCTGTTCCCCTGAACAAGGCAGTTTACCCACTGTTCCCCTGAGCAGGGCAGTTAACCAGCTGTTCCCCTGAGCAGGGCAGTTAACCAGCTGTTCCCCTGAGCAGGGCAGTTAACCAGCTGTTCCCCTGAGCAGGGCAGTTAACCCACTGTTCCCCTGAGCAGGGCAGTTAACCCACTGTTCCCCTGAGCAGGGCAGGTAACAAGCTGTTCCCCTGAGCAGGGCAGTTAACCAGCTGTTCCCCTGAGCAGGGCAGGTAACAAGCTGTTCCCCTGAGAAGGGCAGTTAACCAGCTGTTCCCCTGAGCAGGGCAGTTAACCAGCTGTTCCAATGAGCAGGGCAGTTAACCAGCTGTTCCCCTGAGCAGGGCAGTTAACCAGCTGTTCCCCTGAACAAGGCAGTTTACCCACTGTTCCCCTGAGCAGTTCAGTTAACCAGCTGTTCCCCTGAGCAGGGCAGTTAACCAGCTGTTCCCCTGAGCAGGGCAGTTAACCAGCCGTTCCCCTGAGCAGGGCAGTTAACCAGCTGTTCCCCTGAGCAGGGCAGTTAACCCGCTGTTCCCCTGAGCAGGGCAGTTAACCAGCTGTTCCCCTGAGCAGGGCAGTTAACCAGCTGTTCCCCTGAGCAGGGCAGTTAACCAGCTGTTCCCCTGGGCAGGGCAGTTAACCAGCTGTTCCCCTGAGCAGGGCAGTTAACCAGCTGTTCCCCTGAACAAGGCAGTTAACCCACTGTTCCCCTGAGCAGGGCAGTTAACCAGCTGTTCCCCTGATCAAGGCAGTTTACCCACTGTTCCCCTGAGCAGGGCAGTTAACCAGCTGTTCCCCTGAGCAGGGCAGTTAACCAGCTGTTCCCCTGAGCAGTGCAGTTAACCAGCTGTTCCCCTGAGCAGGGCAGTTAACCAGCTGTTCCCCTGAGCAGGGCAGTTAACCAGCTGTTCCCCTGAGCAGGGCAGTTAACCAGCTGTTCCCCTGAGCAGGGCAGTTAACCAGCTGTTCCCCTGAGCAGGGCAGTTAACCAGCTGTTCCCCTGAGCAGGGCAGTTAACCAGCTGTTCCCCTGAACAAGGCAGTTAACCCGCTGTTCCCCTGAGCAGGGCAGTTAACCAGCTGTTCCCCTGATCAAGGCAGTTTACCCACTGTTCCCCTGAGCAGGGCAGTTAACCAGCTGTTCCCCTGAGCAGGGCAGTTAACCAGCTGTTCCCCTGAGCAGTGCAGTTAACCAGCTGTTCCCCTGAGCAGGGCAGTTAACCAGCTGTTCCCCTGAGCAGGGCAGTTAACCAGCTGTTCCCCTGAGCAGGGCAGTTAACCAGCTGTTCCCCTGAGCAGGGCAGTTAACCAGCTGTTCCCCTGAGTAGGGCAGTTAACCAGCTGTTCCCCTGAGCAGGGCAGTTAACCAGCTGTTCCCCTGAGCAGGGCAGTTAACCAGCTGTTCCCCTGAGCAGGGCAGTTAACCAGCTGTTCCCCTGAACAAGGCAGTTAACCCGCTGTTCCCCTGAGCAGGGCAGTTAACCAGATGTTCCCCTGATCAAGGCAGTTTACCCACTGTTCCCCTGAGCAGGGCAGTTAACCAGCTGTTCCCCTGAGCAGGGCAGTTAACCAGCTGTTCCCCTGAGCAGGGCAGTTAACCAGCTGTTCCCCTGAGCAGGGCAGTTAACCAGCTGTTCCCCTGATCAAGGCAGTTTACCCACTGTTCCCCTGAGCAGGGCAGTTTACCCACTGTTCCCCTGAGCAGGGCAGTTTACCCACTGTTCCCCTGAGCAGGGCAGTTAACCAGCTGTTCCCCAGAGGGGTTGGGTTATATGCAGAAGACACATTTCAGTTGAACAACTGACTAGGTATCCCCTCTTTCCCTTTCCCCTCACTGTGATAGAGAAGAGGAATGCCTGCCAACACAAAGCAGTCGCTATTTGGGATCTGCGGGATCCGCTCACAGCTAATTGGTGTTTTAGTAATAACACCATCTGCCCGTCTTTAAGAACAGCAGAATAACACAGACTCTCCCTCTAGAAAGACAGCAGCTACGGTCTCCTGAATACATCTACACACACAACCTAGTTCAACACTGACTGTCCTATAGGAGATGGCACAGGAGAGCAGAGAGAGGCAAATGTCTTTGCGAGCATGTTAGACTGGGAGAAAGCCAATAGTCATTAGAATGACTCTAGATGTATTTATATATGATTTATAATCAGGTATGGCCTGTAGGTGTAGTAAACTAGACAGTACTGTAGGTGTAGTAAACTAGACAGTACTGTAGGTGTAGTGCACTAGGTATGATTTATAATCAGGTATGGCCTGTAGGTGTAGTAAACTAGACAGTACTGTAGGTGTAGTGCACTAGGTATGATTTATTATCAGGTATAGAAATCTCCACACAGCCATGCTACATCGCCCTATCTCTCAAAGCAGAGTCAAGAGAAATGGAAGAGGTTGACTGCCATCACCTGGACAACTGATGCAATTACAGCTACACACGATCAGCCATAGACGTTGTATCCAGCAAGACCAGTCCGACCTGGCTTGTATTTGTCATGGTCCTAAATGGAAACAACGCTACCGTCACCTACATCAGACCCCTTACCATCAATCTCAACAAAAACCCACACTGATAATAGTCACCACAGTCTGTATGGACTCATAAACCGTCTTAGTCAGGGGGAGGCGTGTCAGGGGGAGGCGTGTCAGGGGGAAGAGTGTCAGGGGGAGGCGTGTCAGGGGAGGCGTGTCAGGGGGAGGCGTGTCAGGGGGAGGAGTGTCAGGGGAGGCGTGTCAGGGGGAGGAGTGTCAGGGGGAGGCGTGTCAGGGGAGGCGTGTCAGGGGGAGGCGTGTCAGGGGGAGGCGTGTCAGGGGGAGGCGTGTCAGGGGGAGGAGTGTCAGGGGGAGGCGTGTCAGGGGGAGGCGTGTCAGGGGGAGGCGTGTCAGGGGAGGCGTGTCAGGTGGAGGAGTGTCAGGGGGAGGAGTGTCAGGGGGAGGAGTGTCAGGGGGAGAAGTGTCAGGGGGAGGAGTGTCAGGGGGAGGAGTGTCAGGGGGAGGAGTGTCAGGGGGAGGCGTGTCAGGGGGAGGAGTGTCAGGGGGAGGAGTGTCAGGGGGAGGAGTGTCAGGGGAGGAGTGTCAGGGGGAGGAGTGCCAGGGGGAGGAGTGTCAGGGGGAGGAGTGTCAGGGGAGGAGTGTCAGGGGGAGGAGTGTCAGGGGGAGGAGTGCCAGGGGAAGGAGTGTCAGGGGAGGAGTGTCAGGGGAAGGAGTGTCAGGGGGAGGAGTGTCAGGGGGAGGAGTGTCAGGGGAAGGAGTGTCAGGGGGAGGAGTGTCAGGGGGAGGAGTGTCAGGGGAGGAGTGTCAGGGGGAGGAGTGTCAGGGGGAGGAGTGTCAGGGGGAGGAGTGTCAGGGGAAGGAGTGTCAGGGGGAGGAGTGTCAGGGGGAGGAGTGTCAGGGGGAGGAGTGTCAGGGGGAGGAGTGTCAGGGGGAGGAGTGTCAGGGGGAGGAGTGCATCCAGAGGCTTTTAAATATTCCTCCAGACAATAACACAACACACTCTCACTATTCACACACTACGGTAAACTATTGATTCTCTCAGTAATTATTACAGTATTAATTTACTATAACAAAGAAATCGATCAGATCCAATCATATTTCCATCAACAAGCATTTCGCTACACTCGCATTAACATCTGCTAACCATGTGTATGTGACAAATAAAATTTGATTTGAACAAACTGGAGGTTTAC